>NC_086317.1:110742392-111071767 GCF_036172605.1 Pelobates fuscus | reverse complement strand
GCCAACATGTTAAATGTCAATGCTGTAGATTTATCTAAATTGTACCCTGAAACATGACTAAACATATGTAAAAGTTCCTGCAGATGTGACATTGCACTTGCAGGGTCTGTAAGTAAAAGTAAAGCATCATCTGCACAGGCGGAAACTTTTAATTCAGTGTCTGCTACTCCAATATCTTTTATATGTTGCTAAATGTTTTAGCAATGCAAACAAATACTGCCACTGGACCCCATCGAAAAGCCTTCTCAACATCCAAAGAAAGGACCACAAACGGCATTCCAGTAGCCACCAAGCACCAAGTCCATTCCCTGTCTGAAGTTGTCTATAATTGTCTATTGGGGACGAATCCTTTAGTTGTCAAATGTTAAAGTATTACTTATGAAAATGTATAAACTGGCAGAGCAGTAATAGTGCTACATATAGTTCATAGTGGTTATGGTGCCTGGAGTTACAATTTTAAGATTATGTACTGTATGTCGCTATAACATGAAGATCAAATTACATCACCTTTAAAAACTCAGTTTAGGAGTATTTTACCTTGTAAAAATGTAACTGAAAACTATAGAAAACTCCAGAATTGTCTCAAATAGTAAAAGTAACCGAAATACATAGTTTAATTCTGTACTATGAGATGTATATAGCTTGGTGTTTTTAGCTGGTGCTATGGAATATATGTTATGGTCTGATTAGATATTCATTACAGTCTTGTCTAAATCCATTGCCTATTCTCATTTTATTTATCATGGCATACTAGTTGTTCATTTAGTCAAAGGGTGGAACATACATTAGAACAAAAGGCAATCAATTCAATTATGTGGTAAAAAAATGTGTTTCAGATCATTACATTTAAGGATGGAACAATTTATGTCAAATGTATCTTTAAACTCTTGAAACTCTCCTAATGTAGCCAGACACTATCTCAGTTTTGTTGTCCTATGAATGCACTATTCTAAAATGTAACTTCATTTTGGCAGTCTCCTTGAAACAAGAAGCTGTTACCCCACATATTAAAAAAGATATCCCTGAATATTATACTTTTGCGAGTATTCATATAGTTACTGATTAAACATATGTACAGACTCTGATGAAACGACATCTTCAGGCAGATAATTCGACATTTTTATTGTTCTTACTGTAAAAAAAAACTATCCTTGCCTTACACTAAATCTAATTTCTTCCTTTCTGTGGTGAAAGTACCCTCGCCACTGAATTTTGGAGGGGCCTGTTCACCAGCCTCCTACCCTGTGACTCTGGCCCCTGCAGTGGTGTACACAAGACCCATGGGGTCCCGGTGCGAAAATTGATCCGTGGGCCCCCACCCACACTTACTCTTTGCGGGCTGGGGCCGCAACACATGGCGGCGTGCACCTGGTCGCAGGGCTGCAACCCCTGTGACCGTGGTATGTACGCCAGTGCATGCAGATTCACACACTTAAAGGACCACTACAGACACCAGAGACCACCCTGGATCTTGTTAACACCTATTAACAATTTGGAATGTTTCTCACCACAGTGTTTTAATAGTTCGTCTCGGTGGCCGCAATTCCTATGGACAACCACGAGGTGGTGGACATCTTGTTCGCATGAACGCAGGCAGCGGTGTTTGGGCATGAATCTCATGGAACTAAAATCAATACAGAAACTCCTGCACATTGATGGACTTCCATCATCACCTGCATTCAGTTCTATACAACTTAGAAGGGCACTGTTCAGTGGGATCATTCGTCTGGATGAAGGGAACAAGTTCCAGGGTAAGACTATTGACTCTGTTTGGTAGTTTGTTCATTTCAAACCACCGAACTAGACCGACCGCAAGCCCTGATTCTCTGGAACTGTTTTGGGCATGGGACCATGCCTGCGGTCGGTCCAATAAGTGACTTCCATAAAATTCCTGAACCCCTGAACTGATCCGGGTGATTTTTGGATATGTTGGTCACCCAGATCAGTGCTATCAGGGGATCCTATGTGTTTTGGGGTACTTTTGGGACTTTAAAGAAATCTATGTTTTTTTTCTGCCTGGGGATAATGGATTAATACAGTATCTGATTCAATTATTTCCCAGGCAGAGGGGAGGGATTGTATGCTATGTGTGGGAGTGTCATGCATTGGAATACTGTTCTTATTTGTCTGTGAATATTGTCACTCAGTTCCCCACAAGGTTCATATGGGTGTACCCCTTGCATGGGGGTTGTCATAAAAGGCCAAGTGTGGCACCATTAAAATTATACCAGCTATACCAGCTATAATCCCTGTTCCTGGGATTGTTCTTTGGATTACTATACAGGCTATAACCACTAGCTCTTGAAAGAGCTTCGCAGTTATACTCTCTTGGAGGAGAGGCCTTCCCACTGAGAGCTGGATCCAAGAGTTTGGTCCAGGGTGGGAAGGGACGGTGAGACCCCAGCCAAGCTGCGGCGGCTAAGGGGCTACGGTGCTCATGGTGTCTGGTGCGGTGCTTATGGTACTCAAGGCATCTAGGAAGCAACGATTGGCGGAGGCACCCAGTCGTGGTGCCAGGCGATCCATCACACTGTCTAAATGTGTGGTCATATGTGGTATGTATACTCCTGTTTCTGAATCTATTTACAGACCATGATTTGTGTTGGACCCAAATATATTTCTATAATGCTTTCATATCACATCTGAGGTACCATAAGCTAAACAGATTTAAATGTATTTGTTTTCTTAAAAATCTTTATTTCAATTTTCACAAGGTATACAAAAAAGTTGAGAAATTTGAGTACAATGTCATGTCATTTCTACAATAATAACAGTGTGTTTACAAAGATCACCAACTAAAAGAGAAAGAGAAAGTCTGTGTCAGGTAACATCTCCCTCACCCCGGCTCGATCCCACAAATGCCACCATCACATCTCTCTGGGACAAGTAGTCGAGCCATGGAAGCCAGGACCCCATACCTTGTAAGGGAGGCTAACTGAGCCTCAGTTGCCTGGATTTCTTCTATTTTGCTAAATATTCGGTCTTCCTTGAGAGTTTCTGTGGTTTCCCATAGGCAGGCAAAGTGACTTTGCAGCATTCAACATATGCCATAGATATGATTTCTTATATTTCAAAATCAGTAGAGGAGTCACATGTAGGATCACATTTTGTAATGCAGTAGCACAAGTCAAATGGGGTGGTACACCATATATTTTGGTGAGTGTGTCTGTGACCATTTGCCAAAATGCAGTAATGCATGGACAGTTACCACCATTTGACACTCCCTGTGTCAATTCCACATCTTCAGTACTCAGGGGTAATATGGGAGACATTCTGTGAAGAATGTTGTCTCCTTCCCCTGTTATCAACATTCTCTACCTGTGTCCTAAGAGAGTAAAGCATCATGCCTTGCCACAATGTTGCCAATTCTGCTACAGGCCTTAGCAACTGCTTATTGACATTGCACATTGTTGCCTAATTTGTTGTCTATAACAATTCCCAAAATCCTTCTCATTTCATGTGTAATTATCCCTAATTCACTTCTGTTTAAGGTGTAAGTTGCTTGTGCTTTCTTAACCCCGAAGTGCAAAATTTTGCATTTATCAACATTAAATGTCATCTGCCATTTAAGTGCTTAAGTGTCCCCAATTTATCTAACATAATATCCTGCTCACATTGCCTTATTCTACAGTGTTTTGTGTCTCCTGCAAACACTTAGACATGGATTTTAATGCCTATTTCAAGATCATTGATAAATATACAGATAATAGCAGTCCCAGAACAGAACCATGATGGTCACCACTTACTAATTTTGTGCCGCTTGAAAATGCAGTGTCAACTCACTGTAGTCTAACTTTAAGCTAAACTTCCTTAAGTACTCATGGGTGAATACCCTTATGCCCTGGGCCTTTGTTTACTTGAACTTTCTTCAGGTCTGTTTGTATTCAAACACAATTTATATAACCACATGGCAATCTAGGTGCTTGCCTAATGCCCACCTATGAAATCCTGTGGAGATTAGAGAATGTTCATGAATTAGTCTTGAAACCTGTAAAGTTGGCCCTAAAACCATGGTCTTTAGACATAACTGTAATTAATCAATTCCCATTCTGTTATTTTTGCATAATTTACAATGGAACATGAAACCATAAAGGAGATGCTTTTTATGGAACTATTTGCCTTTGTTTTATTCACCTTATGATGTATACATATTATTCAGTAGTATATTTGAAAATTCTATTTGCAGAATGTCGAATTCATAAAATATCTTAATTGCACTGCAGTTTATCTCATTAATAATTGCAGCTCAAAATGTATTTTCAAAATTGTAAAATCCATGGCTTTAAATTCTCTGAATAAATAACCACAAAGCATACAATGTATGCTACGTTCACCTTGTGCAGGATAATAAAACTACTATAAATAGTTAACAATTCCACAGATACAAATTAACAAGGGAAGTGATTAATTAGGAGGGATATTAATTTTTATTTTCCTTTATTCTTATACAGTACTTCAGCTTGAAACGGAACCAAACTGCGAATTGTGATTTCCTAACACAATGTGAACATCCTGGAAAAGCATTTGATAAAATAAATGTTTCAACAATGACGGAATCACTGCTATTTTAATTAAATATGTACAGGCTTGTTTTTAAAACCGTAAACATTAAAGAATATATATGTTTTGAAAGAATTTTTTTTTAACCTGAGGAAGGTTATTTTCTCAATCAGTATTGGGGACATTTGTGAGCATTGGGGATTTAGAATGTTCCCTAAAACAGAAAAATCTTACTCACTTTGGAAAGTGGTTGGTGGACATGAAAATGTACCTCACAATCACAAAACATAGAGGACTGCCCAGCACTCCTAATATTTTTAGTGATATCCCTTTAATATTTACCCATGAGTAGCAGCAATATTTCTACTGTTTCTGACATCCTGTCATAGACGATGTATCAGAAGCCTTCTTTTTTGCTCCTGCCTCAAGAGTTACCCGGCACTCACACTAAAGTGAAATTGCCTGGTAATCCTCAAGGATGGCTTGAGTCTTTTTGCTGACTTGCACCCTTCACTTCAAGATTTAGGATATGTGCAGAACCGCACACATCTACAAAGGAAGATCTTTGATCATATCATCAAATTGGTTTCTGCCTGCTTTCCCAACCAATTTGTTACTATTTAATGGTCTGTAGTATTTTTGCAAGATTTAATTGCCTGCAATATGTTTACTGAAGTGTGCTTTCCATCCATCACTTCACCATGTAGCAGGAGAGGATAAAAGTCTGTAATGGAATGAGGTCATTGAAATTATGTGAATTGGGAGTATGTCTGCGCCTATTGCCTAATAGCATTAGACTCAACCACCTCCCTCCAGTCTGTCTAATGGAGGAGGTATCGATGGTAGTAGTTGGTTATGCAGAATCAGATAGAGGACCAGTGGGCCTACTGCCTGCCCTGGTACTTTCTTTCTTTGCCTCTTTCCTCTGTAATACAAACATGTATTTTCTTTGCAGATGTGGATTCAGACCAGAACTATTGAGCTGACTCTTTACTCACCCCCTACTCAATTGCTTATTGCTCAATTTGCAGTTTTTAGTTCACTCTTCGGAGATGCTGTCAAAGTAATACCAAACTTTTTTTTGGCATGATCTATTAGCCTCAGCATTTGGCCTTATGGCTGATGAAGATGCAGGTGGATTTACACTTTTAGAAGCGAACACAACACTAGCCTCTAGGCTCGCATTTGGTTGACTAATGCTAATGGGAAGGGAGGTGTTACCAGAAATAATGCTTGGTAAACTACCTGTATCACTGGTAGGAGATGATGCTCCACATATTTCCATTACATGAGGCATTTCTACAGCAGGTAGAAATGGACCTGGGCAAACTGAAAAGTGCAGTGCATATGCAGAGAATATTAGACTTCTGCCTCTGACTTTCCTCTTCTAATTACTTTGAGTCATAGTTGACGTTTTTCTGGGGACATATTTACACAAATATCTATAGTATTGGGGTGAAGAGTGATATTATTATCACTAAGTTCCTAACCAACAACTAGAACTGACATAGGGGACACTATTTTGGTACTCTGCCCTACCAGCAAAACTTAATTATGATCGCACAGACAAAGTCTGTTGAGATCTCCATTAGTTGTTTCTTGAGGGACTTCAAGAATTAGGGGGTAACACAGGCAATGGAAACAAGTCCACTGGTTTCACCAGAACACACTGAAGTTGTAATGCTTGAACTAGATGTGCAAGAAGAAGCTCCAATTGAGTGGTGGTGGCAGTAGTGGTGTTGAGGAAGTTGTGGAAGATGTGTCCACAGTCCTCATGGCCAAGAAAGAAGTGTTCAGATTCTCAGAGACCATGACACTACTGCTGATGTTAGATTGGGGAATATAACCCCTTCCCTACTCTTCCTCAATTTTGGGGATTAGAACACAACATTGATGAATGTGAGTTTGTTTTACTAAATAAAATACATTTGGGGTATGAATGATTGTGTATTGTGAAAACTAACACAACTTTATTCAGCAAAAATAGGTGCTTGGTGCTTGTTGGATTTACTGCTGTAGTATTATTGTGTTCAGAAAAACTAAACAGTGCTTGCACAGCACACATGATTGAACAAAGTTGAACAAAGTCAGAAACAAACATAAAACAGTATTTTCTTCCACAAAAAAAAAAAAAATATTTAACAAAAAAAAACAAAAAAAAAACGCTTAAGGCTGTATACTGATAAACTAGTCTCACACTTGGATCAATGACAAAATATCTGCCAATCTCCTCTCTTCCACACATGGTGGTTTCAAGTGCCAAGACTCACACAGGAATCAGTGACCTAGGCTAGGAAAAAAATCCACACTTTTTTCCATCTATAATATTTTTTTTTAAATAGCCCACATCAGTAGGCAAATACCCTGTCCATCATTGGATAAACTAAACTGCTTCCCCCCCCCCAACAAAAATATATCAACTTCTTCTCCATTCCCGCTCCTCTTTTCTGGTGCCACACACAAACATCTGAATTGTTACACAAATGAAACAGTTTATCCTTTACCCATTTGTTTAGCCCCCATTTGTATTGTGATGCACCCAGAGTTGTGAAATTTGGTACAAATTGCTTATTAGCCCAAATATGGACTGAATGATAGTCTAGTAATGCTAGTAATTTTTGATTCCTTGCAAATTATTGGTATATATAAGACGTGTGCATTAGTTTTTGGACGAGTACGATTTCATTTGAAATTTCAGACTTTTCGTATTCGTTTAGTAAAACGGAAACGAAAGTCCTATATACGAAATATAAACTAAACAAAAGGACATATGCCAAATACCTTACATTTTCGTTTCAGTCCTTTCGTTTAATAGACTCCGTGCTGCAGGGAAATTAACCCCCACAGCACAGGGGAGAAACAAAAGCTGCTGGTTCTCCCTGCAGCCTGAGACTTAACCCATCCAAGGCTGCAAGGAGACTCTTAGAAGCACGGGTTAACTGACTTAACCTGTGCTTGACGAAAATACCACTGTGCATGCGCAAAAAAAGAAAAAGCAAGGAGGAAAATGGCCCTGCTACCAGCACCCTCCTTGTAATAAATAATATTAATTCCTACCCCCCAAAATAAAACCTATGGGGGTCACTATGACCCCCATATTAATAAAATGGAGGTAATTATTAATTATTAATAAAAAGGAGTAGGGGGCATGTCGCCTAAACAGCCACTGGCTGCACGTTGTAATTTAAAACTACTAGTGACTGGGCTAGTGACTATTGCTGCCCAGTGGCTAATGTCGGTCCCCCATATTGTTATTTAGGGTTCCCACCTGCCACTCATGGATGGGAGCTGTGGGGGGGAGGGAAAAGGTCCCCCTCCATTGTCTGTTAGGGTCCCCACCCATCATTCATAGGTGAGGACCTGGGGGGACATTAGGACCCCTTTATTTAATTAGGATCTCCATCCGCCACTCATGGATGGGTCATTGGGGGGGGGACATTAGGTGTCCCCCTCCTTTCTTTAATTATTTAAGGTCCCCACCCACCAGTCATGGGTGGGTACCTGGGGGGGGACATTAGGTTCCCCACATTATTTATTTGATTAAGGTCCCCACTCACCGGTCATGGGTGGGGGACTGGGGGGGGACACTAGGTCCCCCTGTTTATATTAATAGCCTCCACCCGTGGGTCACAGGCACTATGTCCCCCCCATTTTAGTTATTTGGGTTCCCCACCATGGGGGAACTACACTAACGACTGGGCGGCAATAGCCGCCCAGTCACTAGTAGTTTTAAAAGACAGCGAACAGCCACTGGCTGTTTGTTGTTTAGGCAACATGCCACCAATAGCTCCATGCCGCGAGTAGAGGCATGCAGGATGATTTAATCTTCCTTTTATTAATATGGGGGTCATAGAGATCCCCATTGGTTTTAATGCTGGGAGGGTAGGAATTAATGTGATTTATTACAAGGAGGGAGCTTTTCTTTGCTTTTTTCTTTTCTTTTTGCGCATGCTTAGTGGTATTTTCGTCCTAATGGACGAAAACTAATTATTTTTGACCGTATTTCGTATGAAAATTAATGGTTTACGTACAAAAATTGGAATTGTTTATGAAGTTTGTCTTTAGTACGAATTCATTTGTACGAAATGACAATTCCACTGGTGCACATGTCTAGTTTATATGGTCAGAGTATTTTAAAGTACAAGTGAACAGAATTTTATAGTTCCTAAAATAACAATAGCAGTTAGTGTGATTGCACGTCCCCCCCATTTCAATCAGTGTGGTCTGATACTGGTTAAAATGTTGCTTTGCACATTCTAGTGACAATAAATTGCCTGAAATTGAACCTTTGGACTGCCCTTATCCTTTCTTTTGAAGTATTACATTTGGAATTTGGTGCTGAACCCGAATCTGGTTGCACCTTGGTTCTAAGGTTGGAAGATTGAGTGCAGTCCCTGTGTTACATTGAGGACACCAACAAAGGGAGGCAGGAACAACCAAAGAGGATAATTTGTAGCCTTAGTATGCACAGCCCCATGCAAGGCTCTCTGAAATGAAACTCTTGTGGCAGAAGGCAGAGGAGCTGAAAATCATGCTGTCCATGCTGTGCCGAGTGGGGAACACTATAGGCACACAAACCACTGCAGCTAACTAAAGTGGTTTGGGTGCAATGTGTCTGTCTTATGAAGTCCTGCAATGTAAATAATTGCAGTTTTATAGAAACTGCAATGATTACATTGCAGGACTAAGCCTGTCTCTAGTGGCTGTCAATCAGTATCAGTCTCTAGTGGTTGTTAATCAGTACCCAGTATCAGTAAAATCCCGGTAGGAAAGCATTGCAGCAATGCTGTCCTATAGGGAGGCCCTAATGTGCTTGCAGAGCCCGCGGTGCATGTACATTAGCCACTCCATCTGATGATATCAGAGGAGACAAAGTGTCAATCCAGCACTGAGGGATATCAATACTGGAATCAGGTGAGTACAGAAAGTTTTTTTTTAACACTTTCCATGCCAGGGGTATGTTTATTAGTAGCGAGGGCAAGAGGGAACTATAGTGTAAGAATTACAGATTTGTACTCCTTACACTATAGAATCCCTCTAACCTTGCAATGTAAACATTGCTGTCTCTAAAACAAAACTGCCATATTTTACCTTGAAGGGTAATTATTGGAATGAAGTGTTTTTTTGTGAAAATAGTGTTTCAAGTGTAGAAAAGCACAAACTTTACTAGACAAGTCATATGCAGTGAAAGGGTTAAAACAATACCAGTTCAAATATCAGACACATTGCCAGTACTTCTCTAAATGGGAATTCCAATGAAAAATATAGTATTAAAAAAGAAAATAGCACATATGTCAACATCATTATTGCCAAAAATATTTAGAATAAAAATTAAAGTTATGTAATAAGATATAGTCCTCATAAATTATAGCAAAATTATTATTTGCAATTAAACAATTTATATATATTGACATAAATGTTAAAAACTCTCAAACAGCTTCAGGGTCATAAGGGTATTTTAAAAATGGCCTTTCGCTATATTTTGCATAATGAGTTATCAAATATCCCTGAAATGTAAATGGTCATGGAGTTCACATAAAAAAATGCATTAAACATTTAAAGTAATTCCACGTGCATGTTGGTCACATCTGGGAGACGCATTACCATGTAAATTAGGTAAAAGTATCTGTAAATGGATAGGAAATTTTTACCTGCAGTAAATAAGATACTTGACACAGTTATACTTCAGAACAAGTCATGGCGTGTATTATTATCAATGTGTGATCGGATAAATGATAAGAAATATAACTAGTTATAAATCATGTCTGTATCATATTTCCAATCTAAATTTCCTTCATATGTATATTTTCTATCACTCTGTTCAATAGTTTGCATCTAAAAGTATTACATAATAATGTTCTGTTCTTGATGATGCAGGTGTGAATTTAATATTTTCACAGCTGTGATTTTGTTGTTGTTAATTTACATGAGCCAAAATGCCAGTGCAGTTATGAAGATGTAGATATAGATAGATAGATAGATAGATAGATAGACAGACAGACAGACAGACAGAGAAGGAGATAGATAGATAGATAGATAGATAGATAGATAACAGACAGACAGACAGATTCCAAGATAACAAGCATTTGAAAACACAAAACCTATATAAATATTCCCTAAATTAAAAAGATGCTCAATGACTGACAAGTTATACGTGATGAACATACAAACAAGTGTAAACAAAACAGAGAAGTGACATGCTTGTGTAAGATCAGAAGAAAAGTTAAACTGATAAACCTATATAGGACAAAATCCCAACATAAGTAGTCACCAAGAAAAATAAAATAAAACCAAGTGAATACAAGCTGTGTATCATAGCTGAAATTTAGATTTTTGGAAATTACAATTAACAAGTGTACAAACATCTAATACAAAGGCATGAAAGATTCTATTATATTCAGAATGAGCAGTCCCCATACACTATAATAATTGGTAACAGTTACTTTGTAACACTGCCACATGAGAAGGAAAGATTATAATACTGCCTCATAGAGAGATACAATTGCTGTGAATACCGAGGCTCTGTGGGTCATGGGTAGCCTTAGGAATAGAAAACATTGAACCAGCCTAGAAGCAAAGATAAGAAAATACACTGAAGAATAGAATCAACAATATGTATGCAGGAAACCGGCATAAACATCGTAACCAACAAAGTCAATTTTGTTTTCATCTTCTCTCAAGGAAACTATGCATTTTTCCTTTTATTCAACCCTTTTGGTGTCAGGTTTTAAAGGGGCAAATCCAATAGGCTTTCCTTTTTAACAATTCCCTGTCCCTATTTCCACCACGAGTGAGAGAGCATGGATGTGATCAATACCAAAGAATCTTAGCATGGGTAAGGAATGTCCTGCTTGCTACCAGTAGTACTGAGTCTCCACCCTTAGCTGGATTTCTTATCAAGGACAAATACTCACACGAAAATTGTTAGACAGCTTTCTAAAATGTATGCCAGACCACATGGCCATTTCAATTTTTAGATCACAAATTGGTTTGCACAGGTAATCATATGCTTCATTTTGATTTAATTGCCAGTGTTGGGAAGATCAAAGACTTTACCAGGGGTCATATGGCTGTAAGTAACACAACCCAGGAAAATAATGCAACCTGCTGTCCTTGTTGTCCTTCTATCCACAGTAAGTCAATCGGTCTGTACCAATAAAGTCCTCTAATTAATATTACATTTATAACGAATGAGGGAAAGATTTCTTAACACCTCTGGTAAAGTAGAATCAAATTTAACCATACGCCTCTTGCAGAGAGGGTATAATGTTGATATTGGAATTTGGTCCTGGCCTGATGTAGTGCGTTTTCTAGAGCCTCCTTCGTGTAGCTTCTTGTGTGGAAATAGATCCTCATTGCCTTAATCTGGGATTCCATAATTTGAGTTTCTGAGTTACTGGACTTTACGTGTATTGGCAAAGAATCCAATAGTTTTGGTGGGCAAAAACTGGAAACACAGAGCAAGGAAAGTAATTTTAAAGTTTTATTGAGTCAAAGTTAGTGTATATTTTATGAATGCGTGTGTGTTTGTGCATGCGCATGTATGTACTGTTCACTTTATGCAAAACTCCACATGGTTCTTCTCCATTTTCTTTTAAATTTTTCTATTAATGATATAGAAAATGATATTACAATTCAGTGCAGTCCAGGCAAAGACAGGGATATAAATGTTGCAAAATGAGCAATACAAACAGAAACACTTTTAAATTTCTCCTACTCCTGCATTGAACTATTCATTTATTTCCCTATAATTGTGCACTAATGGTTTTACACTATATATGTGTTTTTTTTTTAATGTGCATTATTATGGAGACCATTATTTATGTAAGTTTTTAAACACTTGAATTATGGTGATCACATTAGCACAAAACACTTTTACGAGTGTTTTTATAAATACAGTTTTTTATACACTTTTACAGTTTAAAGTTACAGTTTAAAGTTAAAGTTACTTTACAGTTTAAAGTTAAAGTTATGCTTATATCTAGCACAGGGCACCTTATATTGTTTAGTTTAGAAATTGTCTTTGAACTTAATTATGCATCATATCAAGAGACATATTTTACCATACACATATATTTTATTTTTAATACAGAACAATAGGTGAAATGCCCACAAAATTATTATTTTACAATTACATACACAAGTATGAAATAACATAACAATCTATATGAGAATATATCACTGGAACACCCAATACACCCTGGAGCCACAGTGACGCTTATTACAAGAATGTAAATTAAACTCACCAGTGGTATATTTAAACAATCCTGACCTCAGTACAGACTAGACAGCTGAAAATTAATTATTAAAGTCCCCTGGCGTGCCGGTCCTATTTTTTTTTTAAATTGAGCTGTGTATGATGCCGTATCTTCCTTTTGTTATTTATGGGTGCTGCAGTACTTTGTTGTACTGTATTTGTGTGTATGCGGGCTGTTATATTGCATATGTTCATGAGTAGTTTGTGATATTGTGTATGATACCTATGAATGTGGGCTATTATGGGGGCTGCTTGTGGAATTGTGTGTCTGGATTATATGTCACATTGTGTGTTTGGTGGGGCTGCGTGTGGGGTTGTGTGTGTGTACGTGGATTGTCAGTGGAGTTGTGTTTGTGTGAAATGTGTGTGGACTGTTTATTTTATTTGTGTAAGGGGGAGGCTTCTTCTACAACTCTGTGTATATCTAGGACTGTGGGTGGCTTCCCTGGGGTCCAGTGGAGACCGGACTGGCCAGGTACAGGTCAAGTTCGGAAGCTGCTATAGCTGCTGCAGGCTGCTCTACTCAAGTGTGGATATTGTTCACAAATGCAGGGAGGAAGAAATCTGAGATCACTTCCTCTAAGTGCTACAATGGGTACACTGAGGATTGTCCCTCAACACCTAAAGTATCACTCGGTTTGCACTATAATATATCTGAAGTCCCACTGGGACTCCTAATAGGCCAGAGTCACTTTGGCTCTGGCAGCCATGACTGCCACGCAAAAACACATTGAGTGCATGCATGGCACACATGCCATAGTTTGCTGACCCCTGCTTTATACACTCTGCAATTACTGGCTAGTGAATAATGTTGAGATCAAAGGAAAATATTTAGAATTTAAAAAAATCACACATTTTATTTCTCCATCCACAAAAATGAAATATAAATTTAATATGACACCATGCTTACACCAAAAGGCAACCTTTATTTGCAAGACAATTACCTAACATGTTTTGTGCCATTGCACTTATCACTTACAATTTGTGATTAATTACATGTGCATGTGGACATTTATTCTTTGGATTGTGACATTGTTCATTTCTTGCAATGTGTATATATTTTCTTAAAGGGGTCTGCCATGTCAAAAGCAGCCTACCTTGCCCAACCTAGTGACCAGCCACCCATGCCCAGCAAAGTTAGTGTAAGTGTCTGAATGTGTCAGTGTGTGTGTATTTGCATTGGTGAGTGAGTTTTTGCCTGCATAGGTAAGTTTGAGTGTGTCTGCCTAGGTCAGTGTGTGTGTGCCTGCATGGCCAAGTATGTGCCTGCAAGTTACTGAGTGTTTGTCTGCATGGGCCAGTGAGTGTCTGTATGGTTCAATGTGAGTGTGTCTACATGGGTCAGGAGTGTCTGTGAATGTGCATGGGTCTTCACAAAGGCCAATGTTTTCATTAAAAAAATACTTTTAAAATATGGATATTAGGATTTTGATCAAATTCTAGCCAAATTGCAGCTGACTTCTGGCCGAATTACAGACAAAGTCAGATGAAAGTTCTGAAGGCTGGTTGAATACCCTTACATAACTCCAGCCTACAAAGTAAAACACTTGCAGGCCAGATAGCCAGGCTTCCCAGCACTAATATAAATATAAGAACTGTTCTCTACAGGCCACCAGATTCCTTACAATCATTCACAATGAACATTAAACTCCCAACTGCTGCCCAAGGGTTACAGCAGCATACACCCACAGTCACTTAACAGAGGTTCTGCAGGGGGTTGCTATTGGTGAAATGCCATACACTGCAGTTTCTAGAGGCAGAGAGGCTGTACTCCCTACAGAATAAGGATTTAAAAACCTTGGTAAGCCATAAAGAAAGAATGTATGCATGGAAAAATGCATGGAAAAAATAGAACTGGGGTATAGGGCCTAAAGGGGAGGTATCTAAAATGTTTAATTCTTCCTGTCCAATGGGAATGGTGAGCAGAGCTAACCAAGGAATAGTGCCGGGAAATATATTAAATTATAAGTAGAATATAATTTTTTGCTTATACTTAAAACCACATTAATATACTTGTATAAATGTAGGGACTGCAGGTTGAAGGAAACTGGCCTTGGGGCAGCATGGAGGGTAAATCAAGGCCTGAATATGCCATGTACAAGTAGTGTTTGAGTGTTCATTTTCACTTAAAAAGTCAACAAAAGTGTGAAAGTTCCTTTTCTTCCCGCATAAAATTGGATTCTTATTTACCTTCATGTTTATACTTTACTGTATGAAAATAAAATATTTACCACCATTTTTGGTATTTATTGTGTCAGGATCTGTGCACTTGTCCCTGCATTTATCTTTTTTGTATCCATTTTTGTGTTTAAAAACATTGACAGTATCATCCTTCAAGCCTTCGGTTGATATCTGACTTACTGCTATTGTTGTCATTAGCCTACTACAGGTGAGTTTAAGACATTCATTACATTTGTTTAAATTTACATTGTTTTACCAAGGTGAAGTAGTTTAACAAACAGCTCCAGAGTTCCTGGTGTAAGTAATTTCAAATTTTATTGACATGAACAAAGTAACATTAAAACAAAATATTTTGTATTCTTAGAGTGTTACTTAATGTATTTAGAATATCTTGTTAAAAAACGGTTAATGGGTCATTCCAGACCTCCCCTTCTAAAACAGCCCAGATTTTTTGTGGTTTTCCAATCACAGAATTCCTAAGCATCTTAATGAAAAATGCATATATGTATTTGCAACTCTTATCCTAATAGGGAATATTTAATTGATCAATATTTTTCTTTTACAATATTTCATTATTTATATAGGGGAGAAGTGGGGTTTCAGGAGGAAAGAGATTTCTTGATATATAAGTAATTGTAAGATACTGCACACTATATTGATTTAGTTTTAGAGTTTCATAATCAGTGATTGTTAACATTTTCTTATATAATTACTCTTAATAGCCACAGTCATTTTTTTCCCCTAAAACTGGTTTCATTAACTCATCAGAATGAAAATACTCATACTCATTTTCTTTTTCTTAGTAATAAAACATTTATCTTTAGGATATATCATAAAATAGAAAGTAAATTAAAAATATCTCACCCAGGAGCATTTTGTTTATTGATTAGTAATTGTGACTTAGATTACCAAAGCATAATGGATGGTATTATGCAGCTCAGAATAGCTTAAAGCATTTGGTGAATAATTTGCTGTTTAAGCCTTATTTTAGCCAAATATGCCGAACTGATCATATCGGCAGGATGATGTGATGATCTTTCCTATTATGAAACTATTTATCAGGAAAATATAAGGCTTTAAGGAAAAATAATTAAAAAAATAGTATTATGAAAGAAAGAATAGATCTTTGACAACTTTAAGACAATATCTTAGGCTGATATATAGTGAAAATAGCTTTTTTCATTTTTTTCCTACCATAATTCCCTTATTATTACAACAGTAGGAATGGAGTTTCGTTTTTATGACATATCCAAGCATACATTCAATTCTTAGATTACAGATTTTCTGTATTAAACAGAGACACACACGATTGATAGGGTAGCATCTGATTTCTACTTAACCTCTGTTATTTAGTCTCACAAGGTCAAATTTGCAATTCTTGCCCACAAAGTCTTAACTTGGGGGCCTGGAAATTTTAGACCCCAATCTATCTTTTGGCCTCCACATAGAAAAACTTGAATCTAAACTTTATCCAAAACTAATGCCCTGCACAGAAACAAATCCTGCCTAAGCCCTACAGTAAAGGAAACGATTGTACAGCAAATGCTGATGCCAGTCATTGATTATGGGGATGCAGTATATTGTCAGGATATTGATATCGGCAGACATTTTGTGCTAAAATAGAAATTAAAAGTGTATATTGCCTGAGTCACTCAGAACAGAGCAGACTCCATTTTGGATTTCAGGATAACAAAGACACATAATTTCTTCTTCCTTTCTGTAACACTAAACGCAAGCCTGAGCTAAGGAATGCATTATATAGACAAGCCAAGTGATAAGCAATGAAGCAGGGGGATGGAATGCTCTGTTTAAATGTTAATAGAATAGAAATAATTTTAAACACAGACACTAGTGACAGAGAAGACAAGTAATTAATTTTACTTTCTAAATTTTACAAGGTCCCATTGTAAGTAAGGGGTGACATTGAGTTTATAACTGTCAATTTTAGAAATTACGATCAAAGTCATTGCCACAGAGACTGAGGCAAATGCTTTGAACTGACAGTAAGTTTAAGTTATGTAGTCATTTTAGATAAGCCAAATGACGTCAAAATCGTCATCAGGAAAAGTTAACTCTTTCCTGGATAGGAAAGTTTCGTGAAGCGAGACTGCCCTCTATGGACCAAATACCTAAATTACAATCTGCAGGTTGACCGCACCTTCAGTTTGCTATTGGCCTTATCAACTAATGACGTACAGAGAGTCTGGCCCTTTAAAAGTTAGGACAAAGGGAGGAGAGAGGAGTTTGGGTTTTCAGATTCGGACATTCAGAGAGATCCAGGACAGATACTCACTCTGGGACTAACTCTTAAACTCTCTTGGACACAACTCAAGAAACACTCCTTGACACTTACTTTTTACTATTACTTACATATCTCCATACAACCAATCATACACGCATTCAAGTTCCTGGGACTACCTACTCATCTGATGAGAATATCTACTTAACTGGTAATTATGCTGCTTTTATTTAATTAATCTAAATTAATTAAAAATCTAATAGCATGATATATGACTGGATAAATCACGGTCAGATTTCAATATTTAGAAATCTTAGTTAACTAAAGAATATATAGTTATAAACATTCCATTCTGCAGATGGAATTAAGAATAATTATATATTAGTGTGATATTATCACGTGTTAGCATACCGCTGTTTTTATCCAGGTGTATTGATTTGCTCTAATTAAGATAAGATATCTTTTTAGGCAAATTAAAATTCGGCTTATAGAATCTGGTAGATTATTCTTATTGGATGGTTCCAGGAAATGATTAATGAGCTGGTTTGAATGTTATTTTAATTGAAAATTACATGAGAATATGATATTATATGCCTAGGAGGATCTAGCCAGCATTGAAAGGGTGATTCAGTTGATTTAACTGTTAGCCAAGGTTTTACGACTTTTCGCTGGAAGTTTAGCTTTCTGTCTGTGAAGTACCCTCATAAATATTGTACTTTCTAAATTTTACAAGTTGATGCTGTTAACCATTGGATTGTTTTAACATTGCCATTGCATACTTATGTTATACTAAATATTCACTGATTATTTTCATGCATGCTGCCTAATATTATTATTATTTTATTTGTCACAATAAATTATATCTATTTTTATAACAAATTGTGATTTTATTTGTATGGAATACATTTCACTTACATGATAACGATCTCTAAGATCTAAGAGAATTGAAATAGTGGGCAATTCTCGACTGTTTAATATTATCAACCCATAAATATCCCCACAATATGCATCTGAACCACAAACCCACCTTAATAAACTTAATACATTGTATAACTTGTTATGCCACTTTGTGCTACAATGTAATAACAGGACCCACCATAGTGACATGCTAAAAGAACTAAACTGGCTGTCGCTGGAATCCAGATGCACCCTTCATCTTTCCAGTCTTTATTTAGTCTACCTCAATACAGAAAGAAAGCGACTTGATCCCCCTTTTCCTACAGAGCACTGCAATTATAGAACCACCTCCCGCACACTTTCAAATCTTCCCTAGGCTAAAAAATACTTTAAGAGATCCCTCTCTACATATCTCAAAACAGAATGCACATGTCATGGTGGATGATATATTTCTTACCTGTTCTATGTTACATTTTGTATATATTATGTATTAATATTGTTTTTGTATTTTTTTGCACCCTATTGTATCAATGTAATGTTTTGTGGACCCAGGACATACTTGAACATGAGAAAAATCTCAATGTATCCTTACTGGTAAAATATTTTACAAATAAATAAATAAATAGATATATGTCACATCAAAAATGGTATATAATATGTGTTGGTGCAGTATAATAAAGATGGAAATGGCTGCCCATCTTCTGAGTTGTCCCTCCCTGTATTGCAGATGGGTCAGGCTGCAGAGAAAACTTGGCTTTACCATGGAATTGCAGGTTTTCCATAATTTTTTCTATTTTTTTTCTTACTTTTGCGGGCACAATTCCAGTAACGGTTACTGTGACGAAAAACAATGCTTTGTTAAAACACAGTTGTTTTTGGTTGAAATAACCATTTAAGAAGCACTGATCCTGGTGCTAAGATTGTCCCTTTATTAACAACATTGCTGAATTACTTTTTTATATAGATTATAGAATATATTTTAAGAAAAAAATGTATTCCAGTCCTGAAATGCTAGACATTGTATTTTGGTGTCTCAGTAAAGGTACACTTCAATGGATTTTTAAAACAATTAAGTAGATATAAATTTAATGTATATATATATATATTTTTTTTTCATTGAAGCTATATCTACTAAATTGATTACAAAATCCATTGCCTGCATCGTGAGTTTAACTCAACTGAGGTAAACTACCAGGAAGTAATAGAACCTGTTGTCAGATTGTCAGCCTGGGGGTGTAACAAGGTTCATTTATAAATGTGTCAATTTCTATTGAAAGCTGCACTTTTTGAAAACTGAAAGATTAGGATAAACTCTTCAGCTACCAAGCACTACAGCAAGGTAAAGTGCTTTGAGTGTTTGGTGTGTTCTTTTAATACATTCAAGTCCAAATAATATTTATGTTTCTTTCCTCCTCTTCCTCCATCATTTTACAGTTTTCTTGTTTCATATATTTCACATTTAGGCTTTAACCGTAGCAGCTTATAGCAATAGTAATATTTTACACCACTACTGATGAATGTGTTGCTTATTCTTGCAGTGAAATAGAGCATAATTGGTTTCTTTTTGCTTGAGATATTTTATTTTGCAGTAACAGAGTCTACATCTGTGTTTACCCACAGAAAAAGTTTTACTTGCTTTATCATAATTGAATTGAAAAATGCTGTGCAAAATGTCAGTTTTCATTGGTGCGTAAATTTTGGTTTAAGATCATAAGATATATCATAAGCTATTTAGATGAAGGATATCACAATTGCTTTGCAATATGCGGGATATGAAAAACAGTCTTAATACAAATGTCATCAAATAAAATCAATGGGGATATTGGTATAATAGATGTAAAACATACTTTATGAAACAAAATTCCGTTTATTTAGCAGTAGATTAACAATAATTGTTCTTGTTTCCATCTGTGTTTTTGTCAATATAGACTCAAGTACCATGTCTAGAAAAATACATTTAACAAAATAAAGGGTGTTTAAATTTCTCATGAAATGTATTTCCTTATGGGTAACTATGATGCTCTGTTTGGTCATTTGCTTATTTTCCATTTGCTTACAGTTTTGGCAATTTAACAATGGACAGGTTTTGCATGGATTGAAGATCTTAAAGATTTGATGATATATTGAGCCATTAATCTTGTAGCAGCCTATAATTGCAATCAATGATTGAATACAGAATGTAAAAGTTGCATGCTTGTTCAAAGGATTACATACATATATGTTCGGGGGCAGACTGAATTGAAGACCCCACCCATTGCAGCAAATGTGATTTCATGCATTAAAATGAAAGCAAAACATAAGTAAGGAGCGCATGTTTTATGATATAACAGAGATATTTGGACAAATGAGCCTCGGGTACAGAACAATGAAGAAATGGGAAGGGTCTTTATAGAAGAAACTTTAATCATGATGTAGTTACACAGACAATAGACAACAGCAGGTAACATGTCTTCTTCAGTGATAAAAGGTTAAAGCAATCTTTCATTCAAAACATTCAACATATAATCCAGTTCCCTTTAATGTGAAACATTTAACATATCAATAGTTTTCCTTTAATTTGAAATCTTTAACATAGAAGCGGTCCCTATTTAATCTATATCCTTAAATGCAAAAACTGATGTGATGAAATGGTTCTATATAAATCATTCTAGAGTCCTACTTTTACAGATTATGCATGATGTATTTTACTATACCTTTTGCCAATCTACAGTTCCCATAATATGGATAATTTTAAAGTGGCAGTGGCTTAGAAAATGTATTTTCTTGTGGCACATCAAATATAGTTTAACTTCAGTTTATTTGTTGTTTATTTCTATTTTATGCAATATTTCATGTATTCTTAAACATTCATTTCTTTGAAGATTTAAGTATCTGGCTTCAATGTATTTGTTGCACTGTGATTTCATAATTAATTATCTGTCAAGACGTTTTGTTAAAATCCTTGATATGGATAGATAAAATAGCATACTCAAACATAGTGCATATCGTTTTGTTGATCATACAAATTAGGTTTTGCAAATTAACTATGTCCAAAAAAAATGTTTTAGAATAAGCATAGAATGCATGACATTTAAAGGCTAGCAATCAAATACAATTTAAGCAATAGAGGGAAAGGCCAGAAGGCTTTTCTATTTTAAAATAGTATGCTATTCATATTTTTCAAATAATACATAAAATATGTTCAAAATACATGTATTTATTTTTCAAGACGACCTCTGTAATGAGTTTTATTTCATTTTCATTAAGCTATTTATACAAATAAAAAATATATACATAAAATTCAATAGACAAAGTGCATGTCAGAAAATGTCAGAAAATGTTAGTTTGGCTGAACCATTTTTTCAGAAAGTAAAATTTAGTTTGAAACTTCGGTTACTACTCCATGTGTTTGTTTGGCTCATCTGAATATCATCCGTAAAAAATATTTGGATAAAGATTCGGGTAAACAAAAAAAAAAAGTGTGAAAATAATATAAATATTATAGACAGAGGTTTTTTTTTCTGCTATATGGTTCACAAAACAAGTGATACAAAGTAATCAGTAGAGGGAAAAAGAAGAAGATTGAAAAAAAAAAATATATATATATATATATAATTTATATTTATTAAAAATATAATATAAAAATGTTTTACTGATTCTCCTTTCTTTCCCTCTATTGGTCACTTTTCACTTAATATGTGAATAAAATCAAAATTTTGTGACTGTCCGTCTAGACATCAATCATCTTTTTTTAATGGCATCATGGGCAGAACTCTGAATCCCGAAACAATGAACATACTCGCCCACCATGCTAATTATTTGCTCAGTTATAAATCTGTATGGTGCTTCAGACATACAGAATTTGGGCTAATTACATTCTGGAAGAAACTGAATGCACATCTAAAATTCAATAACATTTATTTTGTCTTTTACTTTGTGTTATAATGGAATACAGTTCACTTAGTTGGTGCAGAGTGTACTTTTAATGAAATAACAAGAGCTCTCATTACAAAATAAACAACAACAAAAATATTTTTTTGTGTGCAAATGACAAATCTGTGTCAGTGTCTGTAAGGTGAGGGTCACAATCTTCTTGCTGATTGAATTGTAATGTGTGTACACATTGGGGTAATGTTTTCAATATACCCTGTTTCATTTTATTTATTTTTTATAATAAAAAAATGCCTTAATACAAAGGCAAAATTATATTTATAGATTAGTGTATCCATAATGTATTCCATCTGCATTAACACATGTCTGATCAGGAAGGAGGCCACACTTAATTATTCACAGATATTTCCAATTTTATTAACAATTATAAATGCTAGAACTTGGCGGTGCTGCCATAAATATCAAAATGTATACACATTAGAGATTAAGGAACAGGGCACACAAAAATACAGTTTTAAATTTTACAAGGTTTCTTAAAATCACCTATTTTAGCAAGAAAATATGGGATTCAGTTACACAATATGGTCATATTGTATGAATCCCACTACTACGCCACAGTACTCCAAGTTCGGTGGGTCCTAACTAATTTAATCATGGGAGATAAACATGCTAGCTGCAATACTCACTGCTTAAACTGCTTCCAGAGTCTATCATCAAAGTTGTTCTCTCCTGTGGTCACCCTTACTTGGGCATCTATAGTGGAGGGGAGGGCTGCTCAACCCAAAAGGAATCTAGTCTTGATAGCAAATATAAACAAAAAAGAAATTGGGCACCCCAAGAACATAGATTTCCCAGCAGCAGTGCTGCCATAAAGACCAACATTTATCCAAGATTAAATAAAAGTGAACACACAAAGACAAATACAGTTTTACATTTTACAAGACCACTAAAAATACCTATTTTAGTAAACATTTTTTTGCTAAGATTTTTTTGCTAAGATAGGTGCTTTTAAGTATACATGTAAAACTTTAACTGCATTTTTTTCTGTACGTGCTCTCTTTGCTAATCTGTATTTTGAATAATACTATATATGGAATTTTCTGGCTAAATTCTGCCGTTGTTACCTTATGTTATTTGCACTGTATTAAAATTGCAAAGTTGATGCTCCCATTAAGTACCCAGTTTAACAAATTAAAGGTAATCTTTATAAGTTGATGCAAGAAATAATCGTTATATGAAAAAAAAAAAACATTATCCATACTCAATGTAATAGCTAAATCCTTGATAGAACTAGAGAAACTCTGCAACAGAAGAAGAAAGAAATTTGCTGCAAGTACATACATTACAAAGGAAGGTTTCTCAAACACAAGAGAGTCTTGGGAGGCAGCCTGATACAGTGTCTGTGATGTCTATGGTGACCCAAGATGGATTATTCTATCTGATAAACAGAGAAAATGTGAGTTGCTCACATATTACCGGCCTTTATTTCCTTTTAATATTTGAACATTATCAAACAAATCCTTTACAGTACAACGAGGTACAGGACAAGAGGAGTGAGCTTATTTAGCATACTCAAGATTTGCTTCTCTGCAAATGTAATACGTTCTGCTTAAATACAAAGCAGCTGAATTTAATAACTTAAGATTTCATCTTAAAGAGACATTTTCTTCTTGTTCATTTTTATCATCTTTGATCATTTTTTCAGTTTTGATGAAAAGCAAAAACTATGTGATACTTTGATGAGTGAATATCCTCACATGCAGATGAAAAAACTATATGTTTTTTTTATGAAAGGTTGTACATGGCTTTGAAGAATTGTAATCACTGTATGTTATTAAAGGAAAACTTCCACCACTTACAATGAAGTTGTTGGAAGGCATGTGCACGCTCTTACATTGTGGGATTAAATACTTTTTAATTGATAAATCTTGAAGTTGTCCATCAACTATGCCTTCCTCAGTCGCCCTCCAGCTGTCTCAATAATCAGAAAGGTCTGCCTTGGTAGCCAGTAATAGGCTGAGACTCTCAGCCCATCACCGACTATCTGTTACATTGACAAGAAGATATGACAGGAGACAATGATGTTGAGCCCCTATATGATACGATGGCACCCAGTGACTCCAGCTGCCATCATCCAGGACTATATGGTTTATTATATTTTGTCCTATGTGTAACCAATTATTTGTGCACAGTCACTGGACTTCTTAGGGCCAACATGAAAACTATTTATAATAACAAAATACACAGGCATATTATGGATATTTTTGTGAAACACACAATCATAGGCAAAACTGCCAAGTTTCTGATATTTTTCCATTTTGACCAGGAAATTATACTTTATCCTATCTCTGAATATTAACACAGATTTTTGAGTGTTTTTTTTTGAGTATTAATTTGTCATTAAGCCATTGAACCGATACATTGAGTTCACTAGCTGTCACCAATTGGGTCAGTTAATGTAGATTAAGAAATATCGTACCCTATGCAGTGATTATAAAAAAATCAAGCAAAAAGTTATAGAGAAGAGATTTATTGAGAAAAAAATAACCTTTGTATATTGTCATGTTTCTTACATGAATCAATAAAAAAAAGGAAAAAAGAAAATTGATTTATGATCTTTAATGGTTTATCTTTTCCAGCAGATAAAGCACCATTTAGTAGATGAGCAAAATAAAATCTCTCTATTTTTTTTAAATAAAAACATTTTCCAACTTAAAAGTTACAATAAGAACAAAAATGTTGTTCCTTTTATTTATCAAAAGGTTTAGTCCAATAGCGGGATAGAGAGAGATAGGTGTCTAATTCCAGTCAGAGCCTGGTAAGTAGAAGAAAGATAGTTGCTTGAGGCAGTTTAGGAGGTTTCCTTTTCTTTCGTCAGTTTAATCAGTCTGTTTTAGTTTTCCTTTAATCCACAGGTTTGCAATCGAAGTACAGAAGTCAAGGTGAATATTTTGATTTGGAGGAAGAGAGAAGCCAATATAAAATGAAGGTTTTGCAGAGAAAGGGTAGAATGAGTAGTGTTATCCAGAAAGAAGACAGGAATCACTGACAGCATATGGCAGGTGTTGCTGGAGGAGAGAACCAATAAATTAAACACACCAGATTCAATAAACAAGCACTGAAAAGGGGAGCGTTTTCTGCATAAATAGAAACAAAGGGGTGTTATTTGTTAAAGGTACACTTCTACAGACGTAGTATACTTTTTTTTTTTTGAATTCTTTATTTTTGGAAGCGCAATGTTAAGTACAGATACAAGATAAGACATATGCATTTCACAAGAAGTGTAGTCACAGGTATATGCGGAGAAGGTCAAGAGGTTGTGCGCTCTTTTTTTTTTTTTTTTGTATGGTACGTAAGTAAGATTATACATGCAGAGAAACAAAACAAAAAACAAATGTCGCTGAGTAGTCGATTAGTACAGGATAAAATAAGTGTTGCGCTAAGTGCATGCCTAGCGTGTGTAGTACGAAGTTGTAATGTTATGCTATATGGTGTATAATTAAACAAACATGCTAAGCATATTGCAAAGTTCACACACATTAGGTAATAGCATTAGTATTTGCACGTTGTTAGAATATTAGCCAGCTGAGTTAGACGATTATACTGTCAGCGGAGACATAGTTAAAACAACTGAGAACAAGCAACGCTTAACAAATATAGATTAACCACAGGAATAACATTAAGATGCCCTCATGTTTCAGGGTTATGGTATGGTGAGGCTCTGACACGTCAAGGTACATAACATGAGTACATATGTTAAAATAGGCAGCTGATCACTAGCTATACATGCCAAGCAAGTCTGCTAACAGGTAGGTACGAGCGAATGAATAGCATAAGTTATGGTTACATGTAACATCGGAATATTCATGCTTATATTGCGTATGATCGTGCTAGGGAGTAGAATTCAGAGTGGTGAGAGAGATGGGAAGTTTCATGAGGCTTACACATTGTATATGCATTTCGTGTCGTTATTCTAGGAAGGTAATACAATGCAAATCATGCTAGATTAAATGCTTGATGGGAAGTGTTGTGAGAGAAACCAGGGCTTAAACATATTAACTTTTGTTCTAGCATAGACTGATGATAGAGTCCTTGTAAACTATGCTTATCTGTATGGGAGATAGTCCTCAGCAGTCCAAGGTTGGTTATGGAGGGCCGGAGCAGCATGCTGCAGTGTCGCTCAGCAGTCACTGGGTTCCGTAGCTTGGTGCTTGAGGGAGTGGGATAGTCTTTTCACTGCCGTTGGTCCTGAGGACTTCTCCTCTGCTTGCCGCAGTGAGTTAATTGCCGCCGACCTCTTCCATTTCCGCCTTCCAATCCCTGCACAGAGCATGTTACTCCGATGTGTGAGCCAGCTTGTTTGCACGAGACTGCGTGGTGAGTACCGCCGCCATCTTAGACTTGTGGAGTGTTGTAGTGTTCTCCAGCTCGTGACTCCCCAACAGGGCCTGCATGTGTAGTGACAGGCTTGTGGGGTTGCTGTCTCTTCGTGGTCAGCCAACACGTCCCAGGGGCAGGTTTCTGTAGTGGTCTGATGGCATTAGGTGGCTGCTTCTGCGGCAGGCGCCATTTTGCTAGCAGGTCGCACATGTGGCTGGCGTGCGGCAGCCATCTTGGCAGGTTGCCCCTGGAGAGTGTGCCGCAGCAAAGTGGTAGCTAGCAGCCCAGCTTGGCATAACAGTGGGTGTTTGTGTAGACCGGGATGACCCCCCCGGTCCAGAGGGGGGGGGGGGGGCGCCAGACGCCGGCCGGAGACCCGGGAGAGCGGCCGTCTCGTCCCGGCTCAAGCTCCATCACGCCTCGGGCCTTCTTCGGTTCACTGTAGGTGTCGGGCAGAGTCTGGAAGGGTGTCGCTTCATAGCCCATAATCTGGGGAGCATTATGGTCTGTGTATCGGGTGGTTGGGGAGTTTTAGCCTCCAGTTTGTGCCGATTTTCGGGCTCCAAAGCGGGAGCTCAGACTGAACACGTCTGATCCCGTCGGCGGTCCGGCCCCGCCCCCCAGACGTAGTATACTTAACAACAAAACAAAAACAAAAACAAAATCACAACAGATAAAAATAGAAATAAGAAATATACTAATAAGAAACCTGACATATTTTCCCACACCCCAAAGTCAGCTTCAGGGTGTCCTAAACATAGGCTTTTCAGGATGTAACAAATGGAATTCAGATACCAAGTTAGGGGCATGCCCATCTATACTTGGTACCCAAGAATTCTCTGCAGGACTGTATCCCTTCCATTTAATAAGATATTCAAGTCTACAAAACCTTTTTTGTGAGTCCAAGATAGTCGCCACTCTTTATTCTTCCTCACCATATAGAAAAGGGAGGATTCAAAGTAGGGTGAGAAGAAGGATAAAACAATACAATGTTTAAGGGGAGAGGTCTAAAATACTGGATGGGTTTTATATGATTGATATAGTGATCTATCCTACCTGGATTGATATGATCAAAGTTTGTAAATGGGTCTAAAATGTGTCAGATTATGTTTTTGCATGAAGTGAACTATGATATGTTTTGAGAGGAGAGAAGTCCCTGGTCACCACTTTTATACTGATGAGAGGGGTTTCTCTTTTTTAAAAAAAAAAAATTTCCTGGACTTTATTAAGGGTCTCTTTTAATAGTTCAATATATTATTTTGATTTGATTTGGTTGATATATATTTTATTTATTATTATTATTATTATTATTATTGCCATTTATATAGCGCCAACAGATTCCGTAGCGCTTTACAATATTTTGAGAGGGGGGATGTAACAATAAATAAGACAATTACAAGAAAACTTACAGGAACAATAGGTTGAAGAGGACCCTGCTCAAATGAGCTTACAGTCTATAGGAGGTGGGGTATTAGAAACATTAGGATAGGAAATATCAAGTAGGAGTGAAGCAGAGCTGGAGGAGAGAGCAAAGCACTATCCCATAGGAGAGAGCAAGAGACAGGTATGTAAGGGAGAGATTACTCTGGGAGGCCATACGCTTTCCTGAAGAGATGGGTTTTAAGGCCCTTCTTAAATGATTGAAGACTAGGGGAGAGTCTGATGGCAGTAGGCAAGTTATTCCATAGGAGAGGAGCCACCCGTGAGAGGTCCTGCAAGTGCGAGTTGGCCGTACGGGTGTGAGCAGCGGTCAGGAAGTGGTCGCGGGCAGAGCGGAGGGTACGAGGAGGGGCATACCTCTGGATCAGTGAAGAGATATAAGAGGGGCTGGAATTGTTCAGTGCTTTAAATGTATGGGTTAGCACTTTGAATTGACTCCTATAGGATACAGGGAGCCAATGTAAGAACTGGCAGAGGGGCGAGGTGTGAGAGGACCGACTGGATAGGAAAATCAGTCTAGCTGTAGCATTCATTACAGACTGTAGTGGGGCAGTACGGCTTTTGGGGAGACCAATCAGGAGAGGGTTACAGTAATCCATGCGGGAAATTACTAGAGCATGAACAAGCTCCTTGGTAGCATCTTGCGTAAGAAAGGGGCGGATGCGGGCTATGTTTTTGAGTTGGAACCTACAGGACTTGGCAACAAACTTGATTTGGTTGATAAAGTTTTTGATTTGGTTGATAAAGTATTTGATTTGGTTGATAAAGTAGTTTACTTATGGTAAGGTTGATTAGGTTTTAGAATGGGAAGGAATGTGAGATGGTAACTGTAGTTGGAGTAAAATGGACTTTGCAGTGTGGAGGAATGTGGGGTGGTATTGTGCGTGAAGGGAGGTCCAATCATCATGGAGGTATGTAGTATCATGTCTCACATATTGTCCAAGTATCTGATTCAGTCTTTTGGTTTCACCATTGGTTTGGGGGTGGAGTGCTATTGAGAGGTAATATTTGTTCTGCAATAATAAAGAAAGGGAGGACTCCTCTTTGTGTGATTTGTCATGGAGAACACCATAGAGTCTATTGTAGTGAGACAATAATATCAGTAGTAAGGAATTAAGGACTTTTGAATAGGGCTATGAAATGGGCCATCTTAGTAAGATGATCTACACAAACTAAAACTTGCTTTGACAGTTCAGGCCACCAAAAAAAGTCTCTTTATGTGGTATTTAATTTTATTTATTCCAGGATGACCAGACATGATATGGTCATGAGATAAGGCAAGTATTTCAGTCTTTAAAGTGGGTGGAATGAATAGTTTCCCATCCATGAAATATAGACCATTATTGTGTGTAATTAAGGGTAACATTTGTTGTGGAAATGTGGAATCAATCTTTTGATATGCTCAGTAACAGGTTAGATGGAACACAATAAGAGGGGTAACTATAGGTGAGGAATTGTTTGTGGGGGGGTATCAGGTGTGAGAGATTGGAAAAAGGAATCTGCCTTTCCATTTTTTTGAGCCAGGCCTGTAAGTCATGTGAAAATAAAACATAAAAAGACCATCTGGCCAGCCATGAATTTAGACTTTTTGCAGTTATTAGATGCTCAGTGGTGTTATGGTGAGTGTACATCACGAAAGGTACCTGAGTACCCTTTAGGAGATGCTTCAGTTCATCCAATACTGATGAGCTAGCGGTTATTTTTCTCTAATAGAATAATTGCTTTGGAGGGTGTCAATTTTCTGGAGAAATAGGTCACTGGATGAATAGATAGTTAGAGATGAGTCAGAGATAGCTTTTAGAGGAATTCTATATTCTGATGCATAAATGTCTAAAATATATGTAAGATAGGGATTCGTACTATGTAAAATAGGGGCTGTGGTAAAAATGTTCTTTAGAGACTCAAAAGAAGCATTAGAATTCAGGGACATGAAAAGGGGATATTTTAATAAGGTCTGAAAGAGCTTTAGCGATTTCTAAAT
This sequence comes from Pelobates fuscus, assembly GCF_036172605.1. Taxonomy (NCBI): domain Eukaryota; kingdom Metazoa; phylum Chordata; class Amphibia; order Anura; family Pelobatidae; genus Pelobates; species Pelobates fuscus. The sequence goes on along the minus strand of NC_086317.1, from coordinate 111,042,022 downwards.
AATTTTGTATAAAGCTTCTTTAGAAGTCGGAAAAAACCCAAACTTTCTTTGTACTTCCTGTATTGATTTAGGGGTAGACCATAATAGAATGGATTCAGTTTTTTTGATATATCCGTCTCAAATGAAAAAGGGGTAAGGATAATATAAAAAAGAATACAGTTAATTTAAAATATAAATGTTTCTGCTTTTGCACACAAACCACGTGTCCTTCAAAGAGACAAGACATTACACGTTTTCTGTGATCTGGAAGAGAAGGCTAGTATATCAAGATATCATATAAATAAATAACAATATACATATTAAGTATATCTCTTAACACATCATGTATAAAATGTTGAAATACCGCAGGTTGTTACAAAGCCTAAAAGGGTATGGAAAACAGTCTCCCATTCATCCCCCTCTCTGATCCTTCATAAATTATTTGCACCCCTAAGATCCAGGTTTGGTAAAGTATTTGGCATCTTCAATCTTTCAATTAGTTCAAGGATGAATGGAAGAGAATATCTATTTTTTATGGTAATTTTATTCAATTTCCTGTAATCAACTTTGGATCTTAGAGTACCATCATTATTCATTACAAAACAAATTCCAGCACTGACTAGTGAAATAGAGGACAAATAAAACCTTTTAGATTTCCCTAGTTAATTTTTTTTTTAGTTTTTAATATTTTTAGCTAAGCTTTCTAATTTTTGTGGGTCACCCAGATGATTTTGTAATTGTGGTTTAATAGTCACAGGATACAACATACAACATGATATATAGAAGAAGGAACAATATCAAAAATCAAACTTTCTAGATATTCATTGTTAATCGAAATAGCTAGGGTGCCAGTTTGCTTTGCAATTGGTTTAGATGGCCGGGGTTTTGCATTGAATAATAGCATGTGGTGAAAGGGGATTTTCTGAATCATGGGAATAGATTACTGACAGGGCTAGTGCTTTCTTAAGGTGGCAGAGGCAGCCGCCTTAGGGTCCACCAGCCTGGTGGCCCAAATGTCTGAATGACCACCAAGGCGGAAGAGCACCTTGCTCCTCTCCTGTTGGTCACTTTTTGTAGCGTGGCCAAGCACCAGCAACTCCCTCCAGTCTTCCATGCCTCTACATGCCATGGACTGTATGGAGGGGGTGTGGATATAACGCTAGACATGTGTAATTCATTTTGTTCCGAATGTAAATTCGGGAGAATTTTGTCAATTCGGACATTCGGATGCTTCCAAATGTCAGCATTGCCAAATTGCAGAATTTTGGAAGTGGCGAATTTCGGAAGTGCCGAACCAAACTGAATTGCCAAAATACAGAATTGCCGAATTTCGGAAGTGCCGAGCTGAAATGAATTGCCGAATTCTGGAAGTGTTGAAGTGCTTTGGATTTCTGAAAAGTGTCAAAACAAGAGAGGGAGGGAAAATTACACGAATGATGACAGGAATCTAGACCATAAGCACATTTCTGACACTGGGAGCCCTATAGATGTGTAAGTGGTTTTAGTGGCAGTCTGCGCACCTAACCCTACCCCTAACCCTACTCCTACCCCTGCCCCTAACCCTACTCCTAACCCTACCCCTAACCCTACCCCTTACCCTAGATGTGTAAGTGGTTGTGGTGGTTAGGGTTAGGGGTTAGGGAGCCCTACATATGTGTAAGTGGTTTTGGTGGCAAGAGAGGGATACTTACAAATGTCTGAAGTGCCAAAGTCCTGAAGTCCCGAAGTCCCTAATTGCCGAAGTCCCTAATTACCAAAGTCCCGAATTGATGAAGTGCTGAACCGAAGTGCCAAAGTCCCAAATTGCTGAAGTCCCAAATTTCGGAAGTACCGAACTGAACTGAAGTGCCAAAGTGCCGAATTGCTGAAATCCTGAATTGCTGAAGTCCCAAATTTGGGAAGTGCCGAACCAAACCAATTTTTTTGCACATGCACATCCCTAATGAATATGTCATATCCCTGCTCCCTGCACATCAGACAGTGCGGCTGGCGCCCAGCCGTGGAGGAACTACTGCCAGCCCCCTTCCTATTTCTCCCTGGAAACCACGTCAGAGAGCAGGAGAAGGCAGAGAGGAGGGGGTTGGTTGTAGAGAGCCAGCCCCTAACTCACAACAACCTCAGCCAGCACACTTGACTCCAGGGAAGCCACCCTCCTGCACCGAAAGGTAGGAAAGAGGAGGGTGGCTATAAAAGTTTATGTTTTGACTAGCACGTGTGTCTGTATGTCTCTCATTGTGTCTGTGTGTATGTGTTTGTCTGTCAGTGTGCCTGTGTGTATGTGTATGCCTGTTACTGTGTCTGTTTGTGTATGTATATGCCTGTTTCTCTGTGTCTGTATATATATATATATATATATATATATATATATATATATATATATGTCTGTGAGTATATATGTGTATGTCTGTCAGTGTGCTTATGTGTGTATATGTATGCCTGTTACTGTGCCTGTGTGTATCTCTGTGTGTGTGTATGTCAGTGTGTGTGTATGTATGCTTGTCAGTGTGTCTGTGTGTGTATCTGGTATGACATGACTGTGTGCAAATTTGTATGTCTGTCAGTGTGCCTGTGTGGGTGTCTGTATGTCAGTGGGTCTGTGTAACTGTATGTCTGTCAATGTGTCTGTGTGTGTCTGTATGTCAATGTGTGTGTGTATATGTATGTGAAACTGTGTGACTGTTCCACCTGATGTTAGAACTATACTAGTATATATATATTGAACAAGGATATCGTGACCCTGATAACTGTTTTGAATAAGAACACATTAAAGTAATCCATAGAATATAAAATCAGATGATAGAAAAAACAGGAGAGCGATTTACCCTATATAATACCTAGCATATAGTACATGTTGTTTTAATTTATTTTATTTGATATTGGAGTCTATTGCCCCCAGATATAATCGTTAAAGGCAACTGTTTTTCATTGTTTTAGAGTGCTCACTGTTTACACTATTCATAGATATCACTTTCACTTAGGCACCATGGTTTATTATGTAAGCTCAACCGAGCTATATCTGGCTGCAAAGTGACTCTTTTCCTCCATAAATGGTGTTCTCTCTGGGTGTGGGAGACCCGGGATTGTGTATCCAGTTGCTTAGCAACCCGGTCACATGTACATTTCTGCACATCACATGACAGCCTCTACATGGGCTCTTCACTTCCGGGTAGCTCTGTTTGTCAAATGCTGGATTTTTAGATCGTAAAACTGACACTGTTTGCTAGGTTGCTAAGGCAACCTAATCACATGCACGTAGCTGATTGCACTCTCCACGTGGCTCTTTCACTTCCGGGTTGTTCAGCCTGTTGCTAGTCTGACCGTCTAATTGGTAAGTGTTATCGTACACATATGTATAAATTGTTTGTATTTGCAATGCCTCACTGTGATCTTGATAAAGACCCCAGCAGGGTCGAAACGTTGATTTGTTCTGCACATGTAATGTATTCTATTTGATACAGTAAATACTTTTTTTCACTGAAGAGAAGACCCAGAGTGCTCCCTTTATTTTTGTATTCTATATCTGGACGCGGGATTGCACCTAGGCATTGTTTTGATCTATAGATAAATAGAGGAGGAGTGCCGTGCTTTCTTATTGTTATATATATATATATATATGTGTGTGTGTGTGTGTGTCTGTGTGTGTGTCTGTGTATCTGTAAAAGCATTGTTGGAGTTGCACGACAGATGTGGATCTACCTTTTAGTTACCGTTGCTATGGGTGGGGCAAAAACATTCTTGCACCAGGGCCCTCTCTACGTTAGTTCCACCGCTGGGATTTAATGATGCGGCTAGGCTGCTGATTTGGATCCACAGATCAGAGCCAGTCAGCATGCTACCCAGGGTCCTGATTGCACAGTTCTGAGATGTAAATATGTACTTGTGACTGCAAGTATTACTGCCATTGTCTGTATGTCTCTGAATGAATGTCTGCGTATGTATGTCACTGTATGATTGTGTATGTATATCTCTGTATGCCTATCTGTATGTCTATTTATGTCTCTGTCTGTATGTCTCTATATGCCTGTTTCTGGCTGGTGGGAAAATAATAAAAACACAAGAAGGATTGTAAGAGTCATACTAAAGAAGAGTGTAAGACACAAAGGGGCAAAAGAGGTAAGACATTCAAGAGAGGGGATATGAAACACTAATTGGTGTAAGAAATTCAAAAGGGGAGCTACAAGGAACACAAAGGAGGTGAAGAAGCATTTTTTTTTGGGGGGGGAAGGGGTTGGCAAAAGGCATCTCCGCTTGTGTAGTCAAAAATCCTTGCATCGACCCTGTTTAATGCCGAACAGTTTTTTAATCTATAAAAAAAAAAAAAAAACACTAGTGTCAGTGTCTAGAATGGTTTTACTGGCTTTTTAGAGCATTGTGAATCACTTCAATATTTCTTAACATCAGACGTAAGCATGGGGATTAGAAACCGTGTGCAATTTATTTGTGTTCCATCGGTTCTATATGATTCTTCACACATGCATTTTACATATATGACTGTTTAGCTATGCACATAATTTAATTTGCATGATATCTATGTGTATATAACACATAAAAATAGTATTTAGATGTATATGGGTAGGATGATGTATTATATATGGATTTCTTTTAATATAATTTGTATAGTTAGAGTGTATATTTTAGTATTATTGGATCATGTGTTATAATAATTATTTATAATTAATTATCATATGTATGTTTTTTATTTGAGATATTGTAGAAGTAACATGTCCATCAACCTCCTTTATTATTGCTGAACGCTGCTGGAGAAAGTCTCACTCTGCATCTGACTTCTGCGCTCCTACAGTCTGGCTCTTTCCTCTTCAAAAGAAAACTACTTCAATACACTCATAAGCACACTCTCCCGCGAGTCCAAATGACTGTTTCATGCTTTCAACTCTCTTCTTCATCCTGTCTTGCCTCCTCCTCTTACCAACTTGACTGCTACAAACTTTGCAACTCACTTCACACACTCACTCAGATGTCCTATGCTCATTTACTCCTTGTACAGCAGAAGTGGTTTCTGCTCTGCTCCGTTCCTGTAGCGGAGAGATAGTATAATCCACAGTATCTCCACTGGGTAACAGGAACAGCATAAATAACCCAGGCAAATAAATACAGCAGACAATAATCCTGGTAGCGTTGTAAGAATCCTTCCTTCCCAAGAACTAGACGACACATAGGCTGGGAATCAATGCAAGTGACACAAAGGGTCACTTGCAGATATGGATTGACACCTATCCTAAGGATCCCTGATACACACTGACACAGAGCAGAATAGGGACTGTTCCCGCTACATAGGGTCACTTGGCAGATATGGATTGACACCTGTCCTCAGGGACCCTGATACACACTGACACAGAGCAGAATAGGGACTGTTCCCCCTACATAGGGTCACTTGGCAGATATGGATTGACACCTATCCTAAGGATCCCTGATACACACTGACACAGAGCAGAATAGGGACTGTTCCCCCTACATAGGGTCACTTGGCAGATATGGATTGACACCTGTCCTCAGGGACCCTGATACACACTGACACAGAGCAGAATAGGGACTGTTCCCCCTGCATAGGGTCACTTGGCAGATATGGATTGACACCTATCCTAAGGATCCCTGATGCACACTGACACAGAGCAGAATAGGGACTGTTCCCCCTACATAGGGTCACTTGGCAGATATGGATTGACACCTATCCTAAGGATTCCTGATACACACTGACACAGAGCAGAATAGGGACTGTTCCCCCTACATAGGGTCACTTGGCAGATATGGATTGACACCTATCCTAAGGATCCCTGATACACACTGACACAGAGCAGAATAGGGACTGTTCCGCCTACATAGGGTCACTTGGCAGATATGGATTGACACCTATCCTAAGGATCCCTGATACACACTGACACACAGCAGAATAGGGACTGTTCCTCCTACAAAGGGTCACTTGCAGATATGGATTGACACCTATCCTAAGGATCCCTGATCATAGGCGTGCGCAGCCTGTTGCATTAGGGTGTGCACCCTAAAGCACAAACACACACGCCGCGTGTATATGTATTTTTATATATACACACACACATATATATATATATATACATACACACACACAAATACAAGTATACGTAGGTGCAGTGTATGTGTGATTGTGAGCTGAGCTGTGCAGTGTGTGATTGTGAGCGGTGCAGCGTGTAAGGGGTGCAGTGTGTGTGATTGCGAGGGGTACAGTGCGGTGTAATTGTGAAGGGTGCAGTGTGTGTGATTGTGAGTGGTACAGTGTATGTAATTGTAAGGGGTACAGTTTGTGTAATTGTGAGGGATTCAGTGTGTATGATTGTGAGGGGTGCACTGTGTGGGCGACAGGGGTTAGGAGGGTGGAGGGGCAGCAACAGGGGTTGGGGGGTAGAGGGACAGGAGGTGGGGGGGTGGAGGGGCAGTGACAGGAGGTAGCGGGGGTAGACGGTTAGTGACAGGGGTTAGGGGGTAGTAACAGGGTATTAGTGGTGGTAGAGGGGTAGTGACGGGTTAGGGGGATAGAGGGGTAATGACAGTGGTTGGGGATAAAGGGGTAATGACAGGGGTTGGGGTAGAGGGGCAGTGACAGGGGGTGGGGGAGTGGATGGGCAGTAACAGGGGTTAAGGGGGTTGGAGAGGCAGTGACATGGGTTAGGGGGGTAAAGGGGCAGTGACAGGGGTTAGGGGGTAGAGTGGTGTGACAGGGGTTGGGGGGTAGAGGGGTAGTGACAGGGGTTGGGGGTAGTGACAGGGGTTAGGGGGTAGAGGGGCAGTGAACGGGGTTGTGGTAGAGGGCTAGTGACAGGGGTTGGGGGGGTAGAGACAGGAGTTAGGGGGGTAGAGGTGCAGTGACAGGGGTTGGGGGTTGAGAGGCAGTGACATGGGTTGGGGGGTAGAGGGAAAGTGACAGGGGTTAGGGGGTAGTGACAGGAGTTAGGGGGTAGTGACAGGAGTTAGGGGGGTAGTGACAGGAGTTAGGGGGTAGTGACAGGAGTTAGGGGGGTAGTGACAGGAGTTAGGGGGTAGTGACAGGAGTTAGGGGGTAGTGACAGGGGTTAGGGGGGTAGTGACAGGGGTTAGGGTCAGGGGTTAGAGGGGTAGTGGCAGGGGTTAGAGGGGTAGTGACAGGGGTTAGAGGGGTAGGGACAGGGGCTAGGGGGGTGGGGGGCAGTGAGTGACAGTGGTTAGGGGGTTAGAGGGCTAGGGACAGGGGTCAGGGGGGGTATGGGTGCAGAGGCAGGGTGGGGGGGCAGTGAGTGACAGGGGGCAGAGGGGGGTTTAAATACCTGCCCTGGTGGTCCAGTGGGCGCCCTCTCTCTTCAGCCTGCAGCTCCGCCGGGAGTGAGCTGCAGACCACATGGTGAGTCTCGCGATCTCCAGGCAGAGCGTTGCCGTGGCAACGCTCTGACAGGCTGGAGATCGTGAGATACTTCAGTCTGCAGCTCACTCCCGGCGGAGCTGCAGACTGAGGATCAGGGCAGACGGACAGGAGGGGCCTCTCACCCGGCGGCATTGTGTGCACGCCGCCAGTCCCCTCCTGTGTCGGGTCCTCGGTCATAGACCGAGGACCCGACATGTTAGTCTGCCCAAAGGTAGTGCAGCACGGAGGTGTGATTAGGGTGTGCCCAGGCACACCCGGCACACCCCGTGCGCACGCCTATGTCCCTGATACACACTGACACAGAGCAGAATAGAGACTGTTCCCCCTACATAGGGTCACTTGGCAGATATGGATTGACACCTGTCCTCAGGGACCCTGATACACACTGACACAGAGCAGAATAGGGACTGTTCCCCCTACATAGGGTCACTTGGCAGATATGGATTGACACCTATCCTAAGGATCCCTGATACACACTGACACAGAGCAGAATAGGGACTGTTCCTCCTACAAAGGGTCACTTGGCAGATATGGATTGACACCTATCCTAAGGATCCCTGATACACACTGACACAGAGCAGAATAGGGACTGTTCCCCCTACATAGGGTCACTTGGCAGATATGGATTGACACCTATCCTAAGGATCCCTGATATACACTGACACAGAGCAGAATAGGGACTGTTCCTCCTACATAGGGTCACTTGGCAGATATGGATTGACACCTATCCTAAGGATCCCTGATACACACTGACACAGAGCAGAATAGGGACTGTTCCTCCTACAAAGGGTCACTTGGCAGATATGGATTGACACCTATCCTAAGGATCCCTGATACACACTGACACAGAGCAGAATAGGGACTGTTCTCCCTACATAGGGTCACTTGGCAGATATGGATTGACACCTATCCTAAGGATCCCTGATACACACTGACACAGAGCAGAATAGGGACTGTTCCCCCTACATAGGGTCACTTGGCAGATATGGATTGACACCTATCCTAAGGGACCCTGATACACACTGGGGGGGGGGGGACCTACTGTCCTCCCCCCGGCCCCCACCCCTGTGCGGTGGGTGGGGGCCATAAATCACTAACCCTGAGGCGAATCTGACCCGCCACAAAACACTGAGGGGTCATCTGGACACAGTGGCCATGCACATATCAGGGAGCTAGAAAGGATTAAAAAAACTGAGATGGAAAGATAAACAACATACTATGTACAAACATATAATTATGTCATTTTACAAGTTCACTGTATGGCCATTTACTTGGAAATGTGTAACTGCTATAAAGTAGAGTGCTAGACTATTTTTGAACAGCATATAAGATATTTAGGGATATAAAACATCTGCTTTAAATGCCTGAGTTCTAAGGAGTTTACACTTGAATGTGTCATTACATTTGATTGCTGTTGTTCCTATTAAAATGTGAATTAACCATTGTTTATCAAAATTGTTAAATAATGTCACTATTAAAGGGGCATGTCCTGGACCTCAGAGAGTGCAGTTGCATGTAGCGAGAGCTCCGTGCTTCCAAGGCCTTAAAACAGTGATAAAAGTGACCCACCCAGGGGACAACCAACACAAAACACAATGTCACAGCCCAAGCAATGGCACCAGAGGTGTGACAAATCCAATTCCTTCAGTGTATAATCAGGCCACACACGAGGCCTAACACCACACAAGGAGACCCAAGATGGTGGCGAGGAAGACTCGAATCCACCTCACGAGGCAGCCACGGCTGACCTACCTGTCACACAGGGGATATTCCAGACCATGCTCGATGCTATGTGGGACACGCTCCAACGCACTTTCCACAACTACCTCTAAAACCTGCACTCCGACCTCAGGGAACTGAATGAAAGAACGTCCACGATTGAGGACAAGATGCAAAGCAAGGGGAGGCCCACAATGCCCTGGCAACTTCAGTGGGAGGTCTCCTAGCCAGAATGGATGCCCAAGAGGGGAAGGCTGCTGACATGGAGGTCAGGGGATCACGCAATAACCTCCGCATCAGAGGTAAAGCCAAAACCATGGGACCCATAGACTTTCCAGCATACCTAATGGGGTTGTTCAAGGCCCTAACCCTGGATGTACCCCGAGACATGTTGCTCCTGGATTGAGTGCATAGGGGGCCCAAACCATCCTTTTTGCAGGTGTAGACACCCCGAGCTGTGTTTGTTCGCCTACACTATTTTCATATAAAAGAAAATATAATGAGGGCAAACAGGAAACAAAACAAAAAGGACTTACCACCTACTCACCAAGCCACTTCGATCTATGCAGACATCTCTGCATACACACTTTAACGCCTGAGGACATTTGCAGCGATTACAGAAAAACTATGATCACTTACCATATAGATGGGGCTATCTGGTCAAACTGGTGGCACAGAGAAACAGGAAGACATCTGCACTGCGGACTCGAGAGAAAGGAGTCAAGATCCTCAGAAGCTGGGGCATTGAACCACAGTCCAAGCCGCAAGAGATGCAGAGAATCACTCCTACATGGAGAAAGGCCACTGAAACACTTCCTACGAAGTCCAGAGAGTCGTTCTGACTGAGCCTTTCCTTTTGGACACTTGATCCTGACTTGTATGAGTACCCTTTCATGTTAAATTTTAACTGTGTGTGCGCACTAGGTCTTCCTAACTGAGATGCATGCACTAATTTGTAGCACATGAGTTGTAAGCCCCCAAGTAGTTGAGCAGCGCCCATGCACGATCTAAAAGCACCAGGCACTGCCTATAGGCATTGCTCGGTTGTTGCGGCAGAACAAAGTTCCACCTTACACAGTTCTCACAAACCTCTTCACACACACTGTAACGGATCGTCTGGCACCCCGACTGGATACCTCCGTTAAAGGATGCACCTAGCGCTTCCTGAGGACTCCAAGCACTCTGGCAGACACCACAATCACCGAACCGATGCTGCATATGAATCTTCTCAAGCATAGGAATGCTGTAGACCGTTGAATAGGAACCATACGAATAGGCTTACACTCCTAGCAGTCAACTGGAACAGCATGCAATAAATCCTTCCCCCAATAATGAGACGACACTTCACTTTGAGGGTAAAACAGGAACTCTGGCTGGCACTCCCAGCCTGGTTTTTATTACAGTTGTTGAGAATACAGGTCCGCCCACAGGGAGGGACAAAACAACCAATCAATCGGTACAATACACACAGACACTCCCACACAAAATCCTCCCCTCTCCCTGTAATAGGATTACTGAACACAATGGGTAATCTCATTATCAAAACATGCAATAACCCCATATAAAGTATATCCTCAGAACCAGGGGATCTGGGTGAACCACATATCCAAAATTCACCCAGATCCATTCAGTAGTTTGGAAGATACAGTTTAATGCAGATTCCGCAGAACATATACAGATTATATACAAAATAATTACTGTATAATGTGTCCCCTGTTGTATAGTTTAAAACTACTGCACGATGTCTTTGTGTGCCAAATACCGGCGAGATGGCACCATGTAGAAAAGTCACAACAATGTCTGTGAGTTAAAATGGCCGCCATCCATTGTTCTCACCATGTGCTCCATCCATTGTTCTCACCATGTGCCTCTGATACATAAAATGGTGGTCACCCAGTAACTCCACAGTATGTCCCCAGATGGTTCTTAAAGGGCCAGTAAGGTCATACATAATCCATTATGCCCAAATATTGTACTTGAAGGGCCATATCTCCCAGGGACCATAATCACAGGGCAGGAGGCGAGCAAGCAGTCCCCTCCAGGAAACTGGGTCAGACTCTGGTGCAGGGTCCAGTCTGCTACATTTCTCCCCTTTACCAACTAGACTAACAGGGTATCTGACCTCCTGCCGGTCAGTGCCCTGGTTAGTCCAGCAACCCACCCACGAAGCACAAACAGCAGTACAGCCCACCCACAATAAATAGTTACTGCACCTGGATGAAGGAGAAACTTTTTCAGGTCCAGGTGCCTCACCACGGCTGTGTGGGGGACTGGTAGGCTGCCTTGTTGGGTTGCTGAGTGGACAGAGACTAGGGGTACTCTGCCCTGGTGCCAGCGCTACCCCGGAAGTAGCCTGGTTAGAGCCTGGTTGTGGGAGGGGGAGACCGACTGTCTCCCCTCTGGATACACAGCTCTGTGGCTGGGGGACAGGACCGACCATCCTTACCCCTTGTGCTGCCAGTGCAGAGACTATGGTCCCATCTGCACTGTTGTGGGGTTTACTGTCTCCCCTTGGTGGGCTAGGCTGCCGCTGGGGAGGGGGGTCCTTCCCTCCTGGTAAAAGATTCGGCTGCTGGGGAGCAGGACTGACCGTCCGTACTCCCTGTAGCTTGGGCACAGAGACCACGGTCCCATCTGTGCTGGTGAGGGGCTTAGTGTCTCCCCTTGGTGGGCTAGGCTGCCGCTGGGGAGGGGGAACGAGACTCTCCCCTCCCGGTAAAATATTCTGCCGCTGGGGAGCAGGGCTGACCCTCCGTACTCCCTGTAGCTTGGGTGCAGAGACCACGGTCCCATCTGCGCTGGTGAGGGGCTTAGTGTCTCCCCTTGGTGGGTTATGCTTCTGATGGGGAGAGAGGGTAACCAGCTCCTCTCCCTGAACTGTAGACTGCTGCTGGGGAGAGGGGGTAACAAGCTCCTCTCTCTGAACCGCAGACTGCCGCTGGGGAGAGGGGGTAACAAGCTCCTCTCCCTGAACTGTAGACTGCCGCTGGGGAGAGGGGGTAACAAGTTCCTCTCCCTGAACTGTAGACTGCCGCTGGGGAGGAAGGATGACACCTTCAGCTTTCTGTACCACACACTGCCGCTGGGGAGGAAGGGTGGCACCTTCAGCTCCCTGTAACGCACACTGCTGCTGGGGATCTGGGCCGACTGCCCAGCATCCCTGTAGGGCCGGTAGAGAGACCGCAGTCCCATCTCCACCTGCCATCTGTGGGTCTTCCCAGGACCAAACCGTGAGGCCCCTCAACATTTGTGAGTAAGGTCCACCTGCTTCCCCACCTGGCAACTCTGGCTGCTGTTGGGGATCTGGGCCGGCTGCCCAGCATCCCGGTGGGCCCGGTGGAGAGACCTTGGTCCCATCTCTACCTGCCTGTTGTGGTTCCTCACAGGACCAGTCTATGAGGACCCCCACTTCGGGTTCCTCCCGCTGCCTCAGGGAAAGACGGCTAACCTCCTCGGATGCAGCCTCTACTCGGATGCTGTAACGCTCCTGCTACTGAGCATACTTCCTCTCTTTCGCCAGCCGGAATTCTCGGCCCAGCCTTGCGTTTCGCTCAGCCATGACCTGGTTCCAGATCACCCGGCGTGTCTCCATGGGTATATCATCCCCATACTCGGCCACTCGCTGCCTCACCTCGGCCAGCCAATCATCTCCAGAGCCAGAACCTTCCATACTTGTCTGCTCCCAGGGGCGCTGCATGAGTGCTAGCGTTGCCCTCAATTTGTAAATCCAAACAGTGTCTCTGAGCTGCTTTACCTCGCACTAGGACACCATCCCACCGCTTGCCACCAATGTAACGGATCACCTGGCACCCCAACTGGGTTTCCTCCATTAAAGGATGCTCCTAGCGCTCCCTGAGGACTCCAAGCACTCTGGCAGACACCACAATCACCGAACCGATGCTGCATATGAATCTTCTCAAGCATAGGAATGCTGTAGACCGTTGAATAGGAACCATATGAATAGGCTTACACTCCAAGCAGTCAACTGGAACAGCATGCAATAAATCCTTCCCCCAATAATGAGACGACACTTCACTTTGAGGGTAAAACAGGAACTCTGTATAATGTGTCCCCTGTTGTATAGTTTAAAACTACTGCACAATGTCTTTGTGCAGGGCCGCCATCAGGGCATGACAACCGCAACGGTTGTCATGGGCCCGGCGGTCCTGGGGGGCCCGGACTGCTCAAGTCGTCCGGGCCCCACATTCAGTGGGTACATACCGGGTCGCAGGGGGCCCTGCGACCCCGGTATGTACCCACTGGGCCAGCCTCTTCTCCTGGGGGGCCCAGTAGCCAGTCACCTCAGGGCCCCCCCAGAGGCTGGCCCTGCTGACACCCGGCGGGCGCGCGAGGGAGCACTCTCCTCTAAGTGCTTCCTCTTCAGCTCCCTCGCGCACCGTACTGATGCCGGAGCCGGAAGATGACGTCATCTTCCGGCTCCGGCATCAGTACGCGACGCGCGAGGGAGCTGAAGTGGAAGCACTCAGCCCGAGTGTCAGGGAGAAATTTGAGTGAGTGGGGGTGGGGGAGAGGGAGGGAGAAATTTGGGTGAGTGGGGGTGGGGGAGAGGGAGGGAGAAATTTGAGTGAGTGGGGGTGGGGGAGAGGGAGGGAGAAATTTGTGTGAGTGGGGGTGGGGGAGGGAGAAATTTGAGTGAGTGGGGGTGGGGGAGAGGGAGGGAGAAATTTGAGTGAGTGGGGGTGGGGGAGAGGGAGGGAGAAATTTGAGTGAGTGGGGGTGGGGGAGAGGGAGGGAGAAATTTGAGTGAGTGAGGGGGAGAGGGAGGAAATTTGAGTGGGTGGGGGGGTAGAGGGAGGAAATTTGAGTGAGTGGGGAGGGAGAGGGAGGAAATTTGAGTGAGTGGGGGAGAGGGAGGAAATTTGAGTGAGTGGGGGGGAGGGAGGAAATTTGAGTGAGTGGGGGGGAGAGGGAGGAAATTTGAGTGAGTGGGGGTGGGGGTGAGGGAGGAAATTTGAGTGGGTGTGGGGGAGAGGGAGGAAAATTGAGTGAGTGGGGTGGGGGGGAGAGGGAGAGGGAGGGAGGAAATTTGAATGAGTGGGGGGGAGAGGGAGGGAAGGGAGGACATTTGAGGGGGGGAGAGGGACCGAGGAAATTTGAGGGAGGGAGGGAGGAAGGGAGGAAATTTGAAGGGGGGAGAGGAAGGACATTTGGGGGGGAGAGGAAGGGAGGAAATTTGAAGGGGGGGAGAGGGAGGAAATTTGAGGGAGTGGGGGGGAGAGGAAGGAAATTTTTGGGGGGAGAGGAAGGCAGGAAATTTGAAGGGGGGAGAGGAAGGAAATTTGGGGGGAGAGGAAGGAAATTTGAGGGAGGGGAGGGAGAGGTAGGAATTTGAGGGGGGAGAGGAAGGGAGGAAATTTGAGGGAGGGGGAGAGGAAGGGAGGAAATTTGAGGGAGGGGGAGAGGAAGGGAGGACATTTGAGGGAGGGGGAGAGGAAGGGAGGACATTTGGGGGGGAGAGGAAGGCAATTTGAGGGGGAGAGGGAGGGAGGAAGGAAATTGGAGGGGGGAGAGGAAGGAAATTGGAGGGGGAGGAAGGAAATTGGAGGGGGGAGAAGAAGGAAATTGACGGGGGTAGGGGCAGAGATTGACATCCATCACACACACACAATGCACCCCTTGCACACAGAAAAACACACAATGCATTACACACAGACACACATACACAAGCAATGCATCCCTTACACACAGCAACACACAATGCACCCCTTCCACACACTCAGTGCATCCCTTACAGACACACACACTGCATCCCATACATACACAAACTCACCTTGCAGCCCTTACACATACAAACACAGATTCACACAATGCATTCCTTACACACATCAGGACATCCCCCACACACACACACATCCGTGTGAACAAACTCATTGGTGGAACATGAAGGTGGACCCTGGGACCCAGACCTTGAGCTGTGTAAAGGGCCCTCAAAAAATGGAGCTGCTTCCCGTTCTCCCAGAACATTGATTTTTGTGACCACAGTTACAAACTGCCTCCAGATAGCCTGTTCTACACTAGACCAGTGGAGCCAGACGGCAGCTGAAGCCCATCATCATCCTCATCTGGTTGTAAGTAGGCAATCTAGTATATTATTCGTGGCACTAATCTCTAATTTACCTCACATTAAAGGGACACTATAGTCCCCAGAACACTGCAGCTTAATGAAGTGGTTCTGGTGTCTATAGCCTGTCCCTGCAGGCCTTTTATTGTAAACACGGCGGCACTGAAGCACTGTGTTAGTTAACATGGCAGATCATATGGGTGGGGCACTGTGATGTCACATGGGGGCGGCAAACTTTACTTTTGCCTAGGGCGGCAAAAATCCTTGCACCGGCCCTGCAGACACTGCATCCCTGTGGGCGGACTCAGGGGAGGGGGGGTTTGACTCGGGTGCAGGCGCCGGGGGGCCCAGACCTTGAGCTGTGTCAGGGGCCCCAAAATTTCTGATGGCAGCCCTGTCTTTGTGTGCCAAATACCGGCGAGATGGCACCGTGTAGAAAAGTCACAACAATGTCTGTGAGTTAAAATGGCCGCCATCCATTGTTCTCACCATGTGCTCCATCCATTGTTCTCACCATGTGCCTCTGATACATAAAATGGTGGTCACCCAGTAACTCCACAGTATGTCCCCAGATGGTTCTTAAAGGGCCAGTACGGTCATACATAATCCATTATGCCCAAATATTGTACTTGAAGGGCCATATCTCCCAGGGACCATAATCACAGGGCAGGAGGCGAGCAAGCAGTCCCCTCCAGGAAACTGGGGCAGACTCTGGTGCAGGGTCCAGTCTGCTACACACACATATGGGGAGTAAGAAAGGAGAAAAAAGATAAATGAAAAAAAATATATACAAAAATACTATCCAAGTTCTTGCGTTCTTACGTGAGACTCATATGCTATTGTCCAAAGACCGAAATTGGACGCTTAATTTCCCGATCACTACAGCCGCCAAGGGACATATAAGTTACAAATATACTGGGTCACGTTAACATGTAATAAATGTGCACAGGACTAAAGCCACCGATCCGTTACCATGACGAAAGCAATTTGCTTCCACCTCCAATGCACCGCCACTAGGTGTCTGGCTGGACTTCCGGCACAATTGGTTTCAATTAATGTTTATTTCCTTTCTGTAATCTTATTTATTCTTGTACTGTATATGTTTACCGTAGTTATATTCAGCTATGCCAAGCACCACATATGGGTGAATCAGATAGATATAATGCAACATACACCCTCCGCACCCAATAATGCGCTGAAACCATACAGAGACATAAGGGGACATCCACTTGGTTCGACTTAACTGGGACAAGGGGGACCCCCTGACCAATGCTTTTCCGCATGTCCCAATGAAAATACACCTCTTGTATAAAGAAATAAAAAAAATAAGGGGATTGATGTAGTGTGCTTGCTAGAGACACACTTTAAAATGGGGGACCACCCAAGCATATTGCAACAAGACTATCCATCCCAATTCCACGCTTCTTTCTCCAACAAAACTATGGGCACTTCAATATTGATCGATAAGAATGTGGCTTTTCTTCTACACTCTCAACGCATAGACCCAGGCGGCAGATACACCATTATAGTGGGCACATTTAACAATATGCAATATACCATAGCAAACATATATGCCCCGTACACCAATCAGCGGAATTTTCTGCACAATATCATAAAAAAATCGCAATCTATCCAACAAGGTATCACAATTATATGTGAAGACTTTAATCACGTGTTTAAACCCTAGAATAGATATGGCCCTGGCCTCAACTAGAGCTTAAAAAACAAGGCAAAGCACTGAGAACGCTCATACACAATTACCACCTGTAAGATGTGTAAAGGGCCACCCATGTGGGGGAGAGGCGACACACCTTCTTCTCTTCAGTCATTAATACATATTCTCGCATAACTGGTTTTCTTATTGCTGGCTCAGGCATAAACCAGATAAACCAATTTGAGATAGGACAGATCACTTGGTCTGACCATGCCCCAATTATTCTAACCCTTAAAGACCTCTATGACCCCACCCATAGGAGCCCGTGGCGACTGAATACTGCGCTATTGAAGGACAAAAGCTTCACTAGAGAACTTGAAGAGGCAGTAAAACAATACTTTAACCCCTTAAGGACACATGACATGTGGGACATGTCATGATTCCCTTTTATTCCAGAAGTTTGGTCCTTAAGGGGTTAAAGACAATGACAGTGCAGAAATTAACTGGAACACACTATGATTAGCCCACAAACCCGTGATTAGGGGACTGCTAATATGATGTGCATCCTTTCTAAAAAAGAAATTCCAAACACAATTGCTGAACTACCAAGTGGACCTACATCGCTTGACAACACAAAACCAAATCACACCAAGCAAAACATTGAAAATCCAAATAACATAGTGCTGGGGGCGTGGTCTGACTGCCGACCGAAAAGGACATGTAGTCCAAGAGCTCCGCTAAATCCACCGACAATCTAGCACCTATTATAGGCATCGAGACTCACAACCCAGCACCTTAGCAAACACAATGCTCAACACACAATCCGGCATCAAACAACAACGGAAAAAGAAAGGAGAAAGGAGAGAAACCTCCACATCCGTTATCGACATGCTTACAATGCCGCGCGGCTCACAGGCCGCACATGATTGCCACCAGCGCGACTCACATAGTCCCATCTCCCAAATGCCCACGGAGGCCAGCAAGCTGCCCGCACAAGCTGACACCACACACATCCTCAACAAACTCCTGGAGGTCTGCAACTACCTTGCAGGAGAAATCTCCAAAAGCACACAAGAGGTCAAATCGGAAATTCAGGCGCTGGGCGCCCGGACCGCAGTGCTGGAAGAGAGGATGGAACAAGTTACACGGACCCACAATACCACAGTGACCCACACAAAAATAACAGAAAATAACAGAGATGGAACTGCTGGTCGAGGACCTGGCGAACCGCTCAAGGCGCAACAATGTCCGGCTGAGAGGCCTCCCAGAAACACCGAACGAGGGGGCACTCGTGGAAAAGCTGGAATACTATTTTAAGCATCTCCTGCCAGATATTCCAGAGGAAAAATGGACGATAGACCGCGCACACAGCGCGCTCCGGGCCCGCAGAACTGGAGGGATGGCACCAAGGGATATCATCATTCGCTTCCACTTCTATACAACAAAAGAAGCAGTGATGAGATACGCCAGACAGCACAAACTCACCTACCTGTTCCAGGACCTGTCGCCCACTACACTACAGCGCCGCTGAGACTGGAAGCCGTTAACCACACTGCTGCAAAGCCAGGAGATCCGGTACACATGGGGGTACCCGTTCAAGCTCGTGGCATTCAGGTAAGGCGCGACACACACCCTCCTGCCCGGGACTGACCCCTTGAAATTTCTCCACGGCCTCCGCCTAGACCCCCGCCAGGATTCACCCTGCCACACGACAACCTGCCGGAGCTCCGCTCACTCCCACGAGACTGGCAGACAGCGGGCGAAGCAGCGGACCAACACACATGATCTACCACACGGCTCCCGCGGAGCTCGACAACCACTCCAGCGGACTGCTTAATAGGTACCCCCCCACACGAACTTGGGGACCGGCCACACCACTGGGCCTGAGGGAGATTCTGGCTACTGTGGGAGGGAATGAGAGAGGGGATAGTCCGCCACCACCACCCCCCCCCACACACACAAGAGACGGGGATTGCACACACTACCCAACCCCTCACACCACAAGGCAAACGATACGCAATCTCAGTACCTCTCTCTAAGCCAACCTGCCATGGGTATGCCCCAAGGTACAACTCTCTGAATCCCAGAAAAGCCCAGACTAAACCGACCAGGGAGACCAGAGCCCCTCACTCCTCATACTTATTGCCACCAACCGGAGACCTAAGATGAGTTGGATGATTAATGCTCTGTACTCCTTGGGGCACCCGGTGTAGTGTTTTGGGGTTTTGATTTGTTTTGCTTTTTGGGGGAGGGGGGGCATGTTTGTCTTTTTCTCCCTAACGTATCAATCCCACACAACCTGTGGGAAACCGCAAGAATATTGAAGGCAACCCCAACAGCATAGCTCCAACCACCGGAGGTAGCCGCAGTCCCACCTATAACACCCACTACCCCCTTAAGCTCCCATGCCCCCCCCCCCCTCATAACAACTGGGAACATGGAGGAACATAAAGGCAACTCCAACACCACTATCTAGGCACGCCACAAGTTAACCTAAATGCAAAACCTGGGATATGTGATATAAACGTGAAATTGCTATACATATATTTTCTAAATAGCTGTAAAAGAGTCTCTTACATTGTGACAAGGTGGACCGGGAACTCACTTGACTCTGCTGGAACCATAGTGATATGACCTGCGGGAAGAGAAGCCACCCCCGATTCGCTCTGGCAGAATGTAAGACCAGACTGTACGTACTTTGGAATGTTCTTCTTTATTATGTAAATAGTTATAATGTTTTAATGTTTAACATGTGTACAAGTGAGACTACTGCCCTTAAACTTACGCAAGACGCAATGGTAAAACCAGGGAAGGACCCTACCCGAACTAAGACAGACCCTGACAGAGGACCAAACAATCTGAGACAGCCACCACAACGTCACCACCATGACACTTAAAATCCTATCCATAAACTCCAGGGGCCTCAACACACCCCAAAAATGAAGACTACTACTGAGAGAACTGAAAAAAGACTCATATAGCACTCATACAGGAGACGCACCTACACAGAACAACATTAGTCAGACTAAAAGACCGCACATACACCACGACGTATGAGGCTAGAGCAATTAGGAAAAAAGCAGGTGTCGCGATCCTGATCAACAAAACCTGCCCATTCATACTAACACACCGACAAACTGACCCTGAGGGCAGATACCTAGCCATATCAGGCACTATACACGGCATGAAAATACATGTAGTCAACATTTACGCCCCCAATGAACCAGACCTTGTCTTCTGGAGCTCCATGGAAACCCTGATAGCCACCCTGCAAGTAGGAGGAGACTTTAACGCAGTCCCTTGCCCGACTCTCGACAGAAGCTCCAAACCAGGCACGCAACGCTTACAGGGAAGAGGAGGCCAAGACAAATTAATGCACACCTTTCTACAACACATGGGCTTACTTGATGCGTGGAGACTACAACACCCAGATACCAGGGACTATTCATTCTACTCAGCACCACACAACACGTTCTCCAGAATTGATAACATTCTCCTCAATGGAGCAGGCATGGCCAAACTCATACACTCAGAGATAAACAGCATCACATGGTCTGACCACGCCGACATATCGGTCACACTAGGGAAACTACACTATCACACAACCTGGACTTGGAAACTTAACGCAAACCTACTCAATGATGAGGAGATACTTCTCGCCACCCGGGCAACAATCACAGACTATTTTAGCAACAATGACACGGGCGACGTAAATCCGACGATCATATGGGCAGCCCACAAATCAGTCCTGAGAGGCCACTTCATCCGAACAGCCACCCAAAAAAGCAAAAAGCAAACGCCTCCTAGAACTACAAACTGCTCTACGGAGAATAGAACACCAACACAAACACAACCCCACCACAGCCAAATGTAACAAACTACAGGCACTTAGACACTCCATCAGAGAACTATCAATAGCAGATGTAGCACACGCTATCCTACGATCCCGATGCCTCTTCTATGAGAAAGCCAATAAGATGGACACACTATTAGCCCGGACACTCAGACCCCGACAAGATTCCAAACCCATCACAATGATCCGTAACTCCGCTAACACAGTAGTTAAGACACCAAGAGACATCAACCTAGCATTCACGGACTACTTTCGCAGACTATACGAACATACTCCACGAAACGAGATAGCACATGCCCAACTCCTCAAAAGTATCAACGACTTCTTGACACACACAGACCTAACAAGGTTAACAACAGAAGAAGCAGACACCCTACAAGAGCCTATAACTCAAGAAGAAGTTACAGCGGCAATCTCTACACTACAAGGCAATAAAGCGCCTGGACCTGACGGATACGACAGGACCTATTACAAAAAAAGAAGAATTAGTACCCCCTGTCACTAAATTATAGAACCACTTTCTACAGGGAGGGACCCCAGACCGAGACATGGCTACCGCCAATGTAATACTATTACCAAAACCAAACAAAGACTCTACCCTAGCTACGAACTACAGGCCAATATCCCTAATCAACTCGGACTTAACAATATTCGCAAAAATCTTATCTCTACGATTAACACCTCTCTTGACCAAACTAGTACACACGGATCAGGTTGGCTTCATGCCAGGATGAAAGCTATATGAAAACACCCGCCGTGGGGCAGACCTGATCTGGTACATGTCCAACTCCGACACCCCCTCCCTCGCCCTCTCCCTAGACGCCGAAAAGGCTTTTGACAGAGTCCAATGGCCATTCCTATTCCAGCTACTTGAATCACAAGGCTTCCCAGAACAAACAATCATACCTGGAGCCCCCAGGACCCCCTTCCCAGTGCGAAATGGGACACGACAAGGGTGTCCTTTGTCACCCCTACTATTCGCGCTAGTGCTGGAACCCCTATTACAATCCATTAGAACTGACCCGCTGATACAGGGCATACAAATAGGAAACAAACAATTCAAAGTAGCGGCATATGCCAATGACGTACTATTAACACTGTCTGACCTGATACGATCCATGGACCGACTAGACACACTCTTACTACAATATGGAGAAGTCTCCGGATACAAGGTCAACCTCACCAAATCGACAGTCATGCCATTCCACCTGCAAGAACAAGAGGCATTATATATTAAGCATAAACAGCAACTAAGGATAAACCATGAATCGCTAACACATCTAGGAATACAACTTACAGCTGACCCCACTGCACTATACAGACACAACTACACACCCCTCTTGCACACCATAAAAAGCAACTTAGACAAATGGACAGACAAACCCATCACATGGCTAGGGCGCCTCCACTCAGTTAAAATGAACGTCATGCCCAGACTCTTATTCCTCTTTCAAGCACTACCGATCAGGGTCACCAGAAAAGATCTGGCAGACGTTCAGAAGGCTATTGACACATTCATATAGCCAAAGCTATACTATACAACCCTAAACCACGGGGAGGATTAGGATTGCCCCACTTACACAACTACTACGTAGCAGCACAACTGGCCCAAATAGCACACTGGCACTGCCCAATAGACCAACACAGATGGGTAGACATAGAATCCCTAATGACTGGCACGGACCTACCTCAATTTTTTATATGGACACCCAGAGAACACAGGACGATAATTAGAACCACCTGCCCAGCCATCCTCAACTCAATAAGCCTCTGGGACCAGGTAGCACAGAAATATAAACTCATGAACACCCCAAGCCCGATGACTCCAATATTCTGGAATAGAGCATTCCCACCAGGGCTCAGGGCTCGAGATTTCAAAGGCATAGAAACCACAGGGCTACAACGCTACATACACCTATACATCGACAAACAATTAGTAACATATGGCCACCTAAAATCCCTAGCCCCGCTGCAAACCAAAGATTTTTTCCGCTACATTCAGATCAGAGACTTCGCACAAACCGCCACGGTTAAAGCAGCGACAACCAAGAACTTAACATTCTTCGAACGCATATGCTTTAAAGAAACCATGCCAACGAAACTCATCTCACTACTCTATAGCCACATCTGCACAGAGTCAGGGACATGGGGGACAATAACATACACAGACAGGTGGGAAGCAGACCTAGAGGACACATTGGAGGGGATAGACTGGCAAAACATTTGGGAAGCATGCACAAAAACATCTATCTGCACCTCCCTACAAGAGCAAGCTTACAAAACACTCTTTAGGTGGTATACAACCCCTGTCAAGCAATGCCACATGCAAAGCAGCCTCTCAGACACCTGTTGGCGTACGTGCGGGGAAAAAGGCACCTACATTCACATGTGGTGGCACTGTCCAAAGGTCACCTTGTTCTGGAAGGAGGTAGTGGCCGTGGGCTCCCGTATCCTGAACAAAAGACTCACGCCCGACCCCTGGGCTTGCCTACTCTCCTGACCTACAGACGGACTAGACAGACACGAACAGAGACTACTAAATATGCTATACTTAGCAGCCCGTAGAGCCCTGGCTCAACAATGGATACAGCCGGAGACACCTCCTGTATCCCTAGTAATGGCTAAAGTTAAAGACAACTATTTAATGGACAAAATGACAGCCCAGGTCCGCAATACCATGACAGCCTTTAACAGGGTATGGGCACCATGGGAACAATATAACGAATGACTCCACTACGGAGCTAAGGGGTAGGGAGTAGATGCTCACCCCCACCACCAAACAACTAAAGGGCTCCCACACCCCTAAAGGAGAGGATGACTCATTCTCAAACGAGGCCAGACTGACGCAAACCAGGAATAACTCCACAAAATAAAAAAGAAGAAACAAAAAACCTCACTTGTACCCATCTTTGTACACATATTGTTACAATTGTAACATAGTCACATGTATGTTATGTTATACCATTAAAGTAAAAAAAAAACCAGACAAACGAAAATATATAAGCTTACACCTCAGGCTTCTGCGAAGCACATAATTGCTATGTTACTGTACTGCTATACTGTCTATTTGACAATAAATAAAGAATTAAAAAAAGAAAAACCAAATAACACAAATAACAAAACATATACAACAACTGTCTCTAGATAAAGTTGGCTTCCAATTGAAAAAAATTTAAAGTGCAGAACTACACGCAAGGCATTAAAGCAGGCAAATTATTGGCCCAAAGAATTAGAGCCCAACAAGCCACCCAAAAAAATCGCATATATACTATCCCCTTCAGGGAGCAAAATAGTAGCCCCCAAAGACATTAGTAACGCTTTCACAAAATACTATAAGTCACTCTACAATCTTAGAGATGACCCAACCACACCTCAACCCAGGAATCAAAAATAGCTGCCTACCTAGGCACTATCCATCTTTAAAAATTCAACCCCACACAACAATCGGATCTATCGGCACCCATTACGGAATTGGAAGCATTAGAGGCAATAGCCTCCCTGCCGCAGAGAAAGCCCCGGGTCCAGATGGCTTTGACAACTGTTACTATAAATACTTCCAACAGGCTCTTGCCCCACACCTCACAAGTGTGTTTAATGAAGCGGTAATATGGCAACAACTACCCCCAGAAGCGCTTTGGGGGTATTTAACCCCTTAAGGACCAAACTTCTGGAATAAAAGGGAATAATGACGTGTCACACATGTCATGTGTCCTTAAGGGGTTAAATCACATTGTCCACACACTCCCAAAATTTGTGTCCCATATTGTTACTTAATACTGATGCAAAACTCTTTGCAAAATTCTATGCTACTAGGATGGAGGGAAATACTCCCAAACTTAATTAAAAATGACCAAGTAGGTGTTGTAAAGGGGCGCCAAGGAGGGGACAATACGAGGAAAGTCCTAGATATCATACACAGCCCCCACAGACAAAATACGAAGTGTATGACACTCTCAGTAGATGTGGAGAAGGCCTTTGACCATCTGAGTTGGAAATTTTATGGAAGCAGTTCTCCACAAATTTGAGATGTCGTGTGGTTTCAGCTCTGCGGTCAGGGCCTTGTATTGTAACCCGTCAGCACAAGTACTGATGGCAGGCTTCATCTCGGACTGCTTCATCATAACTGGGACACGTCAGGGATGTCCGCTATCCCCCCTGCTGTATTTAGTGGCTCTAGAGCCGCTTGCGGAGATCATCCGGCAACATAGTTGGGCATGGTCAATGGGCATGGTCAGACCGACTGAAAGGGATATGCCACTGAAAAGTGTTTTGGTGGGTATCCTGACATTTGACCACACCCCCTGGATGAAAGGGGGATGCACACAACTCAGACAGGTGTGTGAAGGTGATAGGATAAGTATGTTCCCCATGCTGCTAACCAAATTTAAATTACCTGCTAGAACAATCTTTTCCTATCTTCAGCTGAAGTTCTTTGTCTCTACCGTAAATATGGCCATGAGACCTATGCCATCTCATATTAGCACTCTAGAACAACTGTGCCTCTCGGACAGGCCATCTAGCAAAATCATGTCCAGGTTATATGCCCTCCTGATGTCACCAACCTCAGATGCCCCTGGAACTTAGGAAGGCCTGGCAGAAAGATCTAGGCCACGTTATCAAAGAGCGGACCTAGCACACAAGGGACTCACTACCAGTGCCTCACACTTGGAGATTATGAGGAAACTCATGTACAGATGGTATATGGTTCCAGATAGGCTTTCCAGAATATGTCCAGCAAGCGCTGGAGAGGATGTGCAGACCGGGGGACAATGTACCACATATGGTGGTCGTGCCCGGCTCTCACACACTAATTGATTGAAGAAGTGATTGTCAATCTATTAACACTACCATACAAGTTGACACCAGAACATGGTATCCTCTTTATGCACCTCACCTCTAGGCCCAGACTAGAGAAACAACTTATATTTTAGGTACACATTGCGGCAGCAACCCTTATTGCTAGTGAGTGGAAACAGCCACACCCACCAACGAAACAAACTCTATTTAACCAAATTTCATTGAATTGGGAATATGAATTTAAGGCTGGAAAATTTATCAAACCAAACCCTACCGCAGATGAGTCCAAACACAGATGGGAAACATTTGTGAAACACCATACCTATCAAATACAGCCAAGGGAGTAACCGTTGGGACAACTAGGAGTCCCCACATGTAGGTGATTACACGAACACCTTAAAACATTCCCCATGGAACCATAGCACAAGAGTTTAAATGGAACTACCCTCACACAGGACATGACTTTAGTTTAAGTTCAGAACGGTCCTGGACCATGTTTCGGCTAGGAACACGTTCATACCCATGAAAGTTTTATGTTTCTTATGTGTTACTTGTAATTCTTATTTTTATTTTTTTGATTTCAATGTTCTATTTTTCACATTGCAAAGAAAATGGGGGTACAGAAATGACAAAGGGGAAAACATTTCACATATTTAGTGGGGGGTCAAGCTTTGACAAAATGTATTAAACATTGTTTAATTACTGTTATATATTTGGAGTGGGACAGGGTAGTGAGCAATTGACCCTGGGGTTCATCTCTGGTCCTGTATCACCTAGATTGCTGTACTAGTGATATGTCTGCTGTCCTCTAAAACCTTTAAGAGGGTGTGTCAGCCAACTGCCTGATGAGGAAAATCACTTCAGTCTGAGTGAATACATTTGCATGACTCATTATATCTGTTCCATAGACCTGCTCTATGGGGTCAGACCTACTGTCTCCTCTGTTCCATAGGTGATATTTCGGCCATCTTTCCCCAGTCTCCCACATCCCACAACCCCTCGACAAAGTCTCGACCGTTAGTAACTGGTAAGTGAAACTTAAGGGGTGAGGGTAGGATGGGGAGGGGGCCCTATAGCCTTGGTCCTACTAGATTACCCAATAATTCCGCTTGGGTGGTGCTTTGTGTTCTGTTTATTTACTCCAGTGTTCTAACCAGTGTTCATATGTTGTACATTTACCCTCCACCGACCAGTGTAGTTCCTCCAATTCCCTCTTATTTTCCACTCTGGTGAGCCATTGTTCCTTATTCGGGATTTGGGTTTGGCGCCAGTAAACTGGGATTAATACATTGGTTTCTTCCAGTAGAAGGCATAGTAATTTTTGGTAGTGCTTGTGCGGGAAGGAGTTCGGTCAGCCCAGCAGAACCTGGGATGGGGTCAGTGAATTTCTCAGAGGGAGTATGTATTGTATGGTCTGTATGATTTTATCCCAATATGGCCTAATCTGTTTGCAGAGCCACCATAAATGCTCCATGGTTCCCAGTTCCTCCCCACACCTCCAACATATTTTGGGGGGAGGAACTGGGATTAATACCACCTAGTGACCCATTTGTAGAACATCTATCTTCTGGATAAATTGGTTGAGAGAGTCATTCCTTTTTCTAATATAGCCGCCCACTCCTCATCTGTCAAGTGTATGTAGAGACTCTGCATTCACTTCTGCTGGAAGGTCTTATCATTCTGTGCTGCTGCACCTGTTTGCAGCAGTTTATAAATTGTGGATAGTGGGCATGTGATATGCTTATCCGGCCCGCATAGTGTCTCGAAAGGCGCCTTATCTGACCTAGGGGTATTACATCTCTCTGCAGGAAGTGTTTATCTCTCATGATGTCCAATAATGTGTCTTGTCTGTCCGACCTTCTAAGGCCCCTGATTCCCAGGGGTGTGTCTGTCATTAGTATCATGTCGACTGGCGGATTGCTGTCTTCCGTCAGGTGCGTCAGGGCCTGTGCTCCCTGCCCATTGTTAAAGTCTGGGTTGTCTGCCAATGGGAAAAGTGGTGATAGGCTGGGAGCCAGTTTCCACTTGGATCTATGGGATCTCCACTTTGCCAGGATATGATGTATGAGTGGAGGGGGGACTTGTAAGATTTTGCTAAGGTGGCATGTTTGCAATGGGAGGGTGTGTAAGGGTATTAAACACATATCTGCTCTAGGTCATACCATGCTTTCTTCATGTCATGTGTTGTCCATTCTATAATTCTTGTAAGGAGTACTGATATGTAGTACCTATACATATGTTGTTTCTCCACCCCCCCGGTGTCTGTCCTCCGTCAATATGCTGTATGCCAGTCCTCCATCAATGTTCTGTTGGCTTGCTATATGTAGGAGGTAAAAACTTGCCTAAGGGACAGAAAGAAACAGTGAAATAGGAAGGATTTGGAACAGATATAGCAATCTGGGCAATATTATCGTTTTAATGTTAGTCCTGCCTTTAATGGAGAAGTGCTTAAGGTTCCACTTTGCCAGGTCTCTACGTATATTTTCTAGGAGTGGGAAGTAGTTCATTTTAACTAGATCTTTGAAGAAGTTTCTTACGCCTAGGTATGCAAGTCCTGTGTCATTCCACTTGTATGAGTGTGTGTTCTGGATGTGGGCTTTCAAGTTCCTTGGGAGGGATATCCCCAAAATCTCGCATTTGTCCACATTTATTTTGAAGTTGGACATGGTGCTACATTTTGGGATCTCGGCAGTTATCTGGGCGAGTGAGGTTCTGGGTTCGGTAAAAGTGAGGAGAAGGTCATCCGCGAATGGAGATATGTTCATCTCTCCTCCTTGATATTTGTAGCCATGTATATCCTTATTTTCCCTGATAGAATTTAAAAATGGTTCCATGGCTAAGATGAATAGTAGGTGGGCAGGCCTGCCTGGTACCATTCCTCATCCCGAATGGGGTTGAGAGTGTGCCAATAACGCAGACACTTGCCGCCGGACCTCAGTATAGCTCCTGGATCCAGTTGCTCATGTTCGACGCAAGCCTCAGTGCCTCCACACTGTCAAATGCCTTTTCAGCATCTATCAAGAGTAAAAGCGTGGGCATTTTGGTTACAGCTGCTCCATGTAGCCCATTTAAGACTTTGGTGGTGTTGTCCCTGGCCTCTCGCTCTGGGACATAGGAACATAGAAACATAGAATGTGACGGCAGATAAGAACCATTCGGCCCATCTAGTCTGCCCAATTTTCTAAATACTTTCATTAGTCCCTGGCATTATCTTATAGTTAGGATAGCCTTATGCCTATCCCACGCATGCTTAAACTCCTTTACTGTGTTAACCTCTACTACTTCAGCTGGAAGGCTATTCCATGTATCCACTACCCTCTCAAAAGTAATACTTCCTGATATTATTTTTAAACCTTTGCCCCTCTAATTTAAGACTATGTCCTCTTGTTGTGTTAGTTTTTCTTCTTTTAAACATGGTCTCCTCCTTTACTGTGTTGATTACCTTTATGTATTTAAATGTTTCTATCATATCCCCCCATGTCTCGTCTTTCCTATAAGCTGTACATTTTAAGATCATTTAACCTTTACGGGTAGGTTTTATTCTGCAATCCATTTACCAGTTAAGTAGCCCTTCTCTGAACTCTCTCTAAAGTATCAATATCCTTCTGAGGATACGGTCTCCAGTACTGCATACAATACTCCAAGTGAGGTCTCACCAGTGTTCTGCACAATGGCATGAACACTTCCCTCTTTCTACTGCTAATACCTCTCCCTATACAACCAAGCACACTGCTAGCATTTCCTGGTGCTCTATTACATTGTCTGCCTACCTTTAAGTCATCAGAAATAATCACCCCTAAATCCCTTTCCTCAGATATTGAGGTTAGGGCTCTGTCAAATATTCTGTACTCTGCCCTTGGGTTTTTATATCCAAGATGCATTATCTTGCACTTATCTACATTAAATGTCAGTTTCCACAACTCTCACCATTTTTCTAGTTTACCTAAATCAATTGCCAGTTGCCTTATCCCTCCTGGAACATCAACCCTGTTACATATCTTAGTATAATCAACAAAAAGACATACCTTACCATCAAGACCTTCTGCAATATCACTAATAAAAATATTAAAGAGAATGGGTCCAAGTACAGATCCCTGAGGTACCCCACTGGTGACAAGCCCAAGCTTCGAATATACTCCATTGACTACAACCCTCTGTTGCCTTTCACTCAGCCACTACCCATTCAACAATATTGGAATCCAAACTTTAAGATTGCAATTTATTGATAAGTGTTCTATGTGCAACAGTATCAAAAGCCTTACTGAAATCTAGGTAAGCAATGTCTACTGCACCACCCTGATCTACTATTTTAGTTACCCAATCAAAAAAAAAAAAATCAATAAGATTAGTTTGGCATGATCTCCCTGAAGTAAACCCATGTTGTCTCTGATCTTGAAACCCATGTGTTTTTAAATGTTCAACAATCCTATCCTTTAACATGGTTTCCATTACTTTCCCCACTACTGAAGTTAGGCTTACTGGCCTATAGTTGCCTGACTCCTCCATACTACATTTCTTGTTAATGGGCACAACATTCCTTAACTTCCAATCTTCTGGGACTAATCCTGTTCTCATTTACGTATCTAAAAAATATTTTGTCCCCATTTTTTTTACTGACTGTGCTATTTTCTTTTCTGTGTGTGATTTGGAAGCTCTTATAACTTGCTTAGCCTCTTTCTGCCTAATCGTATAGATCATTTTGTCTTCCTTTCAAATAACTCTATTTTTCGGAGTAATTGGGGTGTGAAGCCCCGAAGAAGTCTGTCCTTTCCTCTTCCTTGGTGTTCTCTGCCACCTGGAATGCTGTGGAAGTTGTTGTGGTGCTACAGTAGATAGGCCAGTCCAGTCTTCCACCACGTCCGTTGGTAGCCCTAGAGCTTTTTGGAAGTTTGGTACATCCTCTGGAGATATGATGGTATGCGTTTTTCCCTGGTGCTGTACCGTAAGGGTGAAAGGAAAGTTCCAATGGAATTTGATCTGCTTCTCCATTAGCACTTTTGTGACCGGCCGAAGTGCCCTTCAAGCCTGTAGCGTGGATTGCGATAGATCTTGATAAATGGCTATGTGGTACCCTTCATATTTCATGTCATTTAATTGATGTGCTTTTCTATAAATTTCTTCCTTTAGCATTAAATTGTGAAGCCTACAGATCAGGTCTCAAGGCTTATCTTGGGGTAGTGCTCTATGCCGTAATACCCTGTGGGTCCTGTCAAATTTTATGGCAGTTTCCAGGGGCCTAGCAAGGACTTGATTAAATAGGTGGGTAAGTACCTTTGCGGGGTCCTCCTGTTTGCCCTCTGGGCCTTCCGGTACACCTCATACCCGGAGATTTTTCCGCCGTCCCCTGTTGTCAATGTTTTTGGGGCCTGTTGGCATTGTGACTGCCTTCGAGTGCCTGCACTCTGTCGCCAAGTTTCTGGACATCATCGCTGATATATTTAAGTTTGTCACTGAATGATTCCTACAGCCTGGAGAAC
Organism: Pelobates fuscus; assembly: GCF_036172605.1. Taxonomy (NCBI): domain Eukaryota; kingdom Metazoa; phylum Chordata; class Amphibia; order Anura; family Pelobatidae; genus Pelobates; species Pelobates fuscus. The sequence goes on along the minus strand of NC_086317.1, from coordinate 111,011,074 downwards.
ATGGCGGTGAGGTCCGTTTTCGAGGGCAGTTGAGCTAACATGACTCTTATATCAATATCTTCTGCCGAGCATTCCAAGAGAGCAGGGCTCGATGGCAGGCTGCCAAGTGCACTCGAGGACGCCGCCATTTTGCTGCGTTGTTTCGGCTCCGTTTGTTCCCCGAAAAATCATCGTAGGGAGGATTTTGCGGGTGCCAGGTGTACAGCAGGTGTGTCCTCACTGTGGACTTTTGATTTTTTTCGTTGCCATGTTGTGTCTAGTCGCCGGGTATTGCATATTAGGCCCAGTTCAGAACGGAGCTCCAAGCTCATGCGTCTGTCTGCATCAGAGTCTAGGCCACGCCCCCTTCTCATTTTAATTTTAAGATAGAAATTATTCTGTTCGAAGGGCCAGAAAAACCCATATGTCTCCCTACATTGACAGCCCTTGAATCACTTTGAATCACTAACGTATTGCGACACATTCACCCAGCGCCCACAGACCCCCTGGGAAACCAAGCTACATCATAGCATATACCTACAAGATGTAGAATGGAGTGCACCTTCTGGCAAAGCGCAGACCATGCCAGAACACCTTTCTGACACCCCCAGAAGCCGGAAACAAGGGACATCCGTGGAGCACAACCGTGAATGATGGGGTACACCACAGCTTCAACCACGAAATCAGGGGTAGATGAAATAGGAACATAGTTTGAACATTTGAAAACCTTATAAATTATGAAATTCTACCAACATAGACCCTAATAACAGATGAAACACACTGACCCACAAGGGAAGACAATAGGTTGGTTGCCAAGCAACCAAGGGGAACTGATTGAAACAAGTAGTACAATGTATAATGTTTGCAGTGGTCTGGATGTACTGTAAATTGAGCTGGTTTGAAATCAGTGTTGTATACATTTTATACACTTTACTCCCTCCGCCCCCTTCTTTCTTTCTGTACCCCAAAAACAATAAAAATTGTCATATTGAAAAAAAACATTTTTTTAACTATTAAAAAAACAAAAACTATATATATATATATATATATATATATATATATATATATATATATATATTAAAAATTTAAACTGTAGAACAATTTAAAGCTATTAAAGGGACACTATAGTCACCAGAGCAACTACAGCTTATTGCGTTTGTTCTGGTGAGTAGAATCATTCCCTTCAGGCTTTTGGCTGTAAAATGCAGTGTTTACATTACAGCCTAGTGATAACTCCACTGGTCACTACTCAGATAGCTGCTAAAGGTGCCTCCTTAAGTAGTCCTGCCTAATGTGCAGCACTGCCATTCAGTGTCTCTGCCCTCTGCATTAACTTTCCTCATAGAGGTGCATTGATTCAATTCATCTCTATGAGGAAATGATGATTGGCCAGGGCTGTGTTTGACTTGTGCTGGTTCTGCCATTGATCTTCCTAATAGTATCAGTGAAGGTAAACCTGATGACCTGAAAACATTAACTTCTTCAAGAGTGGCAATTGTTCAACGTCAGAAGCAAGCAATCTTTAATTTCCTCTGCTGATCTGGTGAATTACATATGCTCTGTATAAATCTTAAGTACACTATACACTGTCATTTGTAATGGTATTGCTATGGCATTGCATTGGAAAATCCATATTTTTGAAGACTTATTCTTAATAGGATCAGTGAAGGTAAACCTGATGTTCTGCAAACATTAACTTCTTCAAGGGTGCCAATTTTTCAACGTCCGAACCAAACAATTTTCAAACACATAACCAAAATCAGGAACTTGCGTTATGTGTTTTGTTCCAACAAAATGGGATTTTTTTTAAGTGCACCCATGCACAATATATATATATATATATATATATATATATATATATATATATATATATATATATATATATATTTTAAAGGGCAGACATGGCAATCTTTCAATAACCAGCACAACATTAAGTATGAATAACATGTGGGGGGGGGGGGGGATGACCGATTTTCTAATCATTTTTACACATCATTATTATGATTATTATTGTTATTTACATATTATATCCATTTGCATGTCTACACATTCATAGTATACACAGTATAATTAACATAACATTAAGTGCCAAAAGATCATGCATACTTTACAATTATAGAATGGGAACATTTATAGGTAAACAAGGTCCTATTTAAACAAGCCTACAATCTATGAGGATTATGTGATCAGACTGGGAATTGAATGTAGGTTTCTCAGTTCTAAGACTTCCATTTGCTTTTTTGAAAACTAAATATTTTTTAGCATAATATTAACTATTTGTTTGTTATCCAATCTTTATTTTACTTAAATAAACAAAGTCAATATGCTAAGTTATAAACAAATGCTTTACAGAAAAATGCCACAATGTCATATTTTTATCATGCTTCATTATGGAGAGTGTTGTTTTTTTAGTCCATAATAAAACAGTTGCAGCAAAATGCAATGTTAACAAGTTTGCATCCTACTAACACTATATCTGTCATACAATATGTTTGATTTGCTGCAATATTAGTTTGGCAATTATTTAGCTTATAATGCTACATTTAAATAATAATTTTCCTTGACATTCAATATTCTAAAAGTGATTAACAAAAATAATTTTATGATCCACAACTGTTATTCATACTTAAAGTGGTAACTAGAAACAATTGCTCAAAACATTACATCTGGTGGATAGGAAAATACATAACATGATCTAATTTCAAAATTGCTTTAAAAACATGTCTGCTACACATAGGTATTAATTATATTAGAGTATCCTTGGTTTTATATTATTGGGGCCACTTTAGAAATGAAATAATAAAGTTATACTTACCATCAATCCAGAGGTTGCCTGATTTTGCCACCGTTCTAGCTCCTCCTTCATCTGAGATCATTCAGATGGATCATCTTAGCCAATCAGATGTTTCTCCATTGAGAAGCACCAATACAATTTTCCTCATGGAGATGCATTACAATTGAGAGACCTCGCCTAATTCAGTGTTCTTACATGAAAACTGTACAGTAGTATCTGAAACCTAGTCTCCACTATGATCAATGATACAATGCAATCAACTATTTTTCACTTAAATGTGTTTCAATTGCAACTTGCATTAGCTAGCTAGGTAGATAGAGCAGTAAGCAATGCCTAGCGTCACACTAGAATCAATGACACAGGCTATTCCCCACTCCCACACAGACACAGTCAGAATAAAGCACACCAAATAACTGCTAGCCTATCTTCCTCAATAGTTACAGTCAAAGTGTGTGGAAAAATCCTGCTAGATTGTTTCACTGCTTCTACTTTTTTCCCTCGATTGTTAAGCTATCACTTTATCTATGAATAAAAGCAGCATTTCATGTTCCATACTCATCAATCACCTTTTGATTTCCACCTCTCATATGATTGGGAAGACCTCTTGTCCATCAGCTACTTATTTGTAGTGTTGTCGCGAACCCGAAATTTTCGGTTCGCGAACGGCGAACGCGAACTTCCGCAAATGTTCGCGAACCGGCGAACCGCGCAAACCGCCATTGACTTCAATGAGCAGGCAAATTTTAAAACCAACAGGGACTCTTTCTGGCCACAAAAGTGATGGAAAAGTTGTTTCAAGGGGACTAACACCTGGACTGTGGCATGCCGGAGGGGGATCCATGGCAAAACTCCCATGGAAAATTGCACAGTTGATGCAGAGTCTGCTTTTAATCCATAAAGGGCAGAAATCACCTAACATTGACACCTGTCCTCAAAGCCCTGCCCTGATACACACTGACACAGAGCAGAATAGAGACTGTTACCCCTACATAGGGTCACTTGGCAGATATGGAGGGGTCGTGGGAGGGGGAGGATGACTTTCACCTCTTCCCCTGTTACATTCCTGTTGTGCTGTGACATCACCCTTATACGCTGTGTAAAGCATACTATTTAATTTGATCAGCATGGCCACTTGAGTTTTTATAGTTTTCACGCTGCTTGTAGTTTATATATGGTTCACAAAAATCAAACAAACGATAAAGTAAACATGTAAGGATTCAGAATATTCTTTCAAACCCTTACACATTGTGTGTACGTATTTTTTGTCTTAAGTTTGTGGCTTTAAAGAGGTTTACGTTGTTTCTATGATGTGCATAACATGTTCTTGTAAATGTTTGTTACATTTTTCCTGGAATTGTAATTTTTGAATCTGAATAAAGATAGTCAAATCCCTGATACACACTGACACAGAGCAGAATAGGGACTGTTCCCCCTACATAGGGTCACTTGGCAGATATGGATTGACACCTATCCTAATGATCCCTGATACACACTGACACAGAGCAGAATAGAGACTGTTCCCCTTACATAAGGTCACTTGGCAGATATGGATTGACACCTGTCCTCAAAACCCCTGATACACACTGACACAGAGCAGAATAGGGACTGTTCCCCCTACATAGGGTCACTTGGCAGATATGGATTGACACCTGTCCTCAAAACCCCTGATACACACTGACACAGAGCAGTATAGGGACTGTTCCCCCTACATAGGGTCACTTGGCAGATATGGATTGACACCTGTCCTCAAAACCCCTGATACACACTGACACAGAGCAGAATAGGGACTGTTCCCCCTACATAGGGTCACTTGGCAGATATGGATTGACACCTGTCCTCAAAACCCCTGATACACACTGACACAGAGCAGAATAGGGACTGTTCCCCCTACATAGGGTCACTTGGCAGATATGGATTGACACCTGTCCTCAAAACCCCTGATACACACTGACACAGAGCAGAATAGAGACTGTTCCCTGTCCACAGAGACCATGATACACACTGACACAGAGCAGAATAGAGACTGTTCCCCGTCCACAGAGACCATGATACACACTGACACAGAGCAGAATAGAGACTGTTCCCCGTCCACAGAGACCATGATACACACTGACACAGAGCAGGATAGAGACTGTTCCCCGTCCACAGAGACCATGATACACACTGACACAGAGCAGAATAGAGACTGTTCCCCGTCCACAGAGACCATGATACACACTGACACAGAGCAGAATAGAGACTGTTCCCCGTCCACAGAGTCCATGATACACACTGACACAGAGCAGAATAGAGACTGTTCCCCGTCCACAGAGACCATGATACACACTGACACAGAGCAGAATAGAGACTGTTCCCCGTCCACAGAGACCATGATACACACTGACACAGAGCAGAATAGGGACTGTTACCACTACATAGGGTCACTTGGCAGGTATGGATTGACACCTGTCCTCAAAGCCCATGATACACACTGGGGGGAGCTACTGTCCTCCCCAACCCCTGCGCGGTGGGTGGGGGCCATAAATCACAATGGGGGGGCCTACTTTCCTCCCCCCCGGCCCCCATCCCTGCGCGGTGGGTGGGGGGCATAAATCACAATGGGACGGACCTACTGATAGGAGTGGAGTATTGTTCATATCAGTTTAATACCTTCCGCGTCTCCTATCAGTGGACGTGTATATGGCAGCCATTTTAGGAACCGCACACCTGGGACCCGAGCAAGGTCACCTCATTCAAGCTGCTCTGGTTCCTTGATGAGCCAGCTGCCCGTGAGTTAACATGTCCCGTGGAGAAGCACTCTGTCCTGTAAAGCCTCACCACAAAAAAATTAAATAAATAACAGCACTCGGAGTGGTGAGTTTAGTAAATGTTCATATCAGTTTAATACCTTCCGCGTCTCCTATCAGTGGACGTGTATATGGCAGCCATTTTAGGAACCACACACCTGGGACCCGAGCAAGGTCACCTCTTTCAACAGGCGACATGATTTGGCCCTGTAAAACTATCCTGGATATTCTCTACAATTTCTATGGATATGGCATTGATTTATGTAACAGGGAGATGGAAGAAGATGCTTGGTCGGTCCTCTTACTTGAAATTTGGGGCACTGCGCGGGCAAGCTAATGTGCCACCAGATAGGAGTGGTGAGTTTAGTATTGTTCATATCAGTTTAATACCTTCCGCGTCTCCTATCAGTGGACGTGTAAATGGCAGAGATTTTTAATTGTTGAATCACCTCCCCTTTTTAGGCCAAGGTGGGAGGATTTTTTTTTGGTTTGGTTTTTGAAGCCACAGTGCTGCACCAGTTGGCCTAAAAAATAGGCATGTACACATGCCTGAAAAATTTGGTATTGTTGCAGCCGCTGCTGTAGCAGTGGCCAGAAAAATTGATGTTTGTTTCACAGGCAGAAAGTGCCCTAAAACATGGCGGCTTGAACCCTAGTTGGTGGCGGATAAGTCACGCAAGTCAAACGTCATTCAGAGCTAAAATACAGCAGCGTGTGGACCATTTTTAGCCCAAGGCAGCTCATCTCATCAGGCCTTTTTTAATCGAATGTATCGCCCAGTGTCAGTCCCTTCGGGATCCATCCCTCATTCATCTTAATAAAGGTGAGGTAATCTAGACTTTTTTGACCTAGGCGACTTCTCTTCTCAGTGACAATACCTCCTGCTGCACTGAAGGTCCTTTCTGACAGGACACTTGAAGCGGGGCAGGCCAGAAGTTCTATCGCAAATTGAGATAGCTCAGGCCACAGGTCAAGCCTGCACACCCAGTAGTCAAGGGGTTCATCTCTCCTCAGAGTGTCGATATCTGCAGTTAAGGCGAGGTAGTCTGCTACCTGTCGGTCGAGTCGCTCTCTGAGGGTGGATCCCGAAGGGCTGTGGCGATGCATAGGACTTAAAAAGGTCCGCATGTCCTCCATCAACAACACATCTTTAAAGCGTCCTGTCCTTGCCGGCGTGGTCGTGGGAGGAGGAGGAGGATGACTTCCACCTCTCCCCCTGTTAGATTCCCGTTGTGCTGTGACATCACCCTTATACGCTGTGTAAAGCATACTTTTTAATTTATTTAGCAAATGCTGCATCCTTTCCGACTTGTTGTAATTCGGTAACATTTCCGCCACTTTCTGCTTATACCGGGGGTCTAGTAGCGTGGACAGCCAGTACAGGTCGTTCTCCTTCAGCCTTTTTATACGAGGGTCCCTCAACAGGCAGGACAGCATGAAAGACCCCATTTGCACAAGGTTGGATGCCGAGCTACTCATTTCCCGTTCCTCCTCCTCACTGATGTCATTGGCGGTATGTTCTTCCCCCCAGCCACGTACAACACCACGGGTACCAGATAGGTGACAACGAGCACCCTGGGATGCCTGTTGTGTTTGGTCTTGCTCCTCCTCCTCAAAGCTACAATCCTCCTCTGACTCCTCTTCCTCACAATCCTCTTCCAGCGTTGCCGCAGGTCCAGCAAGCGATGCTGATAAGGCTGTTTCTGGTGGTGATGGTGACCACAACTCTTCCTCTTCCTCTTCACGCTCATCTACAGCCTGATCCAGCACTCTTCGCAGGGCACGCTCCAGGAAGAAAACAAATGGTATGATGTCGCTGATGGTGCCTTCGTTGCGACTGACTAGGTTTGTCACCTCCTCAAAAGGACGCATGAGCCTACAGGCATTGCGCATGAGCGTCCAGTAACGTGGCAAAAAAATTCCCAGCTCCCCAGAGGCTGTCCTAGCACCCCGGTCATACAACTATTCATTAACGGCTTTTTCTTGTTGGAGCAGGCGGTCGAACATTAGGAGTGTTGAATTCCAACGTGTAGGGCTGTCGCAAATCAAGCGCCTCACTGGCATGTTGTTTCGCCGCTGGATATCGGCAAAGTGAGCCATGGCCGTGTAGGAACGCCTGAAATGGCCACACACCTTCCTGGCCTGCTTCAGGACGTCCTGTAAGCCTGTGTACTTATGCACAAAGCGTTGTACGATCAGATTACACACATGTGCCATGCACGGCACATGTGTCAACTTGCCCAACTTCAATGCCGCTATCAAATTTTTTCCATTGTCACACACCACTTTGCCGATATCCAGTTGCTGCGGAGTCAGCCACTTTTCCACCTGTGCGTTCAGGGCGGACAGGAGTGCTTGTCCGGTGTGACTCTCTGCTTTCAAGCAAGTCAAACCCAAGACGGCGTGACACTGCCGTATCCGGGATGTGGAATAGTACCTGGGGAGCTGGGGGGTGCCGTTGATGTGGAGCAAGACGCAGCAGCACAAGAGGACTCAGCCGAGGAGGTTATGGAAGAGGATGGAGTAGGAGGAGTAGAGGAGGTGACAGCAGGACTGCCTGCAATTCGTGGCGGTGTCACCAACTCCTCTGCAATGCCAGGCATTCCTTGCTTGTCAGCCGTCAGCAGGTTTACCCAATGCGCAGTGTAGGTGATATACCTGCCCTGACCATGCTTTGCAGACCAGGTATCAGTGGTCAGATGGACCCTTGCCCCAACACTGTGTGCCAGACATGCCATTACTTCCTTTTGCACAATCGAGTACAAGTTGGGGATTGCCTTTTGTGAAAAGAATTTCCGGCCGGGTACCTTCCACTGCGGTGTCCCAATAGCTACAAATTTTTTGAACGCCTCAGACTCAACCAGATTGTATGGTAAAAGCTGGCGGGCTAATAGTTCGGACAAGCCAGCTGTCAGACGCTGGGCAAGGGGGTGACTTGGTGACATTGGCTTCTTACGCTCAAACATGTCCTTGACAGACACATGACTGTGGGCAGATGAGCGGGAACTGCTCAAGGCGGGAGACGGAGTGGCGGATGGTTGAGAGGGGGCAAGAAGGACAGCAGTGGTTGACGTGGCTGAAGCTGCTAGACCAGGAGGAGGATGGCGACTTAGAGTAGGCGTGCTGCTTGTACTCATGTGTTGATCCCATAGGCGTTTGTGATGTGAGATCATGTGCCTACGCAAAGCAGTTGTACCTAGGTGGGTGTTGGACCTCCCACGACTCAGTTTCCTTTGGCACAGGTTGCAAATGGCATCGCTGTTGTCCGAGGCAGACACACAAAAAAAAAATGCCACACTGCTGAGCTCTTCAATGACGGCATTCTGGTGGTGGACACAGCATGCGTTGATTGGCGTGCTGTCGGGCTGACCCCGGGTGCCAATGCATGCCGTCTGACTGTGCCACTAGCTCCTTTCGACGACCCCCCCTGCTTCCAACTCGTCTCCTCCTCCTCTCTGTCTCCCCATCTGAACTTTCGCCCTGTTCTTCTTCTTGCCGAGCGGGCACCCACGTGACATCCATGGACGCATCGTCATCATCAACCGCTTCGCTTGTATCTGACAACTCAGAAAAGGAAGCAGCAGCGGGTACAACATCATCATCATCATCACACCGTACCTCCATGTGTTTAATGCTGCCTGCCTGAGACATATCCCTGTTATCTACATCCTCTAGCAATAATGGTTGCGCATCACTCATTTCTTCAAACGGGTGTGTGAATAACTCCTCTGACATACCAAGTAAAGCGGCTGTGGTGCTAGTTTTGGTGGTGGCGGCAGGCGGGTGAGTGGTATCTTGAGAGGTGCCTGAAGCTAAGCTGGAGGAGGATGGTGCGTCAAGGTTCCGAGCGGAGGCTGTACAAGATTGGGTGTCCTGTGTTAGCCAGTCAACTATGTCCTCAGAACTTTTCAAGTTCAGGGTACGTGGCTTCTGAAAACTGGGCATTATTCTAGGGCAAAAGGGAATCACAGCACCACGACCACGACGGCCCCTGCGGGGTGGCCTGCCTCTGCCTGTCATTTTTTTGGGGATTAGTGGTACTATGCGTGCAAGCTACTGTGAGACCAGATATGATTGGCAATGTGAACTGTAACAGTTCTGCAGAGCACACACTGTAGGCCTGACACACCCGCTTGAAGACAAGTAACTGCTATTCAATCTATAACAGTGAAAAAAAAAATTGTTTTTAAAAGCACGCTATAGAGACACCAGATATGATTGGCAATGTGCACTTGAACAGTTCTGCAGAGCACACACTGTAGGCCTGACACACCCGCTTGAAGACAAGTAACTGCTATTCAATCTATAACAGTGAAAAATAAATTTTGGTTTTAAAGCACGCTATAGAGACACCAGATATGATTGGCAATGTGCACTGGAACAGTTCTGCAGAACACACGCTGAAGGAAGGACTGACAGAGCCGCTTGAAGGACACTGACTGGCTGCTATTAGCTTACACTAGAAACCTTTTTTCTTTGTAAAAGCACGCTATAGAGACACCAGATATGATTGGCAACTGTCAAAGCACGCTGGCACAGGTCTGCAGAGCACACGCTGAAGGAAGGACTGACAGAGCCGCTTGAAGGACACTGACTGGCTGCTATTAGCTTACACTAGAAACCTTTTTTCTTTGTAAAAGCACGCTATAGAGACACCAGATATGATTGGCAATGTGCACTTGAACAGTTCTGCAGAGCACACACTGTAGGCCTGACACACCCGCTTGAAGACAAGTAACTGCTATTCAATCTATAACAGTGAAAAATAAATTTTGGTTTTAAAAGCACGCTATAGAGACACCAGATATGATTGCCAACTGTCAAAGCACGCTGGCACAGGTCTGCAGAGCACACGCTGAAGGAAGGACTGACAGAGCCGCTTGAAGGACACTAAATTGCTGCTATTAGCTTACACTAGAAACCTTTTTTCTTTGTAAAAGCACACTATAGAGACACCAGATATGATTGTCAATGTGCACTTGAACAGTTCTGCAGAGCACACACTGTAGGCCTGACACACCCGCTTGAAGACAAGTAACTGCTATTCAATCTATAACAGTGAAAAATAAATTTTGGTTTTAAAAGCACGCTATAGAGACACCAGATATGATTGGCAATGTGCACTGGAACAGTTCTGCAGAGCACACGCTGAAGGAAGGACTGACAGAGCCGCTTGAAGGACACTGACTGGCTGCTATTAGCTTACACTAGAAACCTTTTTTCTTTGTAAAAGCACGCTATAGAGACACCAGATATGATTGGCAATGTGCACTTGAACAGTTCTGCAGAGCACACACTGTAGGCCTGACACACCCGCTTGAAGACAAGTAACTGCTATTCAATCTATAACAGTGAAAAATAAATTTTGTTTATAAAAGCACGCTATAGAGACACCAGATATGATTAGCAATGTGCACTGGAACAGTTCTGGAGAGCACACGCTGAAGGAAGGACTGACAGAGCCGCTTGAAGGACACTGACTGGCTGCTATTAGCTTACACTAGAAACCTTTTTTCTTTGTAAAAGCACGCTATAGAGACACCAGATATGATTGGCAATGTGCACTGGAACAGTTCTGCAGAGCACACGCTGAAGGAAGGACTGACAGAGCCGCTTGAAGGACACTGACTGGCTGCTATTAGCTTACACTAGAAACCTTTTTTCTTTGTAAAAGCACGCTATAGAGACACCAGATATGATTGGCAACTGTCAAAGCACGCTGGCACAGGTCTGCAGAGCACACGCTGAAGGAAGGACTGACAGAGCCGCTTGAAGGACACTGACTGGCTGCTATTAGCTTACACTAGAAACCTTTTTTCTTTGTAAAAGCACGCTATAGAGACACCAGATATGATTGGCAATGTGCACTTGAACAGTTCTGCAGAGCACACACTGTAGGCCTGACACACCCGCTTGAAGACAAGTAACTGCTATTCAATCTATAACAGTGAAAAATAAATTTTGTTTATAAAAGCACGCTATAGAGACACCAGATATGATTAGCAATGTGCACTGGAACAGTTCTGGAGAGCACACGCTGAAGGAAGGACTGACAGAGCCGCTTGAAGGACACTGACTGGCTGCTATTAGCTTACACTAGAAACCTTTTTTCTTTGTAAAAGCACGCTATAGAGACACCAGATATGATTGGCAATGTGCACTGGAACAGTTCTGCAGAGCACACACTGTAGGCCTGACACACCCGCTTGAAGACAAGTAACTGCTATTCAATCTATAACAGTGAAAAATAAATTTTGGTTTTAAAAGCACGCTATAGAGACACCAGATATGATTGGCAATGTGCACTTGAACAGTTCTGCAGAGCACACACTGTAGGCCTGACACACCCGCTTGAAGACAAGTAACTGCTATTCAATCTATAACAGTGAAAAATAAATTTTGTTTATAAAAGCACGCTATAGAGACACCAGATATGATTAGCAATGTGCACTGGAACAGTTCTGGAGAGCACACGCTGAAGGAAGGACTGACAGAGCCGCTTGAAGGACACTGACTGGCTGCTATTAGCTTACACTAGAAACCTTTTTTCTTTGTAAAAGCACGCTATAGAGACACCAGATATGATTGGCAATGTGCACTTGAACAGTTCTGCAGAGCACACACTGTAGGCCTGACACACCCGCTTGAAGACAAGTAACTGCTATTCAATCTATAACAGTGAAAAATAAATTTTGGTTTTAAAAGCACGCTATAGAGACACCAGATATGATTGCCAACTGTCAAAGCACGCTGGCACAGGTCTGCAGAGCACACGCTGAAGGAAGGACTGACAGAGCCGCTTGAAGGACACTAAATTGCTGCTATTAGCTTACACTAGAAACCTTTTTTCTTTGTAAAAGCACACTATAGAGACACCAGATATGATTGTCAATGTGCACTTGAACAGTTCTGCAGAGCACACACTGTAGGCCTGACACACCCGCTTGAAGACAAGTAACTGCTATTCAATCTATAACAGTGAAAAATAAATTTTGGTTTTAAAAGCACGCTATAGAGACACCAGATATGATTGGCAATGTGCACTGGAACAGTTCTGCAGAGCACACGCTGAAGGAAGGACTGACAGAGCCGCTTGAAGGACACTGACTGGCTGCTATTAGCTTACACTAGAAACCTTTTTTCTTTGTAAAAGCACGCTATAGAGACACCAGATATGATTGGCAATGTGCACTTGAACAGTTCTGCAGAGCACACACTGTAGGCCTGACACACCCGCTTGAAGACAAGTAACTGCTATTCAATCTATAACAGTGAAAAATAAATTTTGTTTATAAAAGCACGCTATAGAGACACCAGATATGATTAGCAATGTGCACTGGAACAGTTCTGGAGAGCACACGCTGAAGGAAGGACTGACAGAGCCGCTTGAAGGACACTGACTGGCTGCTATTAGCTTACACTAGAAACCTTTTTTCTTTGTAAAAGCACGCTATAGAGACACCAGATATGATTGGCAATGTGCACTGGAACAGTTCTGCAGAGCACACGCTGAAGGAAGGACTGACAGAGCCGCTTGAAGGACACTGACTGGCTGCTATTAGCTTACACTAGAAACCTTTTTTCTTTGTAAAAGCACGCTATAGAGACACCAGATATGATTGGCAACTGTCAAAGCACGCTGGCACAGGTCTGCAGAGCACACGCTGAAGGAAGGACTGACAGAGCCGCTTGAAGGACACTGACTGGCTGCTATTAGCTTACACTAGAAACCTTTTTTCTTTGTAAAAGCACGCTATAGAGACACCAGATATGATTGGCAATGTGCACTTGAACAGTTCTGCAGAGCACACACTGTAGGCCTGACACACCCGCTTGAAGACAAGTAACTGCTATTCAATCTATAACAGTGAAAAATAAATTTTGTTTATAAAAGCACGCTATAGAGACACCAGATATGATTAGCAATGTGCACTGGAACAGTTCTGGAGAGCACACGCTGAAGGAAGGACTGACAGAGCCGCTTGAAGGACACTGACTGGCTGCTATTAGCTTACACTAGAAACCTTTTTTCTTTGTAAAAGCACGCTATAGAGACACCAGATATGATTGGCAATGTGCACTGGAACAGTTCTGCAGAGCACACGCTGAAGGAAGGACTGACAGAGCCGCTTGAAGGACACTGACTGGCTGCTATTAGCTTACACTAGAAACCTTTTTTCTTTGTAAAAGCACGCTATAGAGACACCAGATATGATTGGCAATGTGCACTTGAACAGTTCTGCAGAGCACACACTGTAGGCCTGACACACCCGCTTGAAGACAAGTAACTGCTATTCAATCTATAACAGTGAAAAATAAATTTTGGTTTTAAAAGCACGCTATAGAGACACCAGATATGATTGGCAATGTGCACTGGAACAGTTCTGCAGAGCACACGCTGAAGGAAGGACTGACAGAGCCGCTTGAAGGACACTGACTAGCTGCTATTAGCTTACACTAGAAACCTTTTTTTCTTTGTAAAAGCACGCTATAGAGACACCAGATATGATTGGCAATGTGCACTTGAACAGTTCTGCAGAGCACACACTGTAGGCCTGACACACCCGCTTGAAGACAAGTAACTGCTATTCAATCTATAACAATGAAAAATAAATTTTGTTTATAAAAGCACGCTATAGAGACACCAGATATGATTGGCAATGTGCACTGGAACAGTTCTGCAGAGCACACGCTGAAGGAAGGACTGACAGAGCCGCTTGAAGGACACTGACTGGCTGCTATTAGCTTACACTAGAAACCTTTTTTCTTTGTAAAAGCACGCTATAGAGACACCAGATATGATTGGCAATGTGCACTTGAACAGTTCTGCAGAGCACACACTGTAGGCCTGACACACCCGCTTGAAGACAAGTAACTGCTATTCAATCTATAACAGTGAAAAATAAATTTTGTTTATAAAAGCACGCTATAGAGACACCAGATATGATTAGCAATGTGCACTGGAACAGTTCTGGAGAGCACACGCTGAAGGAAGGACTGACAGAGCCGCTTGAAGGACACTGACTGGCTGCTATTAGCTTACACTAGAAACCTTTTTTCTTTGTAAAAGCACGCTATAGAGACACCAGATATGATTGGCAATGTGCACTGGAACAGTTCTGCAGAGCACACGCTGAAGGAAGGACTGACAGAGCCGCTTGAAGGACACTGACTGGCTGCTATTAGCTTACACTAGAAACCTTTTTTCTTTGTAAAAGCACGCTATAGAGACACCAGATATGATTGGCAACTGTCAAAGCACGCTGGCACAGGTCTGCAGAGCACACGCTGAAGGAAGGACTGACAGAGCCGCTTGAAGGACACTGACTGGCTGCTATTAGCTTACACTAGAAACCTTTTTTCTTTGTAAAAGCACGCTATAGAGACACCAGATATGATTGGCAATGTGCACTTGAACAGTTCTGCAGAGCACACACTGTAGGCCTGACACACCCGCTTGAAGACAAGTAACTGCTATTCAATCTATAACAGTGAAAAATAAATTTTGTTTATAAAAGCACGCTATAGAGACACCAGATATGATTAGCAATGTGCACTGGAACAGTTCTGGAGAGCACACGCTGAAGGAAGGACTGACAGAGCCGCTTGAAGGACACTGACTGGCTGCTATTAGCTTACACTAGAAACCTTTTTTCTTTGTAAAAGCACGCTATAGAGACACCAGATATGATTGGCAATGTGCACTGGAACAGTTCTGCAGAGCACACGCTGAAGGAAGGACTGACAGAGCCGCTTGAAGGACACTGACTGGCTGCTATTAGCTTACACTAGAAACCTTTTTTCTTTGTAAAAGCACGCTATAGAGACACCAGATATGATTGGCAATGTGCACTTGAACAGTTCTGCAGAGCACACACTGTAGGCCTGACACACCCGCTTGAAGACAAGTAACTGCTATTCAATCTATAACAGTGAAAAATAAATTTTGGTTTTAAAAGCACGCTATAGAGACACCAGATATGATTGGCAATGTGCACTGGAACAGTTCTGCAGAGCACACGCTGAAGGAAGGACTGACAGAGCCGCTTGAAGGACACTGACTAGCTGCTATTAGCTTACACTAGAAACCTTTTTTTCTTTGTAAAAGCACGCTATAGAGACACCAGATATGATTGGCAATGTGCACTTGAACAGTTCTGCAGAGCACACACTGTAGGCCTGACACACCCGCTTGAAGACAAGTAACTGCTATTCAATCTATAACAATGAAAAATAAATTTTGTTTATAAAAGCACGCTATAGAGACACCAGATATGATTGGCAATGTGCACTGGAACAGTTCTGCAGAGCACACGCTGAAGGAAGGACTGACAGAGCCGCTTGAAGGACACTGACTGGCTGCTATTAGCTTACACTAGAAACCTTTTTTCTTTGTAAAAGCACGCTATAAAGACACCAGATATGATTGGCAATGTGCACTTGAACAGTTCTGCAGAGCACACACTGTAGGCCTGACACACCCGCTTGAAGACAAGTAACTGCTATTCAATCTATAACAGTGAAAAATACATTTTGGTTTTAAAAGCACGCTATAGAGACACCAGATATGATTGGCAATGTGCACTGGAACAGTTCTGCAGAGCACACGCTGAAGGAAGGACTGACAGAGCCGCTTGAAGGACACTGACTGGCTGCTATTAGCTTACACTAGAAACCTTTTTTCTTTGTAAAAGCACGCTAAAGAGACACCAGATATGATTGGCAACTGTCAAAGCACGCTGGCACAGGTCTGCAGAGCACACGCTGAAGTAGGCCTGACACCCAGACGCTTGCAGACAACTAACTGCTCTTCTATTACAGTGAAAAAAAATATTTCTTTTAAATGTAAAGCTTAACCTATTGTTAAAACAGATATGAGTGGTGGCACTGACTGTGCAAATGGGCAAGGCATCAGACCTGACACAGAAGCTGGCAGGCAGGCAACTGCTCTTCTATTACAGTGAAAAAAAAATATTTCTTTTAAATGTAAAGCTTAACCTATTGTTAAAACAGATATGAGTGGTGGCACTGACTGTGCAAATGGGCAAGGCATCCAACCTGACACAGAAGCTGGCAGGCAGGCAACTGCTCTTTTATTACAGTGAAAAATAAATATTTATTTTAAATGTAAAGCTTAACCTATTGTTAAAACAGATATGAGTGGTGGCACTGACTGTGCAAATGGGCAATGCATCCAACCTGACACAGAAGCTGGCAGGCAGGCAACTGCTCTTCTATTACAGTGAAAAAAAAATATTTCTTTTAAATGTAAAGCTTAACCTATTGTTAAAACAGATATGAGTGGTGGCACTGACTGTGCAAATGGGCAAGGCATCCAACCTGACACAGAAGCTGGCAGGCAGGCAACTGCTCTTTTATTACAGTGAAAAATAAATATTTATTTTAAATGTAAAGCTTAACCTATTGTTAAAACAGATATGAGTGGTGGCACTGACTGTGCAAATGGGCAATGCATCCAACCTGACACAGAAGCTGGCAGGCAGGCAACTGCTCTTCTATTACAGTGAAAAAAAATTATTTCTTTTAAATGTAAAGCTTAACCTATTGTTAAAACAGATATGAGTGGTGGCACTGACTGTGCAAATGGGCAAGGCATCCAACCTGACACAGAAGCTGGCAGGCAGGCAACTGCTCTTCTATTACAGTGAAAAAAAATTATTTCTTTTAAATGTAAAGCTTAACCTATTGTGAAAAAAAAAAAAAGCAGCCTGATGTTCTAGCCCTAAAAAGGGCTTTTTGGGGTGCTGTCCTTACAGCAGAGATCAGATGAGTCCTTCAGGATTGTAGTGGACACTGAATACCCTAGCCTAGCTATCAATTTCCCTATCTAATCAGCAGCAGCTAAACTTTCCCTCCTCTCACTAAGCATGCAGCTTCAGAATGAATCGAAAATGGATGCTGGGAGGGAGGTTGGAGGATGTGGAAGGGAGGGAGTGCTGCTGATTGGCTGGAATGTGTCTGCTGACCGAGAGGCACAGGGTCAAAGTTTGCCCAATGATGACGAATAGGGGGCGGATCGAACTGCACATGTGTCCGCCCGCCGCGGCGAACGCGAACACGCTAAGTTCGCCGGGAACTGTTCGCCGGCGGACAGTTCGGTACATCACTACTTATTTGCCAACACTAATTTTTTTATTTTTTTTTTTAAACCCATGCCATCTCTCCACCTTTGTTCTGATGCCAGACATGCGTGAATACAGGAATATCCAGGCATTGCAAGAGTTTAAGTTGCAAGAGTGCCAGTTCAAAAATATAAATTTTTGCTGATTACCAGATCAGAAAACAGAAAATATCTACAGTAAAAACAAATAAATTTCATAGGGTAATAAAGTTGATTTGATTACCTGATCAGCCTTAATTTGTATTAATTGGAGACCAGAATGAAATAAATCTCCAAATCTAGTATTTATATATATTTATATTTTTGAGCAAACAGCAGAAAGCTGTAGTGACATTTTTCCTATTAACAGCTTAGGATATGTGTAGTTATTTTAAAGCCACATTTGAGTGCAGATTAAAACACATATTTTCAATTCAGTTATGAAGAGCCAAGCCTCAAAATGATAGAGCCATAAATATTTTTGTAGCGCATTGTGTATGTAGGTAATACAATTCCAGAATTATTCTCCATCCCCTTGGCAGTAATTCTGTCACTGTTAGGTGCAAAACTATTGAGCTTGCTTTTGTTAAAGAATACAGCACATTTTTTTTTAAATATTATACTGCTTTACTATAAACTGCATAATGTCTTGCCTATGCTAACATTTGTTCTTTACAAAGAAAATTGTAAACTATATTTATTGTCTTTTCACACATTTATGGCACATACTTTTATACTGATCTTGTGGTTGAAATGCATATGCCCTGCTAGTATTGTACTTGTTTTGTACCAACCTAATTGCTTAAAGCTGTCTTTAGATATACCATTTTATTGATATAAGCAGAATCAGTTTGCATTTCATTTAAAATTATAGATAAAATGTGATCTCTAAAGCTTTTTGCCATGCAGTTATTTGTTAAATATTATCATTTAGAAGTGTAAACTTGCATTTATTTGTAAAAGCAATGAACACAAGAAAAGAGGAAAAAAAAGAAATGAAGAAGTGCAAATAAACAGGTAGTTAAATCAATTAACAACAGAAGGGAAGTGAACAATTTGCGGCTTTGTATATGGCATATTTTAGATCTTACTCATGTGATCTTGGGACATAAATGCTTCACATGAAGAATTGCAATTTAAAAATTCCAACTTCTAAAGGAATATCACAATTTCCATTTAGCAGTTTTCATGGTTACTAGTGACAGTCTAAAATATGGTCACGAAGGGCACTGAACTAACATAAATTCAAAAACTGAATCTTTTTTGGCATCCAATGTCAGCATGTAAAGTATACTGGTGCAAAACACTGTGTCCATGCAATGCTTCAATAGTTCAGTCAAAAGTGTACCTAGGTTATTCATCACCTGTAGCTGTGTATGTATGTTGGTTCTCAAAAATAAGCAGGGTATTGACAGCTTGCAGCAACTGCCATTCATGTACCATGAGAAGCATCTGATTGGACAAAAGTCATCAGGATGGATGACATCACTGAATGAGGATTGGGCTGCAGTAAGCAGATTATCATAGCACTGGAACAAAAGTTTATGTTGATTTCATTCATTCAGAAAAACAAAAAACAAACACAACTGGGCCTTGTATGAAAAAATAAAACCTATTAGGAACACACATAATTCAATGTATTTATTTAATTATATCATAAATTATAAATTATTATTTTAACAACCCTAAATGCGTGCTTTTCATAGCTGGATCAGTGCCATCAGCACTAGATTTGTGCAAAGTTTATTTTAGATGCTTAGTCCAAAACAAATTTATTTTAAAACACACTCTGATGAATCAATCATCTGGGATTTACATGTGCAGTCCTATTCATTCCACTCCACAGGTAAATCCCAGATGATTGATTAATTCAGATGTGGATTAAAAAACATTTGATTCAGGCGAACCGTCTGAAAAAAAAAACATTTGCACAAGTATAATAAACACTGAATATAGCAAAACTAGACTAGGTGACACTGGAATTAACTATATACTTGCCAAGTGACAGAGACAGAAGCAAAAACAGCAGTCTGAACTAAATAGTTCTGAGCTGGCAGTCTAATAGTTCAGACTTTTACGGGATTACTGCTAGTTTTAAATTTACCGGATTATATTAAATTTACTGGATTATACCTGATTGGAGACCTAGAATATTACAAAAGAATAAGGGAGGGGTATCTTTTCCAGACCTGACTATCTTACATGTAGCTTACACATGTACTATCTAGGACTGTCCCAGGCCATTCTGATATGACCTGGTTTGAAATGGAGAGCCTAGATTGCCTACCATACTTTCCTCCTAATATCATATGGTCTGACGTAAAACATCTTAATCTCTGTAAAATGTCTAACCCCATTATAATGGACTCTTTGATTACTATAAAATAAAATAAAGAGAACAATTGGTATAACTAATAATCTGCTTTTAAAGACACCATTAGATGTTTTACAATACTATATTGCTGATTTAAAACCTTACCCCATGGATTCAGAAAGGTTTAATCTATTTAGCAGACATAGTTAATCAATATAAAATAATCCCCTTCTCATAGCTACAGACCGAATGCGGATTACTAAATAATGAATTGTTTACTTACCTTAGATTAAAACGTTTTCTCTTTGGTATCTATTTTACCAAATAACATCTTTCAAGATTTTATATTACACTCAAGGAAAAAGGGACAGATATCTAGATCAATTAAATTATTAAATATTATGGAAATTATGATAAAAGAGAGAAAGTATTAGCGCTATTTGAGTAATACGTGCTTTTTAAATTTTATATACACCAAGTGTAAGTAGCTGCTATATCACCGTAGTATCTTTTTGAATAGAAATGGTAAGAACAAGAAGATGTACCGGTGCAGCGCTTATGTGAACAGAAAAAAAGATATGGAATAGAATTAAATAACAGGGTATATACCTTAAATGTCAATGCTCTCTTTTTGTATTATTAACCCTTCTGTGTATACCTTTAAACAAAACATAAAAAATACACAACATAGTGCAAACTGTATAACACAAGGGAAAAGATTTAGAGCAAATGCCAAATGACAACTTACACTTTTCTGAGCAAACAAATTTAGCTCAGATTCTTGGGGGTCCGTTAAGGCGACCCTTTCCCTTCTTTGTTATTCAGTGGTCC
Source organism: Pelobates fuscus (assembly GCF_036172605.1). Lineage (NCBI taxonomy): Eukaryota > Metazoa > Chordata > Amphibia > Anura > Pelobatidae > Pelobates > Pelobates fuscus. The sequence goes on along the minus strand of NC_086317.1, from coordinate 110,990,249 downwards.
AATCCTAAATAAGCATAGAAGTTGGCATATAGTGTAATATTGTCTTAGTTACAGGAAATGGTAAACAATAGTGAATTTTTACTCACAAACCCAGAGCCAGAAATTAGGCTCACTTCACTTTGTATATGTGGTTAAGGACCACATTCCTTCTTTAGGTAAGCAGGAAAAAATGCAGTAAGTGTATATAAAGAATACTTTAATAACTCTATAAAAATTTGTTATGTAACACAAAAAAATATTAAAATATAACACTTATCTGGCTAAAGTCCAAAATAGAAAGTCTCTGTGCTCACTTCTTTCCTCCAGAACGCATTTCGCCAAAGGGCTTCTTCAGCTGGAAAAAACATTTTCACGTTGTTCCTGTGGACTCTTTTCCTGCTTTAAGTATCCTTGTTGTTAGGAGAATCAGCTGTGTAGGCTTGTGAATTTGCGGGTTTTCTCCATGGTAACGGAGATACCCTGCGTTCCAAGATTCCTTTTGATCGATTCACTTCTGCCTTGTATAACGATACGTCACTTCCGGTTTCGGCTATGCGTTCCACAGCGCGTTCCACTGTGGATTTCAACTTTCGTTTAGTCCATAATCATGTTCTACGATCATTTTATGTTGTATAAAACAGCATTATAATAACCGATTAACCATTACCAAAATGACTTAAATAAGATTTTAAAATAAAAACATCTATGTGCTCTTAACCTTGGCACATAATATAAAAAAATATAAAAGTAATATATGACATGATTTCTATATAGTAAGGATGTAATCTAGCTTTCTATGATTCATTAAAGGACCACTCTAGGCACCCAGACCACTTCAGCTTAATGAAGTGGTATGGGTGCCAGGTCCAGCTAGGGTTAACTAATTTTTTTATAAACATAGCAGTTTCAGAGAAACTGCTATGTTTATCAATTAGTTAAGCCTTCCCCTTTTTCCTCTAGTGGCTGTCTCACTGACAGCCGCTAGAGGCGCTTGCGTGATTCTCACTGTGAAAATCACAGTGAGAGCACGCAAGCGTCCATAGGAAAGCATTATGAATGCTTTCCTATGTGACCGGCTGAATGCGCGCGCAGCAAGCCGACGGGGAGGAACGGAGGCGGAGAGGAGGAGGAGAGCTCCCCGCCCAGCGCTGGAAAAAGGTAAGTTTTAACCCTTTTCCCCTTTCCAGAGCCGGGCGGGAGGGGGACCCTGAGGGTGGGGGCACCCTCAGGGCACTCTAGTGCCAGGAAAACGAGTATGCATTCCTGGCACTAGAGTGGTCCTTTAAGAAAATTGATAAAGATTAATTATTATCATATAAACACATTTTAGTAACATAATACATAAATAATAATATAATATATAACACTAAAATTCTGAATAAACAATGGAAAGGTTAATTAATTTATTATAAGCACTATGTCTAGATATGAATATATATATATATATATATATATAACCTCAGAATAATATCAGAACATGACCTGTACTAATATTATAGTTCCATTAAAATTAATATAAAAAATAAAAAAAAAATGGTACCATTGAAAGGTTATATGAGAAAATGACACATTTCAAAGTCTGAATTTAGACCATTCGGAATGAGCAAGCACTAGGCTGTTAGAGTAAGACCTGCCAAGAATGGGGTACATTGAACTTGTGGCAGGCTTATGCAACATATGATCATATCATGTAACTTAACCCCCATTATTTTTTGCCTAGGTGAGGTGTTTCTAAATAAAACTATTACAATTTCTAAGATTTGAAATCATTGTTTAGTAAATAAGCGAGTGCGCTGGATTCTGTATTTTGTATATTTTGGCTCCAGCAGCACCCAATAATTTATGCATGTTCACGTGAGTGCAGCCCACTTGGTTTCATATATATATATATATATATATATATATATATATATATATATATATATATATATATATATATATATAACACTTTGCACAGCAATTAATGGTTCACTTCTCCCAGGTTTCCCCAAAACTAGATGAAAATACAGCCAACCTGCAATGGAGAAATGTAAAAACCTACATAGTATAAGACAGTTTAGACAGTCATTCCTCAAAATTGCTCATGCAATTGTGTTACAATCCACAAAGCAATGGAGGTGTTAAAATAAATTGGTGTTGGGTTTTAACCCCTTCAGCAACATGGGATGGGGGATGGGATGGAGAGGGGCACTCCTTTCCTCTCGCCCCACCACTTGCCCCCATGATTCCGCCCCATCTCACCTCATCAGATCTTTCTCCCCTTGCCTTGTGCCTTCCTTAACACACATTTTCAACTGTTCTCTCTCTTCTGGCATTGTCCCTACAGATCTTACACTTGCCACTGTAGTACATATCCTGAAAAAAAACATCTCTTGACCCGTCCTCTCCCTCTAACTATCGTCCCATATCCCTGCTCCCTTTTCCTCAAAGCTTCTGGAAAGACTTGTATTTGCCCGTGGGTCTCACTTCCTCAATTCCAACTCTCTCCTTGACCCTCTTCAGTCTGGCTTCTGCTCTCTCCACTCTACTGAGACTGCTCTTATCAAAGTTACTATCAACCTACTCGCAGCTAAATCCAAAGGCCACTACTCCATTCTAATTCTTCTTGACCTCTTTGCTACCTTTGACACCGTTGATCATGCTCTCCTTCTTCAAACTCGTCAATCTCTCAGTCTCTGTGACTCTGTCCTTTCATGGTTTTCCTCTTATCTCTCCCAATGCTCAGTGTCTCCTTTTCTAAGAATACCTCCTCCCCTCGCCCTGTCTCGGTTGGAGTGCCCCAAGGCTCTGTCCTTGTACCCCTTCTATTTTCTCTTTACACTGCCTCTCTTGGCAAACGTATTGCCTCTTTTAGATTCCACTACCACCTGTATGCTGATGACACCCAGATATATCTCTCCTCCCCGGACCTCTCCCCTGCCGTCCTGCAACGTGTCACTGCTTGCCTTTCTTCCATCTCTGACTGGATGTCCTCCCGCTTTCTAAAACTCAATCTCTCTAAAACTGAACTCCTTGTCTTTCATCCTCCTAATACTGATCCTCCTCTATCGCTCTCCCTTCAAGTCAGTGGTATCCACATAAGTCCATCCTTGCAAGCACGCTGTCTTGGCGTTATACTTGACTCTGGCCTCACCTTTGAGCCTCATATCCAGTATGTTGCCAAATCTTGTAGATTCCAACTTAAAAACATAGCACGCATCCGCCCTTTCTTACGCAAGATGCTACCAAGGAGCTGTCCATGCTCTAGTAATTTCCCACATGGATTATTGTAACCCTCTCCTGATTGGTCTTCCCAAAAGCCGTATTGCCCCGCTACAGTCTGTAATGAATGCCGCCGCCAGACTGATTTTCCTCTCTAGTCGGTCCTCTCACACCTCAACCCTCTGTCAGTCCTTACATTGGCTTCCTGTGTGCTAAAGGAGTCAATTCAAAGTGCTACCCCATATATATATAAAGCACAGAACAATTCTAGCCCCTCTTATATCTCTTCACAGATCCATCGGTATGCCTCTTCTTGGTCCCTCTGCTCTGCCCTTGACCTTCTCCTGTACGCTGCTCGCACCTGTACGGTCAACTCACGCTTGCAGGACTTCTCGCGGATGGCTCCCTTCCTATGGAATAGCCTACCTACTGCTATAAGACTCTCCCGTAGTCTTCAATCACTTAAAACCCATCTCTTTAGGAAAACTTATACCCTTCCAGAGTAACCTCTACCTTACATACCTGTTGCTTGCTCTCTCCTAAAGGGCAGCACTCTACTCTCTCCTCCAGCTCTGCTTCACTCCCACCTTATTTGATTGATATTTCTGTCCTAATGTGTTTTATACCCCACATCCTATAGACTGTAAGCTCGTTTGAGCAGGGTCCTCTTCAACCTATTGTTCCTGTAAGTTTTCTTGTAATTGTCCTATTTATAGTTAAATACCCCTCTCATAATATTGTAAAGTGCTACGAAATCTGTTGGCGCGATATAAATGGCGATAATAATAATAATAATAATAATATATGATTCACTACAGAACAGTTTGATACTATACTATTTAGAAATAGGTTTAGATAGTAAAAAATAGCTAGTTACAATTTTACAATATTTTACAGTATACAATAGTTTTAGCATCAATAAAAACAGTTCAATAATGAGCTGTCATTTGTGAAATTAAAGATGTAATAAACAAATAAGTGAATATCTATTTCTGTGAAAATAAAAGTAGTGTCATTAATAAGCAGCATTACAAACAATTTTGTAAGGACCATTCTGCAAGTTTGGTTAAAGGTTTATCTGATTTCTTAATAATAATAATTAGTATTGATAGTAGTATCAGTCAAGTGAAAGTTCAGTCATGCAGAGGAGACTAATATTAACTATTATTTATGTAGCCAATGTAGACATTAGTACTAGTCAATTCTGCATGAATACAGTCTGCATTATTGCTAAGTTAGTTTACACAGCAGGGCTAAGGAACATACATTACATAGGTACTAATATGTTGATAATTTGCACATCCTCATTGATTTTTGAAACAGAAAGACATTTACAATGTCCCAGTTATGAGTTTTTAAAAAGATGTTTGCAATAAGTAAAGGCATTCTCTATGTATGAATCTGAGCACTGTAATCACAATTTAAAGGAAAACTATAATTTCCCAGGAATTTTAATATCCTAGGATTTTTAATATAATATTGTACATCTATATTAAGCAAATATGCATGTTTGAGGTCAGGTTCAGTGCTAGACTATTTTGCACCTTAACCCCTTAAGGACCGGTCTGTTTTTGCGATGTTTGTACGTTAAGGACCAGAGCAGTTTTAACACTTTTGTGGTGTTTGTGTTTAGCTGTAATTTTCCGCTCTCTCATTTACGGTTCCCATACAAGTTATATATTGTTTTTTTCACGACAAGAAGGGCTTTCTTTACATACCAGTATTTATATTATGTCATATATTGTATTTAAAAAAAATAATAAAATATGGTGAAAAATAAAAAAAAAAAACATGTTTTTGGACTTTTACTTGAAAAATCTTTTACTTATCTACAAAAGCTAATGAAAAAAACTGCTAAATAGATTCAAAATTTTGTCCCGAGTTTAAAAACACCCAGTGTTTACATGCTTTATTGCTTTTTTTTGCAAGTTATAGGCCTATAAATACAAGTAGGAAATTGCTGTTTCAATATATATATATTTTAAATGTATCAATAGTGACATTGTTACACCGTTATCTGTCATAAATCCCCGAAACACAAATAACATGTACATATTTTTTAAAGTAGACAACCCAGGGTATTCAAAATGGGGTATGTCCAGTCTTTTTTAGTAGCCACCTAGTCACAAACACTGGCCAAAGTTAGCATTTATATTTGTTTGTGTGTTAAAAATGCAAAAAACGCTAACTTTGGCCGGTGTTTGTGACTAAGTGGCTACTAAAAAAGGCTGAACATACCCCATTTGCAATACCTAGGGTTGTCTTCTTTTGCAAATGGTATGCCATCATGGGGCTAATTCTCATTCCTTGGCTACCATACGCTCTCAAAGGCAACCTAACCAATCTGACAAATTTCAATAAAAAAAAAAAGTAAAATCAAGCCTTATATTTGACCCTGTAACTTTCACAAACACTATAAAACCTCTACATGTGGGGTACTGTTATACTCAAGAGACTTCGCTGAACACAAATATTAGTGTATCAGAACAGTAAAATATATCACAGCAATAATATCCTCAGTGAAAGAGCTGTTTGTGTGTGAAAAATGCAAAAAACTTCACTTTCACTGACAATATCATCGCTGTGATATGTTTTACTGTTTTGAAACACTAATATTTGTGTTCAGCGAAGTCTCCCGAGTAAAACAGTTCCCCCATGTACAGGATTTAGGGTGTCATAGAAAGTTACAGGGTTAAACACAGTGCTAGCAAATTAAATTATCTGGACTTTTGGCCTGGGTTGGCAGGCAGGTCCCTCAAATTGCAATCATTAAAATTACTTAATTAGGTAAAAATATTACATAAATATGCACGTAGAATTTTAATATATATACATATTTATGTATTTGACGTCTACGTGTATATTTATGAAATTATTTATGTAATTATGTATGTGGACATATGTATATTTTGTATTATTTTTATTTATTTATTTATACATAGATATATATCATTACATTCTAAGTGTATTTTGATATAAATATATATATATATATCAATATCAAAATACTGTTAGAATAAAATTGAATATATATATATAATTGTTTTTAATTATTAAAAATTATTTTTATTTTTTGTTATTTATTTTTATTAACATATTATTTGTATTTTATAATAATATATATATACCATATATATAGTTATTATATATATTGTATATATTTGTGTGTAATTTAAATATAAGTGTATTTTTATATTAATATACGTATATATAAATATAAAAATACACTTAGTGTGACATTATATATATTATATATATACATATATTATATATAGGTATATATAGATATAATACATGTATATATATCATATATATATACACATATTATTATTTTTTTTTACACTGATTTCTTTTTTTTTACACTTTATTTTATGATTTTTTACTTGCAGGGAGACTGCCTGTCAGCACAGACAGTCCCCCTGCAGGCAGATACACAGACCCCTATTGCGGTCATGTGATCGAGTGATCACATGGCCGTGGGGTCCTGATCTGCCGAGGGGGGACTGCCCGGGCAGACAGGCAGTCCCCCTGGACCGGGAGGAGAGCTGATCGCCGCCGTGGGACCGACGGCGATCAGTTAAGTTGCCCAAAACCGTTATGACGGTTCAGGACCGTCAGCGGTCCAAACGCACGTTTTACCGCTGACGGTCCTGAACCGTCAGCGGTCCTTAAGGGGTTAAACAAGACCAGCTACTTGCACCCTCACCTTCAAAACAAAAAGTGCCTTTTCTCCCCAGCACCTTTCGTGTGTGTCTTTCCCCCACAGCTCCTCTTTGTGTGTCCCTCCCCCAGCCCCTTTGCGTGTCTGTTTCCCCAGCCCCTTTGCGCCTCTGTTCCCCCAGTCTCTCTGTGTGTCTCTTCTCTAGCCTCTTTTTGTTTCTCTCTCCCACCCACTTTGTGTGTCTCTTTTTCCTTTTCACAGCCAGTCACATAGAGATTACGCCGGTGTGCCCAAATTTGCCTAGTGGTCTAGCACTGTTTGAGGTCTAAAAAATAAAATTTATTGTAGAAACCCCCACATCTTTATACTTCAACTGCGAACCACCATTTTGGCTCCCTTCCAACCATTATCATACATTGTCTTGCTCTATCCTTTGTACCTAGCACACAGAAGATATACAGAGAAGAAATTAAACAATGTTTCTATTTTTCACACTTATATGTCACAAGCCTGCGTCTAAAATTAACTGGATTGTGAATTAATTTGCTTAATAATTAATGTGAATTTAAAGAAACTGGAGTATTACATTCAAAAATGTTTAACACGAGTCACAGGCAGTTTTTTATTATTTTTATTTAGTGGTGTCATTTCTAGAGATGTGATTGTTTCCTTTAACTATATGAGGCCTGAAAATAATTTTTAACTATAATTTAATTACATCATGTTGTTGTGTAACATGGATAAAGAATATGTTGAGATCACTTCTTTCCCTTAACTTAATTTCTTTTGTCCGGTATAGACAGGAACATTTGAAGAATACAAAATAGATACTAAAATCAAAAGACATGCAAGGTTTTTCATGAAATAATTTGCTTTCCTGGATACAGAATAAATAAACTTGGAGATTCCCTTGTACTGTGTTAATAAAAGTTATAATAAATAAAAATGTATACTGAGTGGTTTACGTACAATTTTTTATATTTTTCAGCAGTGTGATATTTGAACTTTGAACAACAGGCCACTCTTCAGTCATATAGTTTGTAATTAGTTACGGTACATTCTCAAATTAATTCATGTACTGTTATACTGGCAGCACTGATCTACCACCTTTTTCATAATACTATTATTTATAAGTGGGTAAATATAGTAACAAGCAAAGGCATTTTTGTTTATTAACACGCATACCATCTACTATTAGTTACAGTTAGCAAACACTAATATTTAGCAGAGGAAAACATGGTAGATGAACTGTTATGTTAATTATATTGAAAAATTGAGCCAAGGTTTAAAGTAGACTTGGGCATTTCAGAACTTTTCGTTTCGTACGAATGTATTCGTACGAAAAATAAAGTAGTTTAGTCAGAACCGAAATTCGTCAATTCTTTCATTCGTTTTCGTACGATATTCGTTAGTATTTTCGTTTCGGATAAACTCGTTCGTTCATTCGGCTTGTTCATTTAATTGAACCAAATGAATTCATTCATATTCATAACACTATGTTCCCTAATCCCTAAATACCGAATAGCTTCAACCGAACTCAGTAAAACCATTCGTTTCAAATGTTGAACATTTCTCTAACAACATGGCATTGAATGCTGTATTTCGTAATTTCGTTTAATTTACGCCTAAAACTCCCGAATGTTCAAATGTACGAACGCTGCCATTCGCATGAAAATGAATTGGCTCTATTAGTAAACTACCGAACACCACTTACTATAGTCATTCGCATGGCGAATGACATTGCAAATGCAATGCATTGCTTTGCTTTTGCTTAGTTTTTCTTTTCAACGTGTATTTTATTGAGATTTTCAGTAGGGGGGTACAGAAGGGAAGAAGGAGGAAAAAAGGGGAACATACATTTCTCTAACAACATGGCATTGAATGCTGTAGTGTATTTCGTAATTTCGTTTAATTTACGCCTAAAACTCCCGAATGTTCAAATGTACGAACGCTGCCATTCGCATGAAAATGAATTGGCTCTATTAGTAAACTACCGAACACCACTTACTATAGTCATTCGCATGGCGAATGACATTGCAAATGCAATGCATTGCTTTGCTTTTGCTTAGTTTTTCTTTTCAACGTGTATTTTATTGAGATTTTCAGTAGGGGGGTACAGAAGGGAAGAAGGAGGAAAAAAGGGGAACATACATTTCTCTAACAACATGGCATTGAATGCTGTAGTGTATTTCGTAATTTCGTTTAATTTACGCCTAAAACTCCCGAATGTTCAAATGTACGAACGCTGCCATTCGCATGAAAATGAATTGGCTCTATTAGTAAACTACCGAACACCACTTACTATAGTCATTCGCATGGCGAATGACATTGCAAATGCAATGCATTGCTTTGCTTTTGCTTAGTTTTTTTTTTCAACTTGTATTTTATCTAGATTTTCAGTAGGGGGGTACAGAAGGGAAGAAGGAGGAAAAAAGGGGAACATACATCAAATATATAATCCAGTACAGCATATACATCCAGTGTGATTGCGCAAGGAAACATATTCACAAAAACATAAGTTTACGGCTTTAGGTTCACAAGATCCTACCCTGTCAACTTTGTAATGGTTACAGATTATAGATTAGTTACACAACATGAGTGACTGACTACATATATATACCATGGAGGACACCATAGACATTTAGATGATCAGAGGATTATGTGGTTAGGTGGTGAGATGGGTGGACGAAGATTAGTAAAATTTTTGGAAGCGTTATGCGTTCAGGAAATAGAGACCGGTAACGGCCGGGGATGATATTCTGGTGTTTGCCGTCATCAACACTACGGCATATACTGAGTTAAGTTACTGAATTAAGCTCTACTAACTCTGTGTCGTTGGTTATATTATATTCTTTCAATATTGATTGTTAATGATTGTTAATAACCTGCATCAGTAATGCTTCATTGCTTAGCATAGGGATACCTACATCTTACTGTGTCAATAGGTCATCTAGTTCAACTATAGGGGTGTACTGTCTAGTGTCTAGGTTTTTTTTGGCTTCAGACATGAGTCATGCTTCCCTGACAGGTGGTACTGGCAACACAGTATCATTTTAGCAGAGAGTGGGAAAGTAGGAGCCAATTAAATGGGCTTTTACATACTGCCAGACAAAACTGTAAAAAATAAAAGTATCAACTTCAATGCAAAATCTATCCAGATTTTCTATAGGCCAGCCATTCAGCCATTTTGGAGCTCAGCCAGCCCACTACCCTGTGTCAGCCATTTTAGTCATTTTTATTGGGACCTTGCCAGAAGTGGTCATGTCCTCCTCCAGCTCCTCTAGTGATTCAGCTATGGATATAGTGGAGGGGGGCATTGGCCCTTCTGGCCAAGATCAAGGAGAAGCAAGTGGGAGAAGCAAGAAGAAGCAGAGAGAGCCAAGGATTTTAAAAGTAGCATGTCCTGGGAGGAAGAGTAAATATGCTGACAGCTTTGGTGCAGAGGAGAATAAAGTACTGGTAAACAAGCTTTGCCAGTACTACCAATGTATGTTTGGGGGAGCAGCCAAAAATACTTCTAGAGCAAGAAAAAACAAAATGTGGAGGAAGATTGCGGCATCGGTGAACACTGTTGGAGGGAACAACCGCACCCAGGAGGTGGTGAAGAAACGGTAAGTGCACTTATATTCCTAAAAATAATTTTCTTTATGCCATGTTTTTTAAAACTTTTTTTTTCCTCCATGTGCTTTTGCTACACCCCCACCCCCACCAGTGGCAGCTATGCTTTTAAGTCTTTTAAAAGTGAGGGTTGGGTCACTTAAGCACATAGAGGGAAAAAAACATGAAAATGTTAGTACTCAGTCAGTGCAGGGATAATGGGAATGGTAGTACTTAGTCAGTGCAGGGATAATGGGAATGGTAGTACTTAAGTCAGTGCAGGGATAATGAGAATGACAGCACACAAAGTACTACCATTCTCATTATCCCTGCACTGACAGTCAGACTCAGCATACATCAAACATAAACACTTCCAAAAATCAGCCAAATCCCCCCAGTGGATCAAAAGTTAGCTGGAAGTCCTTTATGACCGACCGCAAGCACAATTTCCTGCCCAAAACAGTTCCATAGATTTGGGCTGTGCGGTCGGTCAATTTCATGCGAAAAAACGACTAAGTCCCATTTCGAACGGGACTTAGTCTCTGGAGCTGCAAGTTCCGTATGGGAGAAGGTAAGGGTCAGCGGTGTTCGGCAGAATGTGTAGCCGATTTTAGTTCCACAGAATCTTTAGCATACACCGCTGACCGCATTTGAGGAAACCAAGATGGCCGCCGCCACGTGCAATTAACCTGCAGTAACCTCACAGCCTGGGAGGTAAATTGCCTGCACACTTTAACTTCTGGGTGGTCTGCCTGTGTGGTACTTGGTTCAGTAAGCCCTATTTACTGAACCAAGTGGGAGAAAGCCAGGGGCAAGTTATTTTACAGGTCTGGGGACATAGTCTTAAAGGGACATTGTTCAGCAAAGTCACAATATGTCCCCCAGACGGTTCTTAAAGGGCCATACACACCCAATAAAAGTCCATAAGTTTTCAGGGGCACAATCTTCCAGGGGCCATAGTCATGAGGAAGGAGGCTGGCAAATAGGCTTCTACACAATCCAGGGAAGCAGGGCAATTTATCATTTAAAGGGCCAGTTACAAATAGCAATTTGTAACAGTATGACTTAGTGCAGGGATAATGAGAATGACAGCACACAAAGTACTAACATTCTCATTATCCCTGCACTGACTGAGTACTACCATCGTCAATATCCCTGCACTGACTGAGTACTACCATCCTCATTATCCCTGCACTGACAGTCAGTGCAGGAATAAATGAGAATGACAGAACGCAGTCAGTGCAGGGATAATGAGAATGACAGCACACAAAGTACTACCATTCTCATTATCTGACTGTCAGTGCAGGGATAATGAAAATGGTAGTACTCACTCAGTCAGTGCAGGGATAATGGGAATGGTAGTACTTAGTCAGTGCAGGGATAATGAGAATTACAGCACACAAAGTACTACCATTCTCATTATCCCTGCACTGACTGCGTTCTGTCATTCTCATTTATTCCTGCACTGACTGTCAGTGCAGGGATAATGAGGATGGTAGTACTCAGTCAGTGCAGGGATAATGAGGATGGTAGTACTCAGTCAGTGCAGGGATAATGAGAATGGTAGTACTCAGTCAGTGTAGGGATAATGAGAATGGTAGTACTCAGTCAGTGTAGGGATAATGAGAATGGTAGTACTTTGTGTGCTGCCATTCTCATTATCCCTGCACTGACTAAGTACTACCATTCCCATTATCCCTGCACTGACTGAGTACTACCATTTTCATTATCCATGCACTGACTGTCAGTGCAGGGATAATGAGAATGATAGTACTTTGTGTTCCTTCATTCTCATTATCCATGCACTGACTGTCAGTGCAGGGATAATGAGAATGGTAGTACTTTGTGTGCTGTCATTCTCATTATCCCTGCACTGACTTAAGTACTACCATTCTCATTATCCCTGCACTGACTGCGTTCTGTCATTCTCATTTATTCCTGCACTGACTGTCAGTGCAGGGATAATGAGGATGGTAGTACTTAGTCAGTGCAGGGATAATGAGGATGGTAGTACTTAGTCAGTGCAGGGATAATGAGAATGGTAGTACTGACAGTCAGTGCAGGGATAATGAAAATGGTAGTACTCACTCAGTCAGTGCAGGGATAATGGGAATGGTAGTACTTAGTCAGTGCAGGGATAATGGGAATGGTAGTACTTAAGTCAGTGCAGGGATAATGAGAATGACAGCACACAAAGTACTACCATTCTCATTATCCCTGCACTGACAGTCAGACTCAGCATACATCAAACATAAACACTTCCAAAAATCAGCCAAATCCCCCCAGTGGATCAAAAGTTAGCTGGAAGTCCTTTATGACCGACCGCAAGCACAATTTCCTGCCCAAAACAGTTCCATAGATTTGGGCTGTGCGGTCGGTCAATTTCATGCGAAAAAACGACTAAGTCCCATTTCGAACGGGACTTAGTCTCTGGAGCTGCAAGTTCAGTATGGGAGAAGGTAAGGGTCAGCGGTGTTCGGCAAAATGTGTAGCCGATTTCAGTTCCACAGAATCTTTAGCATACACCGCTGACCGCATTCGAGGAAACCAAGATGGCCGCCGCCACGTGCAATTAACCTGCAGTAACCTCACAGCCTGGGAGGTAAATTGCCTGCACACTTTAGCTTCTGGGTGGTCTGCCTGTGTAATACTTGGTTCAGTAAGCCATATTTACTGAACCAAGTGGGGGAAAGCCAGGGGCAAGTTATTTTACAGGTCTGGGGACATAGTCTTAAAGGGACATTGTTCAGCAAAGTCACAATATGTTCCCCAGACGGTTCTTAAAGGGCCATACACACCCAATAAAAGTCCATAAGTTTTCAGGGGCACAATCTTCCAGGGGCCATAGTCATGAGGAAGGAGGCTGGCAAATAGGCTTCTACACAATCCAGGGAAGCAGGGCAATTTATCATTTAAAGGGCCAGTTACAAATAGCAATTTGTAACAGTATGACTTAGTGCAGGGATAATGAGAATGACAGCACACAAAGTACTAACATTCTCATTATCCCTGCACTGACAGTCAGTGCAGGGATAATGAAAATGGTAGTACTCACTCAGTCAGTGCAGGGATAATGGGAATGGTAGTACTTAGTCAGTGCAGGGATAATGAGAATTACAGCACACAAAGTACTACCATTCTCATTATCCCTGCACTGACTGCGTTCTGTCATTCTCATTTATTCCTGCACTGACTGTCAGTGCAGGGATAATGAGGATGGTAGTACTCAGTCAGTGCAGGGATAATGAGGATGGTAGTACTCAGTCAGTGCAGGGATAATGAGAATGGTAGTACTCAGTCAGTGTAGGGATAATGAGAATGGTAGTACTCAGTCAGTGTAGGGATAATGAGAATGGTAGTACTTTGTGTGCTGCCATTCTCATTATCCCTGCACTGACTAAGTACTACCATTCCCATTATCCCTGCACTGACTGCGTTCTGTCATTCTCATTTATTCCTGCACTGACTGTCAGTGCAGGGATAATGAGGATGGTAGTACTTAGTCAGTGCAGGGATAATGAGGATGGTAGTACTGACAGTCAGTGCAGGGATAATGAAAATGGTAGTACTCACTCAGTCAGTGCAGGGATAATGGGAATGGTAGTACTTAGTCAGTGCAGGGATAATGGGAATGGTAGTACTTAGTCAGTGCAGGGATAATGGGAATGGTAGTACTTAGTCAGTGCAGGGATAATGAGAATTGCAGCACACAAAGTACTAACATTCTCATTATCCCTGCACTGACTAAGTACTACCATTATCATTATCCCTGCACTGACCAAGTACTACCATTCTCATTATCCCTGCACTGACAGTCAGTGCATGGATAATGAAAATGGTAGTACTCAGTCAGTGCAGGGATAATGAGAATGACAGCACACAAAGTACTACCATTCAGATATAGCAATCGGATGGGTGTACTGTGCATGCGCGCGACACATCCATCAGACATCCACAAGAGGTGGAGTTAACCCCTAAAGATAATTATTGCAGTTGCAATAATTGGGACACTGAACCCAGACCACTTCAATGTGCAGAATTGTTCTGGGTGCCTATAGTATCCCTTTAAACATGTCGGTATACATATATATAGAAACATATTAAAGTAATTAATCAATCACACATGTCATTGCAGTTACTACGACATCAGGCGGATGGTGAAGAGGAAGGTGAAGGCAGCAGCCGCCTCCAGGAAGACAGGAGGTGGTTCACAAGACAAAGAACCGAACCTGCTGCCCTATGAAGAGGAGCTCCTGCAGTTCCTGGGAAGAGACAACATCCTTGGGATTGAGGGGACAACTGGCACTGAAACATCTGAAGGTATGTTGTTAAAGGACCACTATAGTGCCAATAAAAGAAACTCGTTTTCCTGGCACTATAGGGTAATTAGGTCCCCCCCACTCTCGTGGTGCCCTTCCCACTTCAGCCACTTACCTTTCTCCAGCACCGGGCTCCCTCGGCGCTGGGGAACACTCCTCTCTCTGCCGACGTCAGCTCCGAATGCGCAGCAAGAGCCGTGCACGCATTCAAACCGCCCACAGGAAAGCATTACTCAATGCTATCCTATGGACTTCCAGCATCTTCTCACTGTAATTTTCACAGTGAGAATCGCAGAAACGCCTCTAGTGGCTGTCAGTGAGACAGGCACTAGAGGCTGGATTAACCCTCAGTGAAACAGCAGTTTCTCTAGAACTGCTATGTTTTCAGCTGCAGGCTTTAAACTAGAGGGACCTGGCATCCAGACCACTTCATTGAGCTGAAGTGGTCTGGGTGCCTATAGTGCTCCTTTAAATTCATATTTGTCAGTCAAAATGTACATATTTGTGTTTTCTATGCCATCAGTGCAAGCCCCTCAATCCCCTGAAGAGGCACCAGGAACTGCAGGAGATGTGGTCTCCATGGAGAGCAGGGCAGCAGGTTCACCTCCTGTCTCCCTGGAAATGCGCCTGGCTTCACTTTCCTCTGGTAAGTATTTGCATAGCATTGTAAGATGAATGTTATATATGTGTGTGTGTGTGCGTGCATTTAAACATACACACACACGTATGATTTTACTGTATATGAAGTTAATTTATCACATACATGTATTTCAGACCATCCGCAACTTGTCGATGTTCCTTCACCACGTATGAGTGTGGTTTCCCTCCAACAGCCGGCCACTGGTGTCCAGGAACAGGGATCCACTGCTGAGCGTAAGTAAAAAATGCTTTAACTGTACACATTTTCTTTACATGCATACTAGTTTATGTAACAATCAGGGCCGGGTCGACCGCTAGGCAAACTAGCCGTCTACCTAGGGCGCACTGGCCAGGGGGCTCAATGTCTGGGTGACCAGCAGGGGTGGGGGGGGCGCACATCGCTCCTCTCCTTCTGTTAACTTTATGTACTGTGGCTGAGTGTACCACGTGGATGATCTTCTGTACCATCTACTTGGCCTCTCAACGCATTTCTTTGTGCCCACCTCCCTTTCCTTCTAATCTCACTACATGTATCGTGTCCGAGTGTCCCCAGGTAGAGAATCTCCTGTTTCTTTTGCATGACAGGAAGCTGATTGTTGCACTCAACTTCCTGTCATGCAGAAGAAACAGGAGATTCTCTACCTGGGGACGCTCGGACACGATACATGTAGTGAGATTCGAAGGAAAGGGAGGTGGGCACAAAGAAATGCGTTGAGAGGCCACAAATAGACTGAAAAAGGGCTAGGGGGGACAAAGATGCATAACTATACATAGACATAATATTAAATTAATAGCATGACTGCATATATCTTATTTCCAAGTTTAAATAATATTGTTGTACAGATAATAGTAAGCATTGCAACATATGACACATGCTAACAATGTTCTTTCTCTGTTTTCCCTTATAGGTTCTGATGGTACTCTCCCCCTGCAAGAGGAGGGTACCATTACCCTAACAGCAGTGGATCCTGATTCAGAGACATCAGTGGCCGAAGAACAGTTGCCGCAACTTCCTCCAACGATGGCTGCGCTGTATGCGACGAGCCCGGCTCGTCAAGCTGAACCGGACACGTCCATACAGCAGGATAGGGAATATCTGCGAGAACTTTTGCAGAATGTGGTAACCGAGGTACGCTCCATGTCAAGCATTTTGAATGAGGGCGTTAGGCAATTTACATCAGCAATGGTTTGCTTGCAGCAAAATGGTCAGCGCTTCATGGAAATGAGGGAGGAAGAGTGCATTTTAATGCGCGCGCAAGCTGCCCATAATTTGGGCATAACCCTTGCTGATGTAGATAGCCTAGTTCGTGAACAACGTGCGCAGGGTCTTCCCAGAAGGGATGATGATGATGAATAGATATCTGCGGGAATAATGCACTCAGATGTTTATTTCTCATTATCATCCACAATGTGAACACAACTGACGCTGTTCATTATAGGTTGTTATATTCTCAATTTTCTCCTGGTTTTCCCTATCCTTCCCCTGAATATACATTGGTTATTCTCCTCTGCACTATATCCTCCCAGGACTGCTCCTAACAACCTGGGCTTTCTCTGCTTCGTTGCTTCTCCCACTTGCTTTTCTAATAAAAAAAAATATTAGATTACAACTTCTGACTCCTCTTTTCTTTAATGGTGTGTGTGTGTGGGTGTATATATATATATATATATATATATATATATATATACATATACATATACATATACATTACATATACACACACACAAACAAACTTGAACGAAAAATATACCGTATTTATCGGCATATAACACGCACTTTTTCTCCCTGAATATAGGTGGGAAATGATGTGTGCGTGTTATACGCCGATATACCATATTTACTTACCTGTCTTGAAGCGCGGGCCGGTGTTCAGCGCGCAACGCGGTACTGGAACTTAAATTTCAGGTTCCAGTTTCCGGCGGGACTTAAAGGAAGTGTGCACATTACAATACATACAATAAACAATACACAAGATCCAGCGCACTCTCCTATCCACTAAACAGGAACTTCAATGTTGACAGATTTTATTAGTTTGTAAAAGTTTTTTTTAAAAACACCTAATCTAGGCAAATAAAAATAATGGTGGTTTAGTTACATTATATGATCATACATTGCATAAGCCTGCCACAACGTCAATGTACCCCATCTTTGGCAGGTCCTACTCTAACAGTCTAATGTCTGCTCTAATGAGATTAACAAACTAACTTGGGAAAAAATTCCATCTGAGACTCCCTGCAGTACAAGGCTAAATAGGGACATGAGATGAGGCACCTGTAACAGGGAGGGGTGCAAAACCAAGGAGTTGGCTAGACTCCCAAATATATATATATATATATGAAACATGGGGGACGGTTGCACTCACCTGAACATGCTTAAATGGAGTGCTGCTGGGGGCCATATTATACAATAAACAATACACAAGATCCAGCGCACTCTCCTATCTACTAAACAGCAACTTCAATGTTGACAGATTTTATTAGTTTTTAAAAGTTTTTTTAAAAACACCTAATCTAGGCAAATAAAAATAATGGGGATTTAGTTACATTATATGATCATACATTGCATAAGCCTGCCACAACGTCAATGTACCCAATCTTTGGCAGGTCCTACTCTCACAGTCTAATGTCTGCTCTTATGAGATTAACCCATAGATATAAAATATTAATTGGGCCACAAATATCAATGTAAAAAATGTAATCATTGCCTCATCTCAAATTCCCAAGTCAGATCTTTCTCATCCCCCCTCCCCCTATCCAATACACTGCTGGCCCCCCTCCCCCTAATATACTGCTGTCACCCCCCTGCTCTAATATACTGCTGACCCCCCTCCCCTAATACATTGCTGACCCCCTTGTTCCCCTCCCCAATACATTACTGCCCCCCAATATATTACTGCCCTCCCTCCCCAATACATTACTGCCCCCTCCCCAATACATTACTGCACCCTCCCCAATACATTACTGCCCCTCCCCAAATACATAACTGCACCCTCCCCAATACATTACTGCCCCCTCCCCAATACATTACTGCACCCTCCCCAATACATTACTGCACCCTCCCCAATACATTACTGCCCCTCCCCAAATACATAACTGCACCCTCCCCAATACATTACTGCCCCCCTCCCCAAATACATTACTCCCCTCCCCAATACATTACTGCACCCTCCCCAATACATTACTGCCCCTCCCCAAATACATAACTGCACCCTCCCCAATACATTACTGCCCCCCTCCCCAAATACATTACTCCCCTCCCCAATACATTACTGCCCCCTTCCCCAAATACATTACTGCCCCCCCTCCTCAAATACATTACTCCCCTCCCCAATACATTACTGCCCCCCTCCCCAAATACATTACTCCCCTCCCCAATACATTACTGCACCCTCCCCAATACATTACTGCCCCTCCCCAAATACATAACTGCACCCTCCCCAATACATTACTGCCCCCTTCCCCAAATACATTACTGCCCCCCCTCCCCAATACATTACTGCCCCCTCCCCAATACATTACTGCCCCCTCCCCAATACATTACTGCCCCCCTCCCCAAATACATTACTCCCCTCCCCAATACATTACTGCCCCCTTCCCCAAATACATTACTGCCCCCCCTCCCCAATACATTACTGCCCCCTCCCCAATACATTACTGCCCCCTCCCCAATACATTACTGCCCCCCTCCCCAAATACATTACTCCCCTCCCCAATACATTACTGCCCCCTTCCCCAAATACATTACTGCCCCCCTCCCCAATACATAACTGCACCCTCCCCAATACATTACTGCCCCCCTCCCCAAATACATTACTGCCCCCCTCCCCAATACATTACTGCACCCTCCCCAATACATTACTGCCCCTCCCCAAATACATAACTGCAACCTCCCCAATACATTACTGCCCCCCTCCCCAAATACATTACTCCCCTCCCCAATACATTACTGCCCCCCTCCCCAAATACATTACTCCCCTCCCCAATACATTACTGCCCCCCTCCCCAAATACATTACTCCCCTCCCCAATACATTACTGCCCCCCTCCCCAAATACATTACTCCCCTCCCCAATACATTACTGCCCCCTTCCCCAAATACATTACTGCCCCCCTCCCCAATACATTACTGCACCCTCCCCAATACATTACTGCCCCTCCCCAAATACATAACTGCAACCTCCCCAATACATTACTGCCCCCCTCCCCAAATACATTACTCCCCTCCCCAATACATTACTGCACCCTCCCCAATACATTACTGCCCCTCCCCAAATACATAACTGCACCCTCCCCAATACATTACTGCCCCCCTCCCCAAATACATTACTCCCCTCCCCAATACATTACTGCCCCCTTCCCCAAATACATTACTGCCCCCCCTCCCCAATACATTACTGCCCCCTCCCCAATACATTACTGCCCCCTTCCCCAAATACATTACTGCCCCCCCTCCCCAATACATTACTGCCCCCTCCCCAATACATTACTGCCCCCTCCCCAATACATTACTGCCCCCCCTCCCAAAATACATTACTCCCCTCCCCAATACATTACTGCCCCCCTCCCCAAATACATTACTCCCCTCCCCAATACATTACTGCCCCCCTCCCCAAATACATTACTCCCCTCCCCAATACATTACTGCCCCCTTCCCCAAATACATTACTGCCCCCCCTCCCCAATACATTACTGCACCCTCCCCAATACATTACTGCACCCTCCCCGATACATTACTGCCCCTCCCCAAATACATAACTGCACCCTCCCCAATACATTACTGCCCCCCTCCCCAAATACATTACTCCCCTCCCCAATACATTACTGCACCCTCCCCAATACATTACTGCCCCTCCCCAAATACATAACTGCACCCTCCCCAATACATTACTGCCCCCCTCCCCAAATACATTACTCCCCTCCCCAATACATTACTGCCCCCTTCCCCAAATACATTACTGCCCCCCCTCCCCAAATACATTACTCCCCTCCCCAATACATTACTGCCCCCCTCCCCAAATACATTACTCCCCTCCCCAATACATTACTGCCCCCTTCCCCAAATACATTACTGCCCCCCCTCCCCAATACATTACTGCACCCTCCCCAATACATTACTGCACCCTCCCCAATACATTACTGCCCCTCCCCAAATACATAACTGCACCCTCCCCAATACATTACTGCCCCCCTCCCCAAATACATTACTCCCCTCCCCAATACATTACTGCACCCTCCCCAATACATTACTGCCCCTCCCCAAATACATAACTGCACCCTCCCCAATACATTACTGCCCCCCTCCCCAAATACATTACTCCCCTCCCCAATACATTACTGCCCCCCTCCCCAAATACATTACTCCCCTCCCCAATACATTACTGCCCCCTTCCCCAAATACATTACTGCCCCCCCTCCCCAATACATTACTGCACCCTCCCCAATACATTACTGCACCCTCCCCAATACATTACTGCCCCTCCCCAAATACATTACTGCCCCTCCCCAAATACATAACTGCACCCTCCCCAATACATTACTGCCCCCCTCCCCAAATACATTACTCCCCTCCCCAATACATTACTGCACCCTCCCCAATACATTACTGCCCCTCCCCAAATACATAACTGCACCCTCCCCAATACATTACTGCCCCCCTCCCCAAATACATTACTCCCCTCCCCAATACATTACTGCCCCCTTCCCCAAATACATTACTGCCCCCCCTCCCCAATACATTACTGCCCCCTCCCCAATACATTACTGCCCCCCTCCCCAAATACATTACTCCCCTCCCCAATACATTACTGCCCCCCTCCCCAAATACATTACTCCCCTCCCCAATACATTACTGCCCCCTTCCCCAAATACATTACTGCCCCCCCTCCCCAATACATTACTGCCCCCTCCCCAATACATTACTGCCCCCTCCCCAATACATTACTGCCCCCCTCCCCAAATACATTACTCCCCTCCCCAATACATTACTGCCCCCTTCCCCAAATACATTACTGCCCCCCCTCCCCAATACATAACTGCACCCTCCCCAATACATTACTGCCCCCCTCCCCAAATACATTACTCCCCTCCCCAATACATTACTGCCCCCTTCCCCAAATACATTACTGCCCCCCTCCCCAATACATTACTGTCCCCTCCACAATACATTACTGCCCCCCTCCCCAAAAACGTTGCTCCTAGCGCTCACCAAAGGACCATCAACACCGTAGACACCATGAGTACCGCTGACTTCATGAACCGCCGCTGCTGGGCTGGAATCACTCTGTCTGCTATCCACCCTGGACTTATGACCAGGTTCTAGTGGGTGAACCTCTTCCTTCTGTAGAGGGAAGCAGGATCAGGAACAAGAGCTCAGTAGCTAAGGGAGTACGCAGAGCATGCTGGGCTCGCATAGAGCAGTGGCTGGCAGGAGGGAGAACGTGGAGGGAGTCTGCTGGGCTCCTCTTTGCTGCCCCAACTACAGGCTACAGTTAAGAGGCAAGGAGGGGGAAATACTTTTTTTTTTTTAATTATACAAATTCTACATTAAAAAAAATAATCCCAGCAGCATTTGTCACACATCCAACACACACACACACACACACACACATCAAACAGACAAACAGCATCCACTACACAACAACACACATCATCCACTACACAACCACACACATCATCCACTACACAACCATACACATCATCCACTAAACAACCATACACATCATCCACTACACAACCATACACATCATCCACTACACAACCACACACATCATCCACTACACAACCATACACATCATCCACTACACAACCACACACATCATCCACTACACAACCATACACATCATCCACTACACAACCACACACATCATCCACTACACAACCACACACATCATCCACTACACAACCACACACACATCATCCACTACACAACCATACACATCATCCACTACACAACCATACACATCATCCACTACACAACCATATAACTAGAAAGAAATTTGAGAAACCCTAAGCTCAATTACAGTCAAAGTGTAGAGCAGGGTACCCCAATTTAGGCAGATTAAATTTAAGAAAGGCAATCTGCTCCATGAGATGAGGTGACATTTGTGAGCGCTGTGGATTCAGTATATTACCGGTTACCGAAAACACACGCTCACTTGGGACAGTGGTTGGCGGACATGAAAGCAGCTCCTGCGCAACCAATGAGAGTGCAGGCCACACACTCTTCTTCTCATCCCAATAGCTAAGAGGGTCGACATTATGGGGCAAAGGAGGTTCAGAGAGGTACGCTCTGACCATTTCTGAGGCAGTGCTCTCCTGTCTGCTGCTAGCACTCTCAGTGGGTCCAACTATATCCTCAAGCAACTCTTCCCAAAATGCAGCTGCTCCACTCAGTTGTGTGGTGGTGGTGGTAGTGCCACTGCTTCTGCAAGAAGTGGCCGACATCTCAGCCTCCTGCTGAACTACTCCCTCATACAGCATTCCCCTCTTTTGCTGCCAGTCACACACCCTCTGGATCAGTTTCTCCCTCCAATTTGTTAAGTTATTGGATCTGAGTGCAAGCTTTCCCTTAATCCTTGGATCACACAGGCAAGCTAGCATCAGTTCAGGAGAATTATCCAATCGCTCACGTAGGCGAACTTTAAGCTGATCCTTCAGCCTCCTGACCAGAGTTACTACATCAGGATGTAAAGGATCACCTTGAACAACCTCTTGGCGTTCAAGGAAGACACCCATCTTGCTCCCTAGATGGGTGAAAACAGGGATTACCTGTCCCAGATTGGCAGTGTTCAAGCTTAAATTTTCAGTGGCATCCCTGAAGGGTTTCAGGACTGCCACTAGCTGAGCAATCACTGTCCAATCGTCTCTACCTAGTGGAGAACCAATACCAATGTACTGGTCTGATGACAGACTATGGATTGCCCTCTGCTGCTCTAAAATCCTCTCCAGCATCTCTACAGTAGAGTTCCACCGTGTACTGACATCTTGTCGTAGACAGTGTGTGGGAAGACCTGCCTTCTCTTGTTCCTGCCTCAACAGTTGGCTAGCCTTCACACTGCGGTGGAAGTGCCCAGCAATCCTCCTGCACCTTTCAATCACACTGGAAACTCTGTTATTACCTTCTGGGATTGCTGACTTTACTACTAGATGGATAATGTGCGCTGCACAGCGCACACCAACAAGGTTACCATCACGCAGAGCTTTCACCATATTTGTAGCTCCATCAGTAACCACAAAGCCCACTTCTACATTGGTGCCTGCCTCCGCTCCAACCCAAAGAGACACCATCCTCCTTACTGCCTGCAGAATGTTATCTGAAGTGTGTTTTTCATCCATCACTTCAGCATGGAGAAGGAAAGAGCGATAGCCCAGCTGATCAGATACACCTCCCTTTCTGCTAGACACTGCTGCTGAAGTTGCAGCAGCAGCTTCCTGAGACACACCAGGCTCCCACCAGTGTGCTGTCAGGGAAAGGAAGGCATGCTGGCCACTTGGTGCACTCCACAAATCTGTGGTAAAATGCACAGACTGACCAGCAGCCTTCGAAAGCTCCCTTTTAACTACTCCAACACAGGACCGGTAAAGTGAAGGGACTATCCTCCTGCTGAAAGTGGAGCGTGAGGGAAGATGATATTGTGGAGCCACAGCCTCCATCAACTGTTTGAAAGGCTGCCCTTCTATCATAGAAAATGAAGCACCCCCAACAGCAATTAACTGGCCAATAAGTCGCGTAATTTTATTGGCCTGCTGTTTAGACATAGCCCTGGAGTGGAATCCCCCAAATTGTTCCAGGGTGGGCTGGACGCATTGTGATGCTCCAACCAGTCTTGGTTGTTGGCTGGCAGCACCAGTAGCTCTTGGCTCTGCAACACCTCCCATGTCACTCCTAGCTGCCATGGTACTGGACACTGTAATAGTAGAAGCTATGCTGCCTGCCCTAGTACTTTCTGCCTCTTCCCTCAATAACACAGCCTTGTGATGGCTGCGAAGGTGATGGTTCATCCCTGCACTGGTGAGATGACCCAACACTCTCCCCCTGCTAACTTCCTTCCCACAAAGTTTGCACTTTGCAAAGCGCCCATCTCCAACACTTTCAAAGTGATCCCAAACTTTGCTGCGGCGCAAAACATTGGCACTTGCCCTTCGGGATTCTGCTGCTAATGGTGGTGTAATAATTGGTGGTGGGGGTGGTGGTGGTGGTGGTGGTGGTGGTGGTGGTGGTGGTGGTCTGCTAATGGTTGAAGTAGCAGGTGCTACTATTGGAGAAAGTGGAGAGGAAGGGGAAAAATGTGCACTTGTAGCAGGAGAAAAGGTTGGACTGCTCCCTGAAGAATTCTGACTTTCCTCTACTATCTCATCCTCATTCTCAGGCTCATAGTCAAGCTCTTCATCAGCCAGACTAAATGCAATTCCTGCAAGGTTGGGGGTAAGACTGATATCACCTCCAGGAATAATAGGACTAGGAGCACTGGGTAGCATTGGCAATGGCAACAACTCCTGTGCTGAGGTGCCGCTGTCAGTGGTAGAAGCAGGCGCAGCACTGGTGGTGGTGGAAGTGGTGGTCTTGAGAGGGGGATTAGGAAACAGCCTCCGTGTACAAGAAGGACGCTTCTTAGCAGCACGACTCACAGGCCTGCTTGTGGTATTGGAAGATGCTTGGGGAAAAACACGCTTCCTCTTACTTATTGGGCTACTCCTACTACCAGTTGTGTTTTTAGTATTAGTAGCCATAGTGCTCACCCTTAAAAGCCCTGCTGGTTTCCCTTTGCCATAGAAAAGACTTGCAATTCTGGGCCTTGCTGCACTGCTGCCTGCTATTGGTGCCACTGCCTTTCCTTGACCAGACTTTGGCCTCCTAGGTGGTGAGTCTGACATAGCAGCACTCCTTGACCGCTTAGGCTGACGCATAGGCTGCGTACTCAAACTACCACTACTTGTGGTGGTGGCGGTGGTATTGGTGGTGGTGGTGGCTGACTGACCCTCCCTCACTTTACTAGTGGATGAACGTTTAAGAGGATCCATTTAGAATTTTAAAATAGTAAGAAAAGAAAAGAAAAGAAGTTGAAGAAAAGAAAAGAAAGAGATAATGTAATGTATGTACTATGTGGTGTTTTTAAACTAACGTTTATATTTTTATTAAAAAGGATTATTTGAAGTTTGGTGCTATGCTAATATACAGATCAACACAGATAAAAAAAAAAAAAATAGAGACACTAGTACTGAGGCAGATTTCTTCACTCTAGTGCTTTCTGAGGAACTATACAAAACTGCACTGTCTGCCAACAACAAGTGCTCCCTGCTCGACTACTGCAAAAAACAGCGTATGAAAAAATTTACTAATATTAGAAAAATAAAATAATAAAAGGTTTACTACAGCTACCTTGAAGCTTAAGTTAGGACAGTCACACAGTCAATCAGAAACTAAAATGAACCAAATAAAAACAGCAACCAGTTAGCTTCACTGATTGCTGTTAAACAAACACACTAACTGAACTAATAAAAATCAGTTAATGAAAAAAGGAATTTCTTCACAACAGCAGTCAGAACAGTTAACTTCACTGCTGATGCTGATGTGAGCACAAAAAGAAAATGACACTAAAAGTGTGAAAAATGTAAAACAAAAAATAGACTGTTTGATTGACTAGTGTGTTTTCTGTTCTAACAAAGCACAAAGAGACTGTACTACAACAAATATATAGTCTAAACTGAAGATAATTCTATCAACTTAATAAAATGTTTTAATTAAAACTGAAGATAATTCTATTAACTGAATAAAAAAATATTACTTAACTTTTATACTGACTGCCTGCAAAATGACGCAGCACCTCTGTAAAATCAATTTAACAAAAATCCACTTTGCTGCTAAAAATAATTAACAGATAAACTAGATTTCTTTTCTTCTAGGCTAACAAGCTAGTCTACCCCTAGGGCAGAAGCCCTCAGGCCCACTACGCTAAAGTACTGGACTGATTCTACCTTTACTCTAAATCTAAATCAATTTAAGCTAATTAATTTTGATTAAATAAAAATAAACAGATTTAAAAAGATTTAAAAAGTAATACCTGGTTGCTGTAGGCAGTAAGCAAGCGGGGGGGAAGGCAGGCACTGGCAGTGCCAGCCAGGCACCGTGTGGCACACTGACAGCAGCACAGCTCTCAAAAAGCACTAAAATAAAATAAAAAATTCTCAGCAATAGACTCAAATTCAACAAGTGAGAACTGGTAGGCACACCAAGACTCACTCACAGAAAATCTCTAAGACAAGCAATGAGGCTAACACAGCACAGAAGCACAGTGTGTCAACAACAAAACTCAGTCAAAGAAGGGCATAGAAAGATCCACTGCCTGCTTTTATACTGCTGTTTAGTTATTTTTTAAATCCACGATAAAGCACTCACCATTGGATAAGCCCCTACAGCATCATGTCAAAGGAGTGAGCTGATTAGATAAATGAAAATCAGCTCACTCCCATACCCCTCCTCTTTGATTCATACAAGAAGGCATCCGAATGAACTAATACACGAATTGAGGCAAATCAGTTCATTCATTAGTTCATTAGTTCATTCGTTTTTCTACCATCCCCATGTAAAGCAATGAAAAAGCACGAATGGTTTGTGCGTTCGGTAGTTTGAATTCGGTAGTTTGAATTCGGTAGTATGCTCTCGTTCGGTAGTTTGCATTGCAATACATTACACAGAGGTGCTAAAATGTAAATTCACCCAGAGTATAATTCAAAAAGCCGAATGAACGAACAAACGAAAGATTTTCGGCAAACGGCTATTCGTTTGTTCGTTCTTTAGTTTGTATAGCCTTTCGTAATTCGGTATTCGGAAGAATGACCGAAAATGCATATTTTCGTACGAAAATCCATTCGTACGAATACGAATGCCCAAGTCTAGTTTAAAGACATGCTTTCGATTACAGAAAGTAAAATAATAGCTTCCAAACCAGAATGACAGGGTGCTATAATTTAGTTCATGCTATATTCTGCCATACAATGAATTACAGACCTCTGAGATAGGCTACAATGCAGCAAGATGGTATTGATTAAGATAATATTTATAATAATAGTAGAACAATTAGTGATATTTACACAAAGCTTTAAAAGAGCAACTCTTCATGACATTGCTAATTCTGATCATGTATCTCTATTAGACATTTTTTTTTTATAATGCAAAGCCAACTTTTCATGTTGTCTGTTTATCTAATTGAAGAAGGTAAAGCAGATGGCTTCTACATGGAAAACAATTTTTTATTTTTATTTTAGCTGCAACATGAACTTCAATTTTTACCATGCAAATAAATTAAAGATACAATATCTGAAAAGTCTTATTAAGGTAGATAAAGTAGATTTCTAGTGTAGGAAGCAGATACGCTCAATAGTTAATGTGTGTAGAAAAGCAATAGCTGTGTTATGTGTGTATGTCTTTGGTGGTGTTTTCTTCTTATAATATAATAAAGTTTTGGATAATGATAGTACTAGACTTAAAGTGAGACTAGTCCTCCATTTTGTTTGCCTTTGATGTATTTTATGAATAAAAAAACTGGAGCAATAGGCTGCTTCGGGGGGGTTTCCAATATTTGGAACTGGCATATGATTTTCAAAATTATTCAACAATAAATGGTTCAATGTTGCAGCAAAAGGTGATTAATGTGCCTTCGGACAATAGAAAGTGTTTCATGAAGGTGATTTTGTCATATATATATATATATATATATATATATATATATATATATATATATATATATATATATATATATATATATATAACAAGTCAAACTTTTGCACTTCTAACTCCAGTCAAAATTATACCGGGTGCCAAGCCAAACTTTTATGTAGGAAATAGAGAAATGCCGGCATTCCTGGATTTAAGAACAATAATATTTATTGTCACAAGTCAACGTTTCAGTTCCTAGCTTGGAACTTTTATCAGGACATAAATTATAAAATATATATTTTTTATTTATTTATTTATTTATATTTTTCTTAGTGGTTTAGGTCCCTCTTGTCATAACTATCCCAGTACCCTAAATATTGATTCTACTTTGTAGCTTGACACAGTAGCTGTATTAAAGGGGCACTATAGGCATCTAAACTAATTTAGCTTAATTAAGTAGTTTTGGTGCATAGATCATGCTCTTGCAGTCTCATTGTTTAATTATCTGCCATTTGGGAGTTAAATCATTTTGTTTATGCAGCCCTAGACACTCCTCCCTGCATGTGATTTACACAGCCTTCCCAACACTTTATGTAAAGAGTCATCTAATGCTTACACTTCCTTTATGTTATAATGTATTATCTCCTGCTCTGTTAATAGCATGCTAGACGCTTCAGGAGCCTGAGTGTGCTTAAAGTTCAATGTACAGAGCAGGAAATAAAAACTTTCAAAGTATAACACTCATTTGAAAAAATGTAGCTTAATGTAGTTGTTCTGGTGTGTATATTCAGTCCCTACAGACGTTTTAATGTAAACACTGCCTTTTCAAAGAAACTTTCAGAGTGACTTTCCCTTAATTACTTTTTTAGTGACTTTCCCATCAATTACTTTTTTTTTAGCTACCTTGTGTTATGCTATAGAACTGAATCAGGAACACAACTGCAGATTTTGAAGTGGAGAATCTTTTTTCCTTTAATTAATAAAGAATTCAACTTAAATAGCAAAAGTCCAGTTAGCAAAAAGAAATGCTGTAACTTTAAATAAACTCTCCAGTAAGGATATAGATGGCTGTTGCAAATGATGCAAGCAGGAATTCAGCTCAGGAGAAATGCAGTTAGCATAAGCAGGAAAGTTCAATTCCATTAGAAATAATTAAAATTTTAGGTAAATAGTATTTTAGAATACTTAGGGTCATTTGGGATTTGAGAAGGCAACATGAATGGTAATTTAGTCCGGGTCCTTAGGATTGTAGAGTGTGGTATAAACGTTTTAGCAGTCTGAGTTCAGGGTAAGGAGAAGGCAGTGGAATCCGTTTTACAGTCCAGAGGTTCAGTACACAATCAGCAATAACGAAGAGGAGCTTAGCCGTCACAAGAAACACGAACGTAACTTACAAAATAACTAAGCACTTCAATTCTGGCATGGCTTCCGTATGAGGCATGGTTCCCTGCTATACTTGGAAGTGCATCATAACGGAGCCATGGTAACATCGGACACCTTGATTGGACAAGAGATGCAGACCTTTTGTCTATCATGGCAAACATGGCATCATGGCAAATATGACAAGCTGCGTATTTGCTTTCACAAAACCAAACATAATAACAGCCTCTTTTATCATGGTACTATAACCATTAAAATAGGGATTCTTCAATCTAAACAGCTGAAGAAAGACTTAAACTGAAGAGGCAAAATATAAACTGGTTAACTGGATTAAGACGCTTGGACATTTTATAATAGAAAAAACATTTGCTATATGGCAATTTATAAACCCTTTGAGACTGTAGGTTCCCCTGCTCCTTGGATGATGAGAGGTATCCGTACTCATGAATACATTCAATTTATGGAGCACTTGTGAAATAGCAAACATAATTTGGTTTAATTTGATATTAACTCAAAAACATTTTTTTTTACATTAATTCCAAAAAGTTTAAGAGTGAAAGTATTGGTCCATTGGAATCTGAGTTAACCAGGAAAGATCAAAGCAAGAATAGCTGTAGATTTGCAAATCCCTGTTACAAAATCCTCATAGCAAACACATGAACAAATGTACTCGCAAATACTTAGGGAGCTTAGCAGATGTAGTGCCTATATTTAAAATAATTCAAAAGTTCAACCCGAGACCTGTGAACTTAACATCTGTGGTTGGGAAATCATTTGAAGGGCTCTGAAGTAATAATATTCAAAAACTCATTTTGAACTACAATATCAATAGTAGAAATCAATATGGTTTTATGAAAGACAGGTAATGCCAAACAAAGTAATTGTTCTTTACAGTAAGAACTATAAACATGTCAAATTCTATACCCAAAAAGGTTGTCTTCTCGGATTTTACAGATCATTATTAAAAATGTCTGGATTTTATTTTGCAAAACAGAATATTCAAGAATATAATTAACATGTGTTTGAACAGGATTTTGATCCAAGCAGAAATCGGATTGCCATTATGGAGTCAAAATCAAATTTATTTCCCTTTTTCTTGCAAATTGGAAATTGCTTCAGTTGAATATTACCTTTTTTGAATCAATATCAAAAAAGGAATGGCTTTTAATGTTTGAACTTAATGGATTGGAATCTTTTCTCAACCTAGATTTCTATTTAAGTATGTCTATTCTTAGGCCTGTTTGTTGCAGCATGTACCAATGAGTCATGTAAGGCCCACAAATATATGTTATGCTTTATTTTATTTAGTTATAATCTACAAGTACTGTGTTCTTTAAGTCTATTTTTATTTGTTTTTTTTAAATGTGCAGTCTATCATATATATGCTGTTTGAAGTATATTTCTATGAATACCAATTAATATCCTTCTTTATTGACAATATCCATGATGTAGCTTTGCACACCAAACAAAAAAAAATATGTGCAAATGCAAAATGAGGTATTCTTAAAAAAAAAAAAAATTCTTTCAGTGTTTTTGAATAGTGTGTTTAAATTATTTTTTTTTGCTAATGAAAAATATGTCATCGTAAATGGTCTGCTCTTAGTGCCATTCCTCTCGATTAACACTATTAAAACAGACTTATTTAAACTCTTGACCTTCCCTATAAAGTTTTGTTATGTCTAATGTTTACTTGTGTATAGGTTAGTCCATCCATTAGGATGTTACAAACTTCTATGGTGGTATGAAACCCTATCTGTAAGTTTAAAATAGATGTATATTAGAGTTTGTCCTCAACTCTCATAATCTTGACTTGCAGAACAAACATGTAATGTCCTGTCACCATGCTTAAATATGAAATCTATGAGAATCAGTTAATTTTCCAGCTTAACTTGATATTATCTCTATATAGTGCAATTTTTTTACCTTTTTTGGTAATAATTTTCAGTATAAATATTTAAAGATAAAAGTGAATAAAAATTAAAGTATCATGAATATCATCACCAATTTAAAGTTAAGATCATAGCGAAGACTACACAATCTAAGGCATGCACAGAACGTACAATGACCAATAGTTGAGACGATATTGAAATAAATAAAAGGGAATGCTGAAATTTACTTATAGTAAAATATCTATAACTAAGAGGTAAGTGTAAATTTCTTACAAAAACAAGAGCTCATCCAGTAGGGTTCTCACCTTTGCGATAATCTTGCAGTTTACTTAGAATCTATTTTTTTTTTTAACAAGCAAAGTGATGGCCGCAGGTTAAAACAGTAAATGTTTTAGCTCCATATACCGGTTCAACACAATTTAAATGTTATGATAATTTATGCTTTTCTCTATTATTTTGTTTAATTAATGGACACACTGGGCACACATTCAACATTAATGCATTTGATACATTGATCTCATTAATATGCTCAAATCTTTAAAGTTATTGCACACATACAAAAAAAAAATGTTTTGCAAACTGTTGCACCATACCATAAGCCTGCAACCTTAGCCACACACTCTCATTCCAGAAATATGTTTTCCTATGAGATTTATGTAAGCAGCTCAGCCATTGATAGCACTGAGTGATCCGAACTACAAAGCAACCTACCTTAGAACGAGAGGACACCTGGGGAGACACATAATAAGGATATCATCATTATGTGTCGTTTCTCTGAGTGTCTGCAGCCAGGTTGTGAATTAAAAGAAGCTCACTCAGTGCTGTTAGGAGCTCAGTTGTTTACATGGACTGATAAGGAAGCCTTTCTGGCATGACAGGGTGTTACTAAGCCTTTATTTTCTGTGTGTGCAGATACTAAAACGACTTGAACATGGAAAAAATAAACCTTTTAAATGAGGGGAAAAAAAAAATATTAAATGTGATAAAGTTATGTTGAAGACTATAGTGTCCATTTTATTATTAAATAACACATTTAAATAATCACCCACTAATTGTTAGTAAAAAAAAAAAAAAAAATCTGATGTCACTTTAAAAACAATAATTACATAATTTTATTACATGACAGGAGGCTTCCTATTTTGCATAACTTTCTTTACTTATGCCTCCAGCAGCACAAGTCAATCAATCAAAAAACTTTAACCAATCCTAGGCCAACATAGCCTGCATATAAGTCTTTAGTGGGCGTGTCTATTCCTCTTTCTTTGCTGCTTCCAGAAGACACAGGTCAGAGTACTACCTTCAGAGCTTATTTATTTTATATTCATTTCATATTGCTAGGATAATATTCATTGTTTTCCATTATCTAATGTTTATTTGTATATGTTTATTTTACTAGTCCTTTATTTTTTCTCCCCCTCTGCCCTACCTCTTCTCTCACCCTTTACTGTCTCCTACCCGCGGCGTTTTTTCCGCGACCGCGCTTTTTTCTGGGGTATGGAGCTCGCTTAGGGACCCTTTGGGAGGTGGGTGTGGGGTTGGAGGGGCATTCCGCTTATTTGTGCGGCATTTAGAGGCTTGACAGCGGACCGCGATCACGATCGCGGACCGCACTGTCATTTTGGCGCAAACGGCGGCCATCTTGGATCTCGCTTCCGCGAGACCCACGACGGCCATTAGCGCTCCTAACGGTCGTGATTCAAACGACCCGTCCTTCTTTCTCCTCACAGGTTTATGTCAATATGTCATTTTGGTTTACCTACACTGTGTATATTTGGTGATATCAGTACCCTAAGACTTCCCCTTGCTAAGACATATTAAAGGCTCAGTGCATACAGGCTCATCCCCTGCTGCATATCTTACAGACACAGCTTAAGCAGGCTCATCCCCTGCTATACTTTTAAAGGCACAGTACAGACAAAAGGCACAGTACAGACAGGCTCATCCCCTGCTGTACATCTTAAAGGCACAGTTTTAGCAGGCTCATCCCCTGCTATACTTTTAAAGGCACAGTACAGACAGGCTCATCCCCTGCTGTATTTCTCAAAGTCACAGCTCAAGCAGGCTCATTCCCTGCATTACATCTAGAGTCACTAGTGCAACAGGCTCATACCCTGTTATACACAGAAGAGTCAAAGAGTCACTATATAAACAGACCCATCATCTGTTTTAAATAAGTGCCAGTGCCAGCAGGCTCATCCCCTGCTATAATCAAGTGACATAGTGCCAGCAGGCTCATCCCCTGCTATAATCAAGTGACATAGTGCCAGCAGGCTCATCCCCTGCTATAATCAAGTGACATAGTGCCAGCAGGCTCATCCCCTGCTACATATATATATATATATATAAGTGCCTAGCTGCAAACAGCCTCAAACAAGTGACAGCAGGCTCATCCCCTGCTATATGTATATATTAACTGAACCGATACAAGCAGAATTACCCCTGCTATTAAATCTAGTGACTCAATAACAGCAGGCTCGTTCCCTGCCATACTATCATATATATGTGACTCTATACATGAACTGTATCATACGGCACTCCACGCATTTCAGTTCCTAACACTTTCCTGTCTTCCACAGACAGACCCAACACACAACACAAGATGAGTGATTCACCACAGTTACCACCATCAGATTGGCAGGCACTCATTAACTCGGCGGTAGCCGCCTCCGTGGAGAAAGCTATCGACAAACTGCTTATGCAGAACCCAAAACCGGACACGGCTATTGAACAACCCACGGTTTTTACTGACGATGCCCTTCTCGGAGATTACCACGCTACAAAACGGCAACGGAAGGGCACCATATCGAACACCCAAGGAAAGAAAGGAAAAACACCGCTGAAGAAGAGCCGCCAGACAATGAAGAGAGGAACTTCCCCTCCATATTCTCCGTCCTCGGAGGACGATGATCACAACCCCCCACCATCACTTGACATCATGGATGAATGGAAGGCGGGAGATTCACACTCGGAAGACGAGGAATGGCTAGACCTCCAGGGAAACGACAGAGACTATGATCAAGACTCATACCTTGAACAGGAATTCCCTCAGGAAGAGGGCACCTTCATAGACCCCCAAGGAGCAACCATGTTCGATCCCCGCACGATCCGACATCCAAGATCAACGGAATGGGGATTGCCAGAACACCTGACTCAGTTCGTCCATTTCTGGCTGAGAAAGCCAATGGACAAAGAAGTAAGGGCGAGACTACGGGCAGAATGCCCAAGACCCACACTACCAGATAAAATCGCACTAACCCCGGAATTTGATACTACCGTATCCCTGTTCATGTCCCGTGCAGGTCGGGACCCGCGAAAAGGGATAGAGAAGGGCCTTAGGGAATCCCAAGACAAACTCTTAGACATCCTGGGCCCTCTAGCAAAAATGCTATACTTGGCCGACTTAGCCCTATCCCAGGGCACCACACTGGATGCCCACACTATACGTGAATGGGCGCAACGGGCCATCTGTATGCTGGGTAACACCAACGCGGCAATGTGCGCAGAACGCCGCAGAACTGCATTACTCAAGATGGACCCAAAACTGATGGAGCTGGGTAAAAAAGAAATGGGACCGCTGGCGAACGGTCAACTTTTCGGTGACTCTTTCATAACTGAACTCAAGAAACATGTAAGCATCTTCACCACTCTGAATAAGGCTCAGACCTCCATCAGGCAAGTTTTTCGCACCACCACACCACGCCGTGGAGTTTTTGGCAGGGCTGGTCGCCAAAGGGGCCGAGCCACCAGCCGCTTCTGGCCTTCAGGCCCCAGATACCAGTCATCTCAAACCTTCTTCCCAACCTCAAGAACCAACTTCCAGAGAGGATCTTTCCGTTCCAGAGGCACCCGCACCCGCGGACGCGGACGTTTCAATACAGGTGAGCATCCCCGACACACCTTGTCTCTTTTCCCACATAACTGCAGGCAGACTGTCTCTCTTTTCACAGGAATGGGAGAAGATATCTTCGGACAGCTGGATCCTCAATACGGTAACCGGCTACAAGATCGAGTTCTCAGACACCCCGGTACAAGACCGACGCCCACCTCCAATAAGAGCGTCGGCAACACTCACAGGTATCATAGACAAGGAGATTCAAACCCTCTTCGACAAAGGGGCGGTGGAGGTCGCCCCGGACGATACGGGTTTCTTCAGCAACATCTTCGTAGTCCAAAAGAAAACAGGAGACTACAGACCAGTCATCAACCTACGGCAACTGAACGTTTTCGTCACATACAGGCATTTCAAAATGGAAGGAATCCACCTTCTAAGAGACCTACTATTGCAACACGACTGGTTCACTCGACTAGACTTAAAGGACGCCTACCTATCGGTACCGATAGCCTGCGTCAGCCGTCCTTTCCTCCGCTTCACATGGAACCACCTTTCCTACCAATTCACCTGTCTCCCATTCGGCCTCAGCTCAGCACCATGGTGCTTTACGAAACTCATGAAGCCGGTAATGGCTTACCTAAGGGAGAAAGGCATCCGCTGCCTAATATACCTGGACGATATTTTGATTTTCTGCGAGTCAGCGCCCAGGCTTCACTCTCAAACGAGATTCATAGTGCTCTTGCTGGAATCTTTGGGTTTCATCATAAACAGAGAAAAATCTTCTCTACAACCTGCCAAGGTGGTTCAGTTCCTGGGATTCGAAATAGACTCGGGGACATGTACCCTCCGTTTACCCACTGCGAAGATTGCGGCAATACGGAAAGAGATACGCCGGGTACTTCGAAAAGACTCAATACCGCTTCGCCTCCTAGCCCGAATGGTAGGCCTTTTATCGTCCTCCATACAAGCGATCTTCCCGGGACCGCTACACTACCGGGCCATGCAACGGGCGAAGGCATATCACTTGAGACAAGGTCAGACATACGACCACTGGATCCCAGTGTC
This sequence comes from Pelobates fuscus, assembly GCF_036172605.1. Taxonomy (NCBI): domain Eukaryota; kingdom Metazoa; phylum Chordata; class Amphibia; order Anura; family Pelobatidae; genus Pelobates; species Pelobates fuscus. Next base: position 110,954,033 of record NC_086317.1, on the reverse strand, counting down.
AGCAGAAATACGGACGGAACTCAGATGGTGGCTCCTGCACATGGAAGCCTGGAACGGCAGAGCCATATTCGGTCCGAATCCGGACTTTGTCTTGGAGTCAGACGCCAGCCTATGGGGCTGGGGAGCCCACTGCACACAGGCGTCCACCGGAGGGCCATGGTCGGAGGAAGAAAAACTCCTACACATCAACTGCCTGGAGTTGATAGCGGGCTCCTTCGCGATCCGGAGTTTGGCCAAGAACATGTCCAATTGCTGCATACTCCTGCGCATGGACAACATTTCGGCAGTCCAGTACATAAACCACCTGGGCGGAGCCAGATCACGGGCCCTGACGGAAGCGACGAGGGACATCTATCGATTCTGCCTACCCCGCAACATCACGATCAAGGCAGAATATCTACCGGGTGTCAACAACCTCACTGCAGACTGGTTCTCTCGACACTGGAGAGACAGCAGCGACTGGCGCCTGGACACCACCATCTTCCGCAGGATAAGGCAGATACGAGGTCCGCTACACATAGACCTCTTCGCATCACGGACGAACACTCAACTACCGAGATATTACAGTTGGCTCCCGGACCCTCAAAGCGAAGCAGTGGATGCGTTCCTGCAACAATGGCCACAGTCAGGAGCTTACGCATTCCCACCTTTCTCGATGCTGGCGAGAGTCCTCCACCACCTACGCAGAGCGGGGACCTCTCTGATTCTGATCACACCGTTATGGAAGAGCCAAGCATGGTTCCCGGACCTACTAGCTCTATCACAGGACCATCCGCTACTATTACCAGTGTTCCCATTCCTCCTGGTGAACCCAGACGGGGAACCTCATCCGCTGATTACACAAGACCGGCTGGAACTGGTAGCCTGGAGTCTTTCCGGGGATCCTGGAACGTCTCAGGCCTATCGCAGACGACTAGAGACCTGTTATGGGACTCCTGGGCACCGGGCACTAGACGTAGCTACCTATCCGCATGGAACACATGGAACCGCTGGTGCATGGAAAGGGACCTTGATCCCTTTACAGCACCTATTCCCTGCATTCTAAATTTCCTGTCAAACCTGTTCTCAGAAGGCAGAGCATTCCGCTCAATTAATATCACCAGATCCGCCATCTCGGCGGCCCACACCCCGATAGACGGTACACCAGTGGGTCAGAACACTCTGGTATGCCGGCTACTGCGGGGCATCAGACTAGCCAGACCTCCGGTACCGAAGTATAACACTCTTTGGGACGTTGATATAGTTATCCGATTCCTTAGGAACTGGCCTGACAACGAGACCTTGTCACTGAGACAACTATCAGCCAAACTAACTCTCCTCCTATGTTTAGTTTCGTTTCGTAGGGTCGCAGACGTTAGAGCTTTTGACATAGATGGTTTCACTATTACACCAGTAGGGGTTACCTTCTCGGTATCTCGCAGGACTAAGACGGACTCCACATCCGTGTCTTATCCATTTTTTCCGACGGTTCCGCGGCTATGCGTCGTGACCACTTTGCTTCGGTACGTAGAAGTTACCGAACCACTCCGTTTTTACCTATCAGGTCAACTTCTGGTATCTTACACCAAACCATACAAACCAGTAACTACCACTACGTTGGCCAGATGGGTACGATGGCTCTTATCCCTTGCAGGGGTAGAACCGAATTTCGGGGCCCACTCGGTACGCGGGGCGGCGGCTTCGCGTGCATACTCGGCGGGAGCTTCACTCACGGACATCCTGCGCTCGGCAGATTGGACTAGAGAAAACACCTTCCGAGTTTTCTACTTTCGACAGACATCTCACGCATCTTTTTCGTTGTTACCGCAGCGTTAAAAATGCAAAATAGGAAGCCTCCTGTCATGTAATAAAATTGCAGATTATGTTAACGTAGTGTACGTATAATCTTAATTTTAATAATGACAGGAGGCGAGTATTTTCCCCCCCATAGATCTTGAGATTGTTCCCCCCCTTGATACTCGCTGTTTATAGCATTTTACAGACAATTGTGACATCATGACAAACTGTTACATTCCTAGCATAAACCTCACGTAAACAGTATAGAATTTACTACTTAACTTCTCATAGTTACTGTCAATACTATAACCTAATACTTAGTCATGTTTAGTAACTGAATCAGGTCTAGGTTGCATGCGGACAATAGTTCACTTCCACATCTTTCACCTATTTCCGTTTTTTTCCAGCATAAGATGACTTGGGAGCCGGACAACAATATCCATCAAGCTCCAATCCAAGCTACGTTCGTTCAAGTTACAGAGTTCCAGTTTAAAAGATACCTCACAACCTGACGTTACAGGACTTCTCACATCAAAGAAAGAGGAATAGACACGCCCACTAAAGACTTATATGCAGGCTATGTTGGCCTAGGATTGGTTAAAGTTTTTTGATTGATTGACTTGTGCTGCTGGAGGCATAAGTAAAGAAAGTTATGCAAAATACTCGCCTCCTGTCATTATTAAAATTAAGATTATACGTACACTACGTTAACATAATCTGCAATTTTCATCCATTTTTCTTATATACCTACCACCAATGCTAGTAATATAGATAGACAGTTTAACCCCTTAAGGACACATGACATGTGTGACATGTCATGATTCCCTTTTATTCCAGTAGTTTGGCCCTTTAGGGGTTAAACCTTTTTATTTATTTAAAGTATTTTTTCTCATTAGTGTTTAGAATCACAGACAGAACTGCAATGTAATGTACTATTCACGGAGTAAACTGAACATATGATATCTGCTAAACAGCTCTTTAATAGAGAGCATTTATATTATATATATATTTATAACATAAATTAGCTGCAAATATTTCCTTGCAAAAATTGCTATACTTTGTCAAATAAAGCTGATTGCTCAGTCAAAAATGGTAGCATTCTAAAAGTTCACACCTGCTTCTTTTTTTTTTTTTCTTGCTTCAGCACATTGGTAATCAATCCCGAGGGACTAGGTTGAACATGATGCTACAGTTTCAATCCTATGTGCTGAAAATCCAAAACAGTGAAAGACAGTATCTGTAATATATATGTCTACACCAACAGACTGGAATTAAAATGTGGTAACAGCTCTGGGTCAATAACATTGCTTTGTAGGCTCACATCTTTTACCAGCCTGTCAAAACTGCAAATATTACACAGTGTTTTTTTTCTATTTAAAAAAAAAATCTTATACACAATGTCAAGTTTACATTTTTGTTTCAACATTTATAGATTTACTGTGAGCTTGTACTGTGAGTTTTTCTCTCAATTATTAGATTTTATAATATTGCATTATTTTCTTTTCAAGGACTGGGAAGAAAAACAGATAAAAATGCATGTTAGAGCCATACAACCATTTTAAAGCTATATTGTTGTATTAATCAATGTATTACTTTTTTACTGCTGAATACTGTTTGCTCAAGATATCGAGATGTATGACTTATTAATATGTATTTAAAGAGTATACTAAACAACTTTACTGACAATTATATCAAATGTTTAATGCCTAAAATGCTTTCATAAAATTGGCAATAAGTGTTCATTTTTAAACTAAAGACCAATATTATTCCTGCCTGCACTGTCTAAAATATTAAAGGGACACTCCTCACATTTAAAGTACTTTAGTTTACTAAAGAACTTTATATGCAAAGAGTGTATCCTTTGTTTTTATTTTATAAAAAGTGCATATATCCTTAGAAATTGGCACATATATAACTGAACATTGTTACACCCCCTGGCTTCCAATTTAGGCAACCAGTCATGTTACTTCCTGATTGCTTAGCTCAGTGGAGCTAAACTCAAGAAGCAGGCAATTGCCCAGAGCACCTGCCTTGCAAAGACTTGAAAAAAGAGATCGTTATCTTTTTCAAGCTGTTTTTAGATATACCCCAATGAAAACATTTATAATCAAATGTATGCATATTTTCAACAAGAGTATAAATACTAAATTGTTAAAAAAAATAAAAATAAAGCAAAAGTAAAATGTAATTAAATTTAGTGTACCTCTAAAACAAATTGCTACCAAGGGGTTTGGTTAATTAAGTTTCACACTCAAACTCAGTGAAGCTCTGCATTTTACATACTGCAGAAAATCCTACCACTCTCAGGCCTCATCTCACACTCAAACTCAGTGAAGCTCTGCATTTTACATCCTGCAGAAAATCCTACCCCTCTCAGGTACTTACTGAAGCGTAGAAGATACTACACCTCATTTATTCTTGGATTGCTACCATATTATCATGTGTTACTATAGATTTGTTACCATTTATACCTGTAGTTTGCCACTGTAATTTTCTGTGCATGCAGTTTGTACTATTGTCATGTTTCTGACCAATATTTCATGTAAACAGTTATTAATATTTTGGGTGATAGAATTTGGTTGCTAAACTTTTCAATAGTATATAACACATGACTACTTTGCTCCCCCCCTCCCCCTCCTCCTCTTTCCTATTCTCCTGCCAGCTGTAAATACGTTCATATAATTGTTCAATCTCCATCTCTGTTCGTCAGGCCTCATCTCACACTCAAAACTCTGCTTCTCTCTGGTAACTCTTTTAGCCATCACCTACAAATTTCCCCTGCTACCTCTTGTCTCAAGTCTTTAAATTGTAAGTTCACAGGCCATCTAACTAAGCACTTTGTATAAAAGAGCTCCAATGGCTAGATATCAGCTTATGGGCAGGGCTCTCTCTACCTCTTGTATTTGTCTGTGTATATTGTAGGTTCCCCACTAATTGTACAGTGCTGCGGAATTTGTTGGCGCTTTATAAATACCAGTAATAAATAAATAAATAAGTCCAAGTTGTAACAAAGTGCCATATTGAAGTGTGATTATAACAATTCATATTTCGGTGATATTCATTAAAGTTCGAACTATGTTGAATCCGAATGGCAAAATGCAAATTAAGCTGTGATTATAGATGAGTTGGAAAATTTACCCAAATTGGCTCTTTTTCTACATATTAACAGTTGGATTTCACTTAGTTGCAACTTGGACTTAATTAACCAAAGCCATTGGTAGCAATTTGTTTTAGGAATACACTAAATTTAATTACATTTTTCTTTTGGCCTATTGTTGAAACCTTATCCTGATTGTCAGAACTGTCTTACTTTCTGGCGGCAAACTGTGTTAGAGCATATTTTTTGCTTCAAATTGGGTCTATCGAATAGCATAACTATTACCTCATCAACTTCCTTTTATAAGTTAAGAGTTAATGAGTTATTAGGATGGTATTTAAAGTTGGAAGTATTTTTAATATAGCAGCTTAGTTTAGTAGTTCTATAAAGACCTACATGTTTGTAGAAACATTTGTAAAATAAATATAAGACCTAAAGGGGCCACTTTTAAAGTTCTTTTTATATTTCAATGATTTATTTATTTGTTTAAATTTTTTCAACTATTATCAAAAATAACCTTGGTTTGGATTACACTTTAACCATTTTCAATCCACATGTTGATAAATATTATGCTTATTGTGATATACTTATTAATACGAGAAAATAAAGATAGTATACTACAAAATGTGAGCATTCCTTCTTCATGATAAGTTTAATTATTATAAGAACAAAGTCACAAAATTTTACACGTTATTGATTTTTGTCAACAGAGACAATATCATTCATACTGTATTTTTACGACCTCTAACATGGGATTGTTTCCTTTTTATGACCCTTATTTTGAACACATTTTCATGTCTTTCAAAGTTCTTCATTTAATAAAAAGTGTCATCCTCTGAGAAAAATCAATAAGCATCTAGAAACCAAATGCAATGTCGATCATGCTCATTTTTCTCTTCACTCTTTGAGTGACATTGAGCAGTCTACGGTCCCTTATTATTAGGGCATCATCAGGAGTTGCACATCCTGGCCCTTCAGGAGTTAATGGGAATTATGCATCCATATAATAGTTCCTAATTTATTCTAGCTCTCTCATAAAACTGGCATTTTAAGAGAGAGGAGCTTTTGAGAAACATGTCACTGTTGGAAAAGATTAATGAATGACAACACAAGGATGTAGCTTCCACCATTTTCAGACAGACCAGGATGCATATATTTCACTGCAGCCTCCTTTGAATCAATATCCTAGCTCTAAAGTAAGCAACAACCCCCCAAAAATCATGCAACATAAAAGATGCATAAAGCTTATGCATGCACTGAAGTAAACAATTAAAGGATCACTATAGGGTCAGAAACACAAACATGTATTCCTGATCCTATAGTGCTAAACCCACCATATAGGTGGCATCACCCCCCTTAGCGCACCTATAAAAATTTAAAACTCACCTTGTTTCCAGCGCTGAATCAATGCATCTCTATGAAGAAAATTCAGCGTCTCCATGCAGAGCGTGGGGATGTTGAATGGCAGGGCTGCTTACTGTGCAGCCCTGAGCCAGGAAGCCCCTCCAGTGGCCATCTAAGAAGTGGCCACTTGGAGCTGTCCCTAGAGGCAATCTATACACTGCCTTGTCTCTGAAAAGGCAGTGTTTACATGAAAATTCCTAAAGTGAGCTATTATATTCACCAGAACAACTACATTAACTACAAAAATCCCCTCTGCTCCTGTGTGTCCAACTTGTCTGGTTACAACTACATGTATGTTCGTCCACCCATTGTAAATTTGATGGTGCTATATAAATAATAACATAATAATAATAATAATAATGGTGACTATATATCCCTTTAATAAATTCTAAATAAATGTCCTCCCCCCCGCTCAAGGGTGGGGGCAAGAGACAGGACAATAGGTTCCCCCCCATCATTTTACATTAGGTACTATTTAATTTTTTTAAACAGTGAGCAGTCACAGGCTGCTCACTGTTTACTAGACATGCCCCTACTCGCGGTATAGCGAGTAGGGGAAAAATTTACTAATACTAAGTAATTTTTACTAAGTATTAGTAAATTTGGCTGAAAGACCAATTTAGGTCTTTCAGCCTTTTGGTAGATAACTCACTAACACCGTGGGAATTAGGGAGTTATCTACCAAGTGGCTGCAAGAGAAGTCCCGAGGTGCCGAAGTCCCGAAATTCTGAAATGCCGATGTTCAGAAATTCCGAAGTGTCGAAGTGCCGAAGTTCCGAAGTTGCCGAATTTCCGAAGTGTCGAAGTGTCGAAGTGCTGAAGTAACGAAGTTCTGAAGTTGCCAAAGTTCCGAAGTTGCCAAAGTGCCGAATTGCCGAAGTCCCGAATTGCGATAATCCCAAATTTCGGAATGCCGAACTGAACCGAAAATTTTCCCCATGCACATGCCTAATGTTCGCTTCAGTAAAAACGTAAAGACATAATAAAAGCACAATCCTATGTTAAAAATTAAATTATATAACAGTGACAAACCTGGACTCAACTAGATTGTGATATCAGTTGCTAAATATTCTAAGTACATTTTTTTTAAAAAGACAGCATAATGTGAAGAAATATTAACACGGTTTAGAAATACTTTTGTATGTTTTAAAGAGGTAACTTCCAGAAAATGTATTGTTACCTTTAACACACAGATTAAGACCAGTAAAACGTAGAACATACAGTTAATTTGCTACATGAAAGCATATGATCACGCCCTATTTGCATAATCTATTTAACATATATAATTGACACATTGTTTAATGAATTGCAGTGCTAATTTTAACTGAAAACCTTGGTAGTGAAATGAAAAAAAGTATGTACAGTCTAAATATTCAATACTATTTAACTGTTACTTCTATCCAGCTTGAAGCAATGACATTCTTGGCAAAAAGAGCAAATAAATAAATAACTAAAACTATGCTTAGTCTCTGATAACATATCGTAGCATGTACTCCTTAACTGTGATTAAGATGTAGCCTTTGAAATGCTATTATGCTTGATTTATGCATCCTTCAAGTTTAATAGTTATTACTTGTAATGCATCTTGTAGTCGGCCACTGATCCAATTTGCTTTTAATTGGCATGCTTTAATACTTTAATATTTAATGTTGCATTGCTTTAGTTGCTTTGTTTATGCACACAATTAATTTGCACTCCTTGGAGAGCAAGAAACTTAATTGTGTCTATCTATCTATCTTTCTATCTATCTCTCCCACCATCTAACATTTTTAAACAGCTCAAGATCTGGTGTTCTCCCTTGAATCCTTCCACCCGTGAATCCTTCCACCCGTGAGCCACACACAGGGCCACCCCAGAGTACCTGCTCACAAGGATAAGTAAAGTGGATGGAATGTGTTTGATTAGTGGATGCAGAGGGTTTGTGTGTGTACATAGTGGATGTAGTGTGTGTGCGTGCATATTGAATGCAAAGTGCGTGTGTATGTGTATAGTAGATGCAGGGTGTTTGTGAGTAATGTGGATTGAGTGTCTGTTTAATAGATGCAGTGTATGTGTGTAGTGGATATACTGTGTGTGTGTGTGTGTGGGGGGGGGGGGATGTATCTATATCCTTCCAGTACAGAGTAGATATAATGTAATATTTCTATTCTATATTACTTATTGTAAGACTGGGCACATATTGGGAAAGTTATCTTCTATGTCTTAAAATCCACATGGGGAAAAATAGAAACACTGTCACGTTATACTACAGTATACACATATTAAAGCCCACATCAAATAACCTTATACATTATAATAAGTAGAAACTATTTTATATTTGATTCATATTAAATTAAAATGTTCCATATTCTTTAAAATAACATCTCCTTCCTGTTTACCCTCACTTAGAGTGGCTCTGTCACCTCAAACTTACCTTTCTCCTATAGTTTTCACTTCTCTTCCTCTTTAAGAATTGGTTCTTCTTTTCTTCATTTCTGATCTGTTTCTCTTTAAAACATACAACATAGTTGGAACTACTTTGGCTTATGTCACCTTACCTTACTAGGAACCAGGCACATATATTTAGTGTTTGAGTTGATATAATTTAAGAGCGTTCTAGATATAAACTGAGACCAGAACTTCTGTCTAGACCAAAATAGTTACAAGCATCATATGAAGATGTCGTAGATTGCTATACTATCAGTGAATATATATTTTTTCTATTAATACAAATAGCTAAACAGTAAACAGTATAGCTGATATAATTTAAGAGCGTTCTAGATATAAACTGAGACCAGAACTTCTGTCTAGACCATAATTGTTACAAGCATCATATGAAGATGTCGTAGATTGCTATACTATCAGTGAATATATTTTTTTCTATTAATACAAATAGCTAAACAGTAAACAGTATAGCTGAAATGCAATAACTCTGTAAACAGGCCTGGTCAAGATAAATTGGTGACGAGGTATTAGAATAGGAACAGTGTAATTTAAATTATGTTCCACTGTATGATTATTTGAGCCAGATTTGGAATATTCCTCAAAAGCTCTGGATATCCAAGAGGCTTGTGTAATGTACGTGTGATAACACATATCATATACATCTAACTATGGACTCTTAAAGTTATTGCGCGCAATAAGTTAGTGATGCCTATACAGTTCATACTGAGACAGTGACAATTGAGACAATGGGAAATGGAACATCATTAGTAATTGTTTTTCAATATTTTATGAAACTGTTTCCTCATACTATTCCTAGGAGTAAAACTTTATGATATTTCTCTCATTTTTTATGACTTTATTTCTGAATTAATATATTAAAAACCAAAGAAAAACAAGTTACCTGCGCTCTCTCCTTAATCCCTATGTATTTTTAAACAAATGGAAAAAAATACATAGGGATTAAGGAGAGAGCGCAGGTAACCTGTTTTTCTTTGGTTTTTACTATATATTGGGGCTGATGTGTACTGTAGTCATTGCTGCCGCCCAGTGATGGGAGTGAGCGCAGGACTTATCTTTCTGCATTTCTGAATTAATATATGTTTTATCTCTCTCCTTCGGTGCAGATACTGAGTTTAAATTTTTTTGGTATGTTTTTGTACAGAATTTATACTTTTAAAATATGACAATGCCTTGTTTTTATGATACGAGACAAAGGAAATAATGAAACTATATATTTGAATACTTGTATACTGACAAATACAAATATATATATATATATATATATATATATATATATATATATATATATATATATATATATACACACCTTGGTAGAGAGCACTCGCAGGACTTGTCTTGGTAAATAAGATGCTTTTATTCAGCGATCAAAAAAATCACAGTATGTCAGAGTCGACGTTTCAGTCCATCCGGACTTTTATATAAATACTGACCAGCCACACCATTAGAACCACTGACAGATGAAGTGCATAACATTAATTATATTGTTTCAATGGCAACTGTCAATGGGTAGGATATATTAGGCAGTTCTTCAATTTCATGTGTTGGAAGCAGTAAAAATGGGCAATTGAAAAGACCTGAGTTACTTTGACAAGGGCCAAATAATGATGGCTAGATTATTGGGTCAGAGCATCTCCAAAACACCAAGTCTTGTGGGAAGTTCCCAGTATACAAAGGTGTTGCAAGGACTGACAACCATTGAACCAGTGTCACAGTCATGGGCACCCAAGGCGTATGAAAGAATAGCACACTTGAACCAATCACACAGAATAACTCAAATTGTTGAAAAGCTTGATGCTGGCCATGATAAAAAAATGTGTCAGAACACACAGTGCATCGTAGTTTGCTTTGTATGGGACTGCAAAGCTGCATGATATCCCCTGTCCACTGCTAAAACCGCCTTCAATGGGGACATCTCCCTCCAATAGCCTAGATAAAATATTTCCAGCCTTAAACTGCAGCAAAGAACTCAGATACCCTCCAACCCCACCCACACCCATGCACCCCACACTCATCATTCTATTTATAGATACAATCTCACACACAACTTTAGATGAGCAGTAATAACAGCTGCAAACTCTACATATTATCAGCACAACACTGCATATTCTTAGCCCCTTACACTCAATCTTAAACCTCCCTATTTTTGCTTGTTAAATTCCAGTCTATTCCACTCCATTTTTTCCAGGGTTTCTACATAACTGCAACTCCTCTCTTTGTGTCTCGTGACCTATTCCTCCACCTCCAAATTGTTTCTGAATGTGCATTGATGGGTGATTAAGGTTTTATATGTATGGAATATAGATATAATAATACCTTGTGATATTCACACGTATTCAGCTTTCAGGGACCATTTAGTTCTTTGTTTTGGGCGGTGATATGAACACTTGTTAATGAAAGATGGCAAATAAAGATATTTTGCTTAAAATATATAAGTTTAATACACTGCTCAAAAAAATAAAGGGAACACAAAAATAACACATACTAGATCTGAATGAATTAAATAGTCTTCTGAAATACTTTGTTCTTTACATAGTTGAATGTGCTGACAACAAAATCACACAAAAATTAAAAAATGAAAATCAATTTTTTCAACACATGGAGGTCTGGATTTGGAGTCACACTCAAAATTAAAGTGGAAAAACACACTACAGGCTGATCCAACTTTGATGTAATATCCTTAAAACAAGTCAAAATGAGGCTCAGTAGTTTGTGTTGCCTTCACGTACCTGTATCACCTCCCTACAATGCCTGTGCATGCTCCTGATGAGGTGGCCGAGACCTGGACTAAAGCATCTGCCAACTCCTGGACAGTCTGTGGTGCAACGTGACGTTGGTGGATGGAGCGAGACATGATGTCCCAGATGTGCTCAATTGGATTCAGGTCTGGGGAACGGGCAGGCCAGTCCATAGCATCAATGCCTTCGTCTTGCAGGAACTGCTGACACACTCAAGCCACATGAGGTCTAGCATTGTCTTGCATTAGGAGGAACCTAGGGCCAAACCCCCAGCATATGGTCTCACAAGGGGCCTGAGGATCTCATCTCGGTACCTAATGGCAGTCAGGCTACCTCTGGCGAGCACATGGAGGGCTGTGCGGCCCCCCCAAAGAAATGCCACCCCACACTATTACTGACCCACTGCCAAACCGGTCATGCTGGAGGATGTTGCAGACAGCAAAACGTTCTCCACGGCATCTCCAGACTCTGTCACGTCTGTCACATGTGCTTAGTGTGAACCTGCTTTCATCTGTGAAGAGCACAGGGCGCCAGTGGCGAATTTGCCAATCTGGGTGTTCTCTGGCAAATGCCAAACATCCTGCACGGTGTTGGGCTGTAAGCACAACCCCCACCTGTGGACGTCGGGCCCTCATACCACCCTCATGGAGTCTGTTTCTGAGCAGACACATGCACATTTGTGACCTGCTGGAGGACATTTTGCAGGGCTCTGGCAGTGCTCCTCCTGTTCCTCCTTGCACAATGGCGGAGGTAGCGGTCCTGCTGCTGGGTTGTTGCCCTCCTACGGCCCCCTCCACGTCTCCTGATGTACTGGCCTGTCTCCTGGTAGCGCCTCCATGCTCTGGACACTTTGCTGAAAGACACACAGACACTAAAGCATCTGCCAACTCCTGGACAGTCTGTGGTGCAACGTGACATTGGTGGATGGAGCGAGACATGATGTCCCAGATGTGCTCAATTGGATTCAGGTCTGGGGAACGGGCAGGCCAGTCCATAGCATCAATGCCTTCGTCTTGCAGGAACTGCTGACACACTCAAGCCACATGAGGTCTAGCATTGTCTTGCATTAGGAGGAACCTAGGGTCAACCCCCCCAGCATATGGTCTCACAAGGGGTCTGAGGATCTCATCTCGGTACTTAATGGCAGTCAGGCTACCTCTGGCGAGCACATGGAGGGCTGTGCGGCCCCCCAAAGAAATGCCACCCCACACCATTACTGACCCACTTCCAAACCGGTCATGCTGGAGGATGTTGCAGGCAGCAAAACGTTCTCCACGGCATCTCCAGACTCTGTCACGTCTGTCACATGTGCTTAGTGTGAACCTGCTTTCATCTGTGAAGAGCACAGGGCGCCAGTGGCGAATTTGCCAATCTGGGTGTTCTCTGGCAAATGCCAAACGTCCTGCACGGTGTTGGGCTGTAAGCACAACCCCCACCTGTGGACGTCGGGCCCTCATACCACCCTCATGGAGTCTGTTTCTGAGCAGACACATGCACATTTGTGACCTGCTGGAGGACATTTTGCAGGGCTCTGGCAGTGCTCCTCCTGTTCCTCCTTGCACAATGGCGGAGGTAGCGGTCCTGCTGCTGGGTTGTTGCCCTCCTACGGCCTCCTCCACGTCTCCTGATGTACTGGCCTGTCTCCTGGTAGCGCCTCCATGCTCTGGACACTACGCTGACAGACACAGCAAACCTTCTTGCCACAGCTCGCATTGATGTGCCCACCTGGATGAGCTGCACTACCTGAGCCACTTGTGTGGGTTGTAGACTCCGTCTCATGCTACCACTAGAGTGAAAGCATCGCCAGCATTCAAAAGTGACCAAAACATCAGCCAGGAAGCATAGGAACTGAGAAGTGGTCTGTGGTAACCACCTGTAGAACCACTCCTTTATTGGGGGTGTCTTGCTAATTTCCACCTGTTGTCTATCCCATTTGCACAACAGCATGTGAAATTGATTGTCACTCAGTGTTGATTCCTAAGTGGACAGTTTGATTTCACAGAAGTGTGATTGACTTGGAGTTACATTGTGTTGTTTAAGTGTTCCCTTTATTTTAATAAATAATACACACTATCAAACCCAAAGCAACAAAACAACACACTTATTATCAATTTGCCACACCATATAACATTTCATATCTACAAGTCATTTAATTTACTTGACAAAGCTAAGGGTAATATTACACCTCTTTTAATATATGATGTTATCAGTAAAGGACATTAAAACAGAGATACAAACATCCCAGCGGAACCCAGCATAGAGAATTAACAATATGGCACGACTTGCATTAAGGAAACAATTGTTGTTTATTAACTTAAGGACGCAGCATCAAAACTGGACTTACCCTTAAGGACGTAAGCAATTTTTGCATTTTTTGCTGTTTGTGTTTAAGCGCAATTTGCATCTCTGTCATTTATTGCACCAACACATATTATATATTTTAGAGGACAAAAGGGGCTTTAATTTGATGTGACATATACCGTATTTATCGGCGTATAACACGCACTTTTTCCCCCTGAAAATAGGGGAAAAATTGTGGGTGTGTGTTATACGCCGATATCCCATAATTACTTACCTGTCCTGAAGCGTGGGCCGGCTTCACAGCGCGCACCGCGGTACAGGAACTTTAATTTCAGGTTCCGGTTTCCGGCGGGACTGAAAGGAAGTGTGCACAATAGTGTGCACACTTCCTTTCAGTCCCGCCGGAAACCGGAACCTTAAATTAAAGTTCCTGTACCGCAGTGCGCGCTGTGAAGCCGCCCCACGCTTCAGGACAGGTAAGTAATTATGGGAGGGGAGGAAAGTACACTATGGGAGGGGAGGGGAGGGGGAGGAAAGTACACTATGGGAGGGGAGGGGGAGGAAAGTACACTATGGGAGGGGAGGGGGAGGAAAGTACACTAAGGGAGGGGAGTGGGGGGGAAGTACACTATGGGAGGGGAGGGGGGAGTACACTATGGGAGGGGAGGGGGAGGAAAGTACACTATGGGAGGGGAGGGGGGGAAGTACACTATGGGAGGGGAGGGGGGAGGAAAGTACACTATGGGAGGGGAGGGGGGGAATACTCTGGGAGGGGAAGGGGGGAATACTATGGGAGGGGAGGGGGGGAAATACTATGGGAGTGGGGGGGAGAATACTATGGGAGGGGAGGGGGGGAAATACTATGGGAGGGGAGGGGGGGATACTATGGGAGGGGAGGGGGGGAAATACTATGGGAGGGGAGGGGTGAGAATTCTATGGGAGGGGAGGGGGGAGAATAATATGGGAGGGGGGGGGGAGAATACTGTGGGGGGGAATACTATGGGAGGGGGGGAGAATACTATGGAAAGGGGGGGAGAATACTATAGAAAGGAGGGGCACTATGGGATGAGGGGGGAACACTATGGGATGAGGGGGGGATACTATGGGATGAGGGGGGGAATACTATGGGAGGGAGGGAAATTTCCTTGAATTTCTTTCTAAAAATGAGGTGCGTGTTATACGCCGGTGCGTGTTATACGCATATAGTTAAAGTCTCATTAATTATTTTTAGAAATGGCAAAAAAATGGGAAAAAAACAACAGAAAAATTTTTTTTCACAGTTTTGGCAATAATAGCATGTGCATAATATGTCCAGCTTAGAAAAAGTAATTCAAAATAAATTCATTTATGTGTCTTGATTAGTGATGTACCGAACTGTCCGCCGGCGAACAGTTCCCGGCGAACTTAGCGTGTTCGCGTTCGCTGCCGCGGGCGAACACATAGGCGGTTCGATCCGCCCCCTATTCGTCATCATTGGGCAAACTTTGACCCTGTGCCTCTCGGTCAGCAGACACATTCCAGCCAATCAGCAGCACTCCCTCCCTTCCACACCCTCCAACCTCCCTCCCAGCATCCATTTTCGATTCATTCTGAAGCTGCATGCTTAGTGAGAGGAGGGAAAGCTTAGCTGCTGCTGATTAGATAGGGAAATTGATAGCTAGGCTAGGGTATTCAGTGTCCACTACAATCCTGAAGGACTCATCTGATCTCTGCTGTAAGGACAGCACCCCAAAAAGCCCTTTTTAGGGCTATAACATCAGGCTGCTTTTTTTTTTTTTTTTTTTTTCTGTGTAATGTAATTGCAGGTGCCTGCCTGCTTCTGTGTTAGGTTCACATTGGATACTGTGCCTACTTGCCCAGTGCCACCACTCATATCTGTTTTAACAATTGGTTAAGCTTTAGATTTTAAAGAAATAATTTGTTTTCACTGTAATAGAAGAGCAGTTGCCTGCCTGCCAGCTTCTGTGTCAGGTTGGATGCCTTGCCCATTTTCACAGTCAGTGCCACCACTCATATCTGTTTTAACAATAGCTTAAGCTTTAGATTTTAAAGAAATATTTTTTTTTCACTGTAATTGAAGAGCAGTTGCCTGCCTGCCAGCTTCTGTGTCAGGTTGGATGCCTTGCCCATTTGCACAGTCAGTGCCACCACTCATATCTGTTTTAACAATAGCTTAAGCTTTAGATTTTAAAGAAATCATTTTTTTTCACTGTAATAGAAGATCAGTTAGTTGTCTGCAAGCGTCTGGGTGTCAGGCCTACTTCAGCGTGTGCTCTGCAGACCTGTGCCAGCATGCTTTGACAGTTGCCAATCATATCTGGTGTCTCTTTAGCGTGCTTTTACAAAGAAAAAAGGTTTCCAGTGTAAGCCAATAGCAGCCAGTCAGTGTCCTTCAAGCGGCTCTGTCAGGCCTTCCTTCAGCGTGTGCCCTGCACAACCCTGCCAGCGTACTTTGACAATTGCCACTCATATCTGGTGTCTCTATAGCGTGCTTTTACAAAGAAAAAAGGTTTCCAGTGTAAGCTAATAGCAGCCAGTCAGTGTCCTTCAAGCGGCTCTGTCAGGCCTTCCTTCAGCGTGTGCCCTGCACAACCCTGCCAGCGTACTTTGACAATTGCCACTCATATCTGGTGTCTCTATAGCGTGCTTTTTAAAAGAAAAAAGGTTTCCAGTGTAAGCTAATAGCAGCCAGTCAGTGTCCTTCAAGCGGCTCTGTCAGGCCTTCCTTCAGCGTGTGCCCTGCACAACCCTGCCAGCGTACTTTGACAGTTGCCACTCATATCTGGTGTCTCTATAGCGTGCTTTTACAACCAAAATTTTGTTTCCACTGTAATAGAAGAGCAGTTGCCTGCCTGCCAGCTTCTGTTTGAGGTTCACAGTGGATACTGTGCCCTTTCGCCCAGTGCCACCACTCATATCTGTTTTTACAATAGCTTAAGCTTTAGATTTAAAAGAAATATTTTTTTTCACTGTAATAGAAGAGCAGTTAGTTGTCTGCAAGCGTCTGGATGTCAGGCCTACTTCAGCGTGTGCTCTGTAGACCAAAATTAGTTTTTCACTATTATAGATTGAATAGCAGTTACTTGTCTTCAAGCGGGTGTGTCAGGCCTACAGTGTGTGCTCTGCAGAACTGTTCAAGTGCACATTGCCAATCATATCTGGTGTCTCTATAGCGTGCTTTTACAAAGAAAAGAGGTTTCTAGTGTAAGCTAATAGCAGCCAGTCAGTGTCCTTCAAGCGGCTCTGTCAGTCCTTCCTTCAGCGTGTGCTCTCCAGAACTGTTCCAGTGCATATTGCCAATCATATCTGGTGTCTCTATAGCGTGCTTTTAAAACCAAAATTTGTTTTTCACTGTTATAGATTGAATAGCAGTTACTTGTCTTCAAGCGGGTGTGTGAGGCCTACAGTGTGTGCTCTCCAGAACTGTTCCAGTGCACATTGCCAATCATATCTGGTGTCTCTATAGCGTGCTTTTAAAACCAAAATTTTTTTTTCACTGTTATAGATTGAATAGCAGTTACTTGTCTTCAAGCGGGTGTGTCAGGCCTACAGTGTGTGCTCTCCAGAACTGTTCCAGTGCACATTGCCAATCATATCTGGTGTCTCTATAGCGTGCTTTTAAAACCAAAATTTGTTTTTCACTGTTATAGATTGAATAGCAGTTACTTGTCTTCAAGCGGGTGTGTCAGGCCTACAGTGTGTGCTCTGCAGAACTGTTACAGTTCACATTGCCAATCATATCTGGTCTCACAGTAGCTTGCACGCATAGTACCACTAATCCCAAAAAAAATGACAGGCAGAGGCAGGCCACCCCGCAGGGGCCGTCGTGGTTGTGGTGCTGTGATTCCCTTTTGCCCTAGAATAATGCCCAGTTTTCCGAAGCCACGTACCCTGAACTTGAAAAGTTCTGAGGACATAGTTGACTGGCTAACACAGGACACCCAATCTTGTACAGCCTCCGCTCGGAACCTTGACTCACCATCCTCCTCCAGCTTAGCTTCAGGCACCTCTCAAGATACCACTCACCCGCCTGCCGCCACCACCAAAACTATCACCACAGCCGCTTTACTTGGTATGTCAGAGGAGTTATTCACACACCCGTTTGAAGAAATGAGTGATGCGCAACCATTATTGCTAGAGGATGTAGATAACAGGGATATGTATCAGGCAGGCAGCATTAAACACATGGAGGTACGGTGTGATGATGATGATGTTGTACCCGCTGCTGCTTCCTTTTCTGTAGTCAGTGATCAATTGGCAGGGAAGGGGTTGATTTGAGTAAAGGAGGGGAGGGGTGGGGGTGTGGGATTTAACTTTAATTTTTTTTACAGGGTGAAAAGGATCATCACTAATCCGTCTCCCTGCACTTCACACTGAATGCGAAAGAGCAGGGAGGTGGATCTGAAGTCCCTGCAGCACATGTGCTCGCTTTGGCAGCCTGTCAGAGCGATCACAGCTGCAGGGACAGCGCAATCGGGTGCTCCCGGTCTGCCTCGAATACCGAGGCAGACCGGAGGAGCATTAACCCCGTGATCGCCGCAATCGCAATGATCTGGACTTAATTTTAGCACATGATGGACCCAGTCCATCATGCGTCGTTAAGGGGTTAAACAGTATGAATATCAAACAACCCTGCCAAATGTATACCAATGAAATCCAACAACAGCAACCTGACATATACAGTATCTCACAAAAGTGAGTACACCCCTCACATTTTTGTAAATATTTTATTATATCTTTTCTTGTGACAACACTGAAGAAATGGCACTCTGCTATAATTTAAAGTAGTAAGTGTACAACCTGTATATACAGTGTATTTGCTGTCCCCTCAAAATAGATCAACACACATCAATTAATGTCTAAACCATTGGCAATAAAAGTGAGTACACCCCTAAGTGGAAATGTCCAAATTGGGCCAAATTAGCCATTTTCCCTCCCTGGTGTCATGTGACTCATTAGTATTACAAGGTCTCAGGTTTGAATGGGGAGCAGGTGTGTTAAATTTGGTTTTATCGCTCTCATATTCTCTCATACTGGTGACTAGAAGTTCAACATGACACCTCATGGCAAAGAACTCTCAAGACAAATTGTTGCTCTACATAAAGATGGCCTACATGAAGATTGCCAAGACACTGAAACTCTGCTGAAGCATGGTGGACAAGACCATACAGCGGTTTCCCAGGACAGGTTCCACTCAGAAAAGGCCTCGCCATGGTCGACCAAAGAAGTTGAGTGCATGTGCTCAGCATCATATCCAGAGGTTGTCTTTGGGAAATAGCCGTATGAGTGCTGCCAGCATTTCTGCAGAGGTTGAGGGGGGAGGGGTTCAGCCTGTCAGTGCTCAGACCATACGCCACACTGCATCAAATTGGTCTGCATGGCTGTCATCCCAGGAGGAAGCCTCTTCTAAAGATGATGCACAAGAAAGTCCGCTAACAATTTGCTGAAGACAAGCAGACTAAGGGCATGGCTTATTGGAACCATGTCCTGTGGTCCGATGAGACCAAGATAAACTTATTTGGTTCAGATGGTGTCAAGCATGTGTGGCGGCAACCAGGTGAGGCGTACAAACACAAGTGTGTCTTGCCTACAATGAAGCATGGTGGTGGGAGTGTCATGGTCTGGGCCTGCATGAGTGCTGCCGGCACTGGGGAGCTGCAGTGCAATGAGGGAATCATGAATACCAACATGTACTGTGATATACTGAAGCAGAGCATGATCCCCTCCCTTCCAGTGTTCCAACATGATAATGGCTCCAAACACAAACACACCTCCAAGGTGACCACTGCCTTGCTAAAGAAGCTAAAGGTAAAGGTAATGGACTGGCCAAGCATGTCTCCAGACCTAAACCCTATTGAGTATCTGTGGGGCATCCTCAAACAGAAGGTGGGGGAGCGCAAGGTCTCTAACATCCACCAGCTCCTTGATGTCGTCATGGAGGAGTGGAAGAGGACTCCAGTGGCAACCTGTTAAGCTCTGGTGAACTCCATGCTCATGAGGGTGAAAGCAGTGCTGGGAAATAATGGTGGCCACACAAAATATTGACACTTTGGGCCCAATTTGGACATTTACACTTAGAGGTGTACTCACTTTTATTGTTGCCAACAGTTCAGACATTAATGGCTGTGTTTTGAGTTATTTTGAGGGGACAGCAAATTTACACTGTTATACAGGCTGTACACTTACTACTTTACATTGTAGAAGAGTGTCATTTATTCAGTATTGTCACATGAAAAGATATCATGAAATATTTACAAAAATGTGAGGGGTGTACTCACTTTTGTGAGATGCTGTATGTGTGTGTTACTGATACCTATAAAATAACTTAATAAGATATATCTTACTCAGACTGCAGAATAAGATACAACTTTTCTATTAACACTTCCTCGATGGGATAGTTTCAGTTCACCATATATATATATACATAGGCATATAACATTTATTTTATTTTTAAAATAAGGAGAAACATTTACACATTACCAACATGTTGTGGTGAATTAATTCCATTTGAAATTCTCCTCTCTGAGTACTCTGGTCTGTAACTCGGTCTATGGCCCTCAGTAAGCCTCTTATAGGAGCTTATTTTGATTATCTTTTTGATGGTTTTTAAAACCCATGTTGATGGTCCTATTGATCTCTTTCTCTAACTTTTATCCCTATTTAACCATGATTTCCCCCTTATCAGTTCCTGCCCTTTGTTTGAAACTGGGCCATACCTGGAAAAAAATCTGGCTTTTGATTGGTTATGGGTGTATCTAAATACATACTGACTCATTTGGGACTCTGACCAATATATGTCACTCTTTACCCAGGTATGAAGACAATTAATTATTAATGTTTTTGTTAACTTATTGAATAAACAAATTGACCTTTAATTCACCTATACTGGTCACTGTTTAAATTACTTTAAGAATCCATCTTTGGTTATGTATATTCTTTAAATCCTTAGTGACCAGACCCCTTTTCAATTTTCTTAAAGGACCAGGGCTGTTTTTACATTTATGCAGTGTTTGTGTTTAGTTGTAATTCACCTCTTTCATATTAAATGCACCCACACTTATTATATACCATTTTATTCAGGAGAAACAGGGCTTTCATTTCATATCAAATATTTATATATGAAACATAATTTATTATGAAAAAAATCTAAACACATTTGAGAAATTAAGAAATGTTGTTAATTTTTTAGTTCTGCATGGTATTTTAACTGTGAATGTCATAATACTGAATGTCAAATGGTAGCCCAGGAATGAGAATTACCCCCATGATAGCATATCATTTGCAAAAGTAAACAACCCACAGTATTACAAATGGGGTATGTCCAGTATTTTTTAGTAGCCACTTAGTCACAAACACTGGCCAAAGTGTTGCATTTTTCATATTTGTTTGTGTGAAAAATGCAAAAAAAAAATACTTTAAGCTAATTTTGGGCAGTGTTTGTGACTAAGTGGCTGCTAAAAATGACTGCACATACCCCATTTGCAATACTTTGGGTTGCCTACTTTTGTAAATGGTATGCCATCATGGGGGTAATTCTTATTCCTGGGCTACCATACAGTCTTAAATGCAACAAAACCAATCTGGCAAATTTCAATGTGAAATAACTGAAATGCAAGTCTTATATTTGACTGTGTTACTTTTGAAAACACCATAACACCTGTACATGGGGGGTACTGTTATACTTGAGAGACTTGCTGAACAGAAATATTACTGTTTCAAAACAGTAAAACGTAACACAACAATATCTTCAGCGAAAGTGTCATTTGTGCGTGAAAATTGCAAAAATTAGCATTTTCACTGACGATATAATCGTTGTGATACATTTCACTGTTTTGTGTTCAGTGAAGTGTCCTGAGTAAAACAGTACCCCCCATGTACAGGTGTTATGGTGTCCTGGAAAGTTGCAGGGTTAAATATAGGGCTTGCAAACCAAGTTATCTGGACTTTCTGCCTGGGTTGTCAGGCAGGTCCCTCAAATTGTAATGAATAAAATTACTTAATTATGTAAAAATAATAAATGTAACGTGTTTAAGGTCCTAGGACACCAGCGCTCTATACTGCCATAGAGCCTCTGTGCCTGTTAACTGCCCAACCGAGCGACCTCGTTGTGTGATTGAGCTCCCCCCTAACAATATATTGAAGGATCTGTATGGTGCCGGTACAGGCGGGGAAACCCGTGTAAGCTATGATTTACTTGGACAAATCAAGGTAAGTTAGTGAAGCGGGGGAGTTCCCTTTTAAATGTCCATATGCCACTCCCACAACTTCAGGTCAAGAATCCTTCCAATATATACATTGGTCATTATTCCTCTCCCGTTTCAATTTTGTAATTACATACAGGCCCGGGACAAAGAATACCAAAGCAGATGCACTCTCTAGACAGTTTGAGACAGATGAGGTTCAAGAGGTATTCCCAATCGTACCTCCAGAATGTCTTATTGCTACTGTGGTTTCCGAAGTGTCTTCTCCACTCTTCTGTGCCATAATTGCAGACTAAACTCAGGCACCTGTAGAGAAACCTCTGAACAAACTGTACATTTCACCATCATTGAGGAAAAAAGTAATTTAACAGCAGGTCATCCTGGAATAAATAAGACTATCTCTGCCATTTCCAGGAAGTTCTGGTGGCCTACTCTTAGGAGCGACATTTAAGATTATGTAGGGGCATGTCAAATATGTGCTGTTTCTAAAACACCCCACAAACCTCCTCCTGTGTTGTTACAACCGCTTCCTATACCTAACGTTCCAAGGACCCATTTAGCCATGGATTTCATCGTGGATCTCCCCAATTCAAATGGGTATAATACTATCCTTATGGTTGTAGATAGATTCTCCAAAATGGCACATTTTATACCTCTTAAAAAATGGCCATCTGCCCAAGATCTTGTCAAAATATTCATGAAGGAGATTTTTCGATTACATGGAGTACCAAAAAACATTGTTTCTGACAGAGGTACCCAATTCATCTCTAGGTTCTGGTGTGCCTTCTGTAAACAATTTAGTGTAGAACTTTTATTTTCCTCTGCATACCATCTTCAGACTAATGGTGCTGCAGAGAAGGCCAATCAGTCTTTAGAAACATATTTATGTTGCTTTATCGATGCCAATCAGTCCAACTGGTGCAAACTTTTACCAAGGGCTGAATTTGCCAGAAATAACGCGACTGATGAATCCTCTAATCATAGTCCATTTATTGTTAATCAGGGTTATCACCCCATTGTGTTACCTTCTGAATTTTCAAGCACTGATATTCCTGCTTTGAACGCCCATCTGACCTCTATTCAGGACACTTGGGATTCTGTTCATTCAGCACTACAGGATGCCTCTAAACGTGCTAAAATCCAAGCTGACAAGAAAAGGGGTCCCAATCCTGTCTATCAAGTAGGGGACAGGGTTTGGTTATGCACACGTTCCTTCCATGAAACTAGCTTCTCGATACATAGGTTCCTCGGTCGTATAAACCCTGTGACTTATTCATTGGCACTCCCTGCACATATGAGAATTGCCAATTCTTTCCATGTATCATTGCTTAAGCCCCTCACTTGCAATCGATACACAAAAATGGTTGTTCCTCCTCCCCCCTTGGTAGTAGGTGATCAAGAGGAGTACGAAGTCCAATCTATATTAGACATCAAAGTTCTCTAGAGGTGTTCTGTGTTATCTGGTTGACTGGAAGGGATATGGCCCGGAGGAACGTAGTTGGGTTCCTGCTGACCGGGTTCATGCTCCCCGTCTTGTCCGGTCGTTTCACAACCGTTTTCCTCACAAGCCGACTCCTTCCCGCCCGGTGAGCGGTCTTCGAGTGGGGGGTACTGTTACGGCTCCCTGCCCGCCGAACGACGCGTCTGTGCCTTACTGGCACGACCGCGCCGATAAGGCGAGCTTTCCTGCTCGTCGGCGAGCCGGGAACAGCTCCTCCGCGTTTTCTGGGCAGTGTGCCCAAACCAAAGATGGCGCCGACCATGCGGTCGCATCCATCAAAGGCTCCGCCCCTCAAAGTTATACAGATGTGCGCGTGACGTCAAGACGTCAACGCACACGCACGTTCTGGGGTCAGAGGTCACCCTCTGACCAATCAGAGCCCAGAAAGGGATATTTAAATCCCTGATTTGCCCCAGTACCTTGCCCTGTCGTGGTTTCCTGTTCCTGGTTCCCGGGAGTGCATTTTTCCTTGTGATTCTGATATTCTGGTATTTTGATCTTGGCTTTTCCTGGTAATTCCGATTTCTGGTTCCCCTGATTTGGCTTGTTTAAACGGTATTGTGTATTTCTGGCTTCCTTGACCTCGGCTTTCCCTTTGACTATTCTCTGTCTCTAACGTATTAGTCTGGCCATTCTAAGGTCCGGTTTACAATCTGTCCTTTTATTTCCTTTCTTATTTCTATGTATATGTTTACATAGTTTCTGCGTGTTGGACCACACTAGCAGTCGTGACAATTTATATATTATTTTTATATATATATATATATATATATATATATATATATATATATATATAATTAACGTCATTCTAAGTGTATTTTAATATTAATATAATAAAAATATAAGTAGAATAATGGACTGTGTATGTGTTTGTATATATAAGTACTTTTTTATTTAAAAACTATTTTATTACTTTATTAAACTTTTACAAACTTTTGTGCAGGCATGAGGGGGACAGCCTGCAGGCACTGCACAAGCTGGCTATTTCGGCCATGTGATCGCAAGGACCCCATGATCACAAGGCCCGGGGGGGTGGCGATCAGCTGCTGGGGGACTGCCACATCGCTATTGCCGGGTGGGGATCGCCAGCGATCAGGTAAGTGCACATTTGCCGCGGACGTCCTAAACGACCGTTTTTTGTCGCACGTATCTAGAACGTCCGCGGTCGTTAAGGGCTTAACCAAAGACAGGTTTGGTTATATATATATATATATGATTAGATATTAAGTATGTATCATTTATCCATTTAATTTGTAGGAATACATGATAAATATATTCTCTTAAAATAAAAAAACTCAAATGATAATAGTATCTATACATGATCACTTTTACATCTGTATCAATCACATTGGTTACATATCACTATAGTACTAAAGGGGTACATATCATGCATGCTTGTAATGCATTTCATCAATTTCTATTTCCTCTATATTTGTCTTTATTTAATGATTTTAACAGGGAAGTGGCTTCTTGGGAGAGGTCATTCTGACTCTATGTATTTCACTTGAATGTTCACATACAAACACATGCATTGTTCCTTCCCTTTTGAAGTTCTGTGAGTTTTAGGATTTTCAGGTGGGACAGTCCATTTTAGTAATTCCTCATTATTCCTTTTAATCCTTATACACATATATCATAGGGTGAAACTATAGATAAGAATGTTTATGTTTAATTTCTCAGGTTTATTACCCTAAGGCTACAGGCATTCTGAGGCTACAATGTTACAAGCAGTATTCAAATGGAAAAATCCAGTTAGTTTCATTATCCATATTGATCTCTGAATATTAAAATGAATACGGTACCAAATAGCACAACATACTCATACTCATCTGAGCAATGCTCTGTCTACTTATCCTATTCTTGTCCTTCTCTTCCCTCAGGATCAAAGTCTCTCCTTATGCCCACTTCTCTCAACCTCTCTTAACAACCTCCACATTCCCCTCTCTGCTACACTCCTCCCTTCTATTATCTCATGTCCTACTCTCTTTTCTCTATGTTGTGTCACCTACTGTCATACTCCTATCACTATCTTTCATCCTGCTTTTTCTACAATGGAAGTTTATTGACATTTTTATATATCAAAAAAGAAAATGGGGTACAGAAAGGAAAAGAAGAAATGGGAGATTTACAGTTGTGGTTCGGACAATGCATAACACTTTCCTCCTGCTTTTAGCAGTTGGTGATGTCTCTCCAAACCCAGTGCCCTTCACCTCCTCTGCTCACACTAAGACAACAATAAATCACATGAACCTCCAAGTACCATGTAATTTATCCTTATCTACCAATGTCCAGTGTGCACTCTGGAGCACCTGCAGCAATCTGAAAACTACAGCCATACACAACATCTTTATCTCTCACATTACTAGCACTCCCTGAGACATGACTGTCCTCCTCTGACAGCCCTACTTCTGCTTCTTTATGTTTCGGTGGACTACAATTCTTCCACACTCCCAGGCCCAACAGTAAAGGATGTAGTGTAGGCATCCTTCTCTTCTCTCAGTGTACCTTTCAACCAATCCTCCCTGCCCCTGTCAGGATTACAGTTGATCCAGCACGCAGAAATGTGTCACACCTAGGACTAAGGGTAACGTCTAACTAGACCTTAGAATGGTCGGACTTAACATACCTAAGAATAGTCAATATATTAGCCGAGGTCAGGGACACAGAATGGGACACAGCGATAAGGGAAATAGTCAAGGATACCAGATATCAGAGAAGTCAAAACTAAGCCAAAGTCAATAACTAGAAACACACGATCAGGAACACACTCTCGGATAACCATCTAAGGGAAACCACGATAGGGCAATGAGAAAAAGTAAAAATTAGTTTAAATAATCCTCCTGCAGATCCGATTGGCCATAACTGGCCTTTGACCTCAAAGCATGCATGTGCGTCTTTTGCGTGATGTCACACACACGTTGACATCATCATTACAGTGGGCGGGCATGGGGCTATAATATACTGGCGCAGGTATACTGGCGCAGGGTTGATGGGCGGCACTTCTGTTATTGCCAGTAAGGCAATTATTACCGCAGATATCACAAGGTGAGGATGCATATGTGACAGCCCCTGCAGGGTTTACACTGTTCAAGTATTTAAATCCACTTCTTTAAGAATTGCCATTATTTATTGCCTCTCCGGTCATCCTAGGCTATTCATTGAACACTTTTTTTTTCTGCCTGTCCCACTTCTTTTCCTCTATCACTCTTTCCCTTACACTTGGGGACTTTAATATCCTTATCAACAACCCCAACTGCTTTGATGCCTCTCATCTGCTCTCTGTAACCTCCTCCTTTGGCCTGACACAATGGTCTAATACAGCAACTCATACAGCATGAAATACTCTTAATCTCATTTTAGCCAATCTCTGTACCACCTCTAATCTCTCCAATGTTCTAATATATCTATCTAACCACCATCTTCTGACCTTTGACATCAGCATACCCTGTATTTAAATTATACCACCCTCGGCATATCAGTCTAATAGAAACCTACACTGTCCTGATCTACAACAATTATCCACCAACCTCCGAACTCTCCTTTTGCCTATACTTTTGGTTGCTGCAAATCTGCCACCTCTTTCTACAACTTCACCCGCTCTTCTCAACTAGATATCATGGCATCTCCTACATTTAAACATCGCAAGCACCCCTAATTACACCATTGGCACACCAAGCAGACCCCGTACGTCCAAAAATGCTCCAGAACTGCTGAACACTACTGGAGAAAGTCTAATTCTGTATCTGATATGCTCTACTATAAATTTAGGCTATGCTCATACAGCTTGGCTCTTTCCTCTACAAAAGAAAACGACTTCAATACCCTCATAAACACGATCTCCCATGAACCCAAGTGCCCCTCTCACATGTTTAACTCTCTTCTGCACCCTGTTGCTCATCCTCCTCCTACCAACGTGACCATCACAAATTTTGCAACTCACTTCACTTTGATTATTTCTTTAATCAAAGAATAGATCTCTCATCTCTCTCCTTCCCCTACCAATATTTCCCCAACCCCACTCCCTTCACTGTTCTTTGCTCATTCACACCTGCCACAGCAGAAGTATCCACTCTGCTCAGATCCTCCCATCCCACCACCTTTGACAGTTAATATTCCCTTAATCCTTTTCCTTCATATCTCATCCACACTTTGTCTCTTTCTCTTGCTCTGCTTCTCACTAAAATATTCACTCTCTTCATCTCAAACATGCAAATATAATTCCTTATTCTGAAAAAGCTCAACCTTGACTCTAACACCCCATCCAGCTACTGCCCTATTTCGCTACTACTGTTTGCCCCCAAGTTACCCATTTCAGTTTGGAATCTGCACTCGTCACTCTGTTGAAATGGCTCTGACCAAAGTATCCAATGATTTAATCTTTACAAAATCTCAGGGTCACTATACTATCCTAATTCTTCCTGACCTTTCTGCTGCATTTGACACTGTTCCACAGCTTCTTCTAAACTTCCATAATCTTGGTCTACAAGATTATATATTGAGAAATATATATATTTTCTGTTACTTCAACAAAAAACATTAAGTATAATACCTATCCTAGAACATGTTGCTATATAATTTAATATAATTTAACAACTGATGAAAAAAGAATGCTTTATATTTCAATGTGGGTTGTTGTTTTTTTTTTTTTTTGCAGTTTGAATCTTGTTTCCATGAATAGCTGTGTGAGAGTAAAATTTGAAAATACAGACAAAGGGGTGGAGGTAAGGATGGGAGATACACAAATCAGGTGAGGGATATCTAGATATACACACAAGAAAGAGAGAGTGGGTGCAGAGAGACACAAAGGGGAGGGAGCTACACACAAAATCTGTAACGATTAAAGTGGGGTTCCAGCAGACAATTCCCTCTTAGTTGCAAAATAATCTAAGTATAAATCTGGTTTTGGAAAAGCAGAGTAAAATTGTTCCAAAGAATATCATGGAAACCACTATGCCATTTGCTGTTTACTAAATGTTTAAATAGATTTACTGTTTACCTGTCTATCTTTTATCACAAGTGCTACATCAAAGTGAGTGGGTCAATAGTGTCACCACTGTACCAATTTTGTTTTACATATTGTGGGGCCTGGGATATATCTCTGATGTAGTATATAGGGTTTTCACAATTTTAAATTCACTTTTAGTGCTCTGCTGCAGCACATAATGGGTTAATTTATGACACATGCCAGGGTCTCACAGGCTCACATTTCAATCATCTATTTATTGTATTGATTATATAATATATAACACACAGTTTGTTTGTTTTCTATTAATATGTATATATATATATGTGCATACAGTATTTAATATGTGCTAATGACAAGTTGACAAGTTAGCACCATATTTCTATAACATTTAAATCTTAATTAAAATATAAACTTAATGTGCCAGTGACAGATGGTTATATAACAAAGAAACAATGTATGGTAAAATATATTGTTTGGATCGTCAACCATATAATACTTGGATCTGAAATAAAATCTAAATACATTTATTTCAGTACTCCATAGTTGTTGTTGTTTTTTTTTTAATCTACAAGATAAGTCTAGTTTCATATATTTGAAATCAAATTGTAGTAACGAAATATAAAGCAGCAAAGTTAAAAGGATAAATTGAGGAATGGGAAATGTAATTGGCTCCCATGTACAAACAAATTCTTCTGAGATTCCAGACATATTGAATTACAGACTAACCTCAAGCTTCTAAATAGTTGTCAAACAACCTAAGAAACAATTACCTTGTGTATTCTCACTAATTTTTTCATTGGATTGTTAGGTTTCAATTCTTTCTATTTGTCACTCCGTCTATGGTAATAGACTTTGAAACAGAGAGCTCATATAGCACACTTGCCCCTGTACTCTTTTTAATCTTTAGTCCTGTCACTAAGTAATCCAACCAATTTGATCTCTAGTTACCAAAGTCTTTCCAAAAATGGGTGAGTGAATGAAATCGAAAAGTGACAAACGTATTGAAATTCATGCTTGATGAAATGTGTAAACCTTTGTGAAATCAATATTTCCAGTAGACTAAAAAAATAAAATGTAAAAAAAAAAAAAAGTGTCAAAGCACATTTGTTCATTTGTTCATTTTTTCCATGCCTTCATGGCATCATATCTTTTGGGATTTTGTTTTTTAATTTAAATTGGGAAATATAAATATATGTACATGCTTTTCATGCAGCAAATGTTTATTTTCATGCCTCGTTCTAAACAATTATCATTATTTCCTCTTGATCAGAGAATTTCTTGATTTTTATACAAGGCCATAATACTATTTTGTGGTTGGTAAAGTCTATACTTCAAAAGCAAAAACAAGAATATAAATTGCTTTCCATGACCTTCATGAGCTAGGTGGCTTCTATTGGTATTATCTGTTTCAACTTGTCATATGCAAATACTATGAAAGACAATTCAGTAACTGTTATAAAATTACATTAATAACCTAACTTTTCATGACAATCCATTTATATTGCCTTAGCACTAAACTAAAATTATTTATCTCTATAAAGCTCAAACATAATCAGGCTTGCAGACATATGATTCTCCCCACTGTAGCTCCATCATCTCCGGCCCGCAAGGGCCATGTGATCACCATGATCACATGGCCGCAATGGAAGTCTATGGAGCTGCCAGCAGGGGGATTGCCTGAGCAATCAGGCAGTCCCCCAGGCACCTAAAATTAAAATAAAATAAAGAATAATTAATATATATATTATATATATATAATATATTATAAAACAATTAAATAATTGTATAATATATTATACATATATAATGCATTTATATGATTGTATTATATGTGTACTTTGAGATATATACACAATATATCTCAAAATACACTTATAATGCAATCATATATATGCATTATATATGTATAATATATTATAAAATGCTTTAATTATTTTATAATATATTATACATATATAGGAAAAAAAACACATGTGTATATATATATATTGTGTGTGTGTGTATATATACACTCTAGTACATATATACTCTACTCTATATATATATGGAAGAGTAAGAGATTGCACTCTCAGGTCTTTTAAATTAATAAATCTGTGTTTATTTAATAAAAGGTATTTACATCATCCGACCAAGATCCTGAGGAATACATTTAAATACATTTAAAAAACAGCCAAATGCATTTCACCAATATATGGCTTCATCAAGTATTGCAACTTGATGAAGCCATATATTGGTGAAACGCGTTTGGCTGTTTTTTAAATGTATTTTATCATATTTTATTAAAGGAATATTGGCCTCTATATTGTGTTTGTGCCATATACCTTTTGATAAAGCATTTTTTACTTTTATCTTTTATTTATTTTTTTACCTGGTCATTGAAATACTCTGGGTTATCTACTTACCCAAGAATCCTAGGTGGGGTATTACCACCTACGCTATCATAGTGAGCAGTATATCCTGCTCACTTATATGTGAGTATTATACCTTTTTAAATTATTACCCTTAC
Organism: Pelobates fuscus; assembly: GCF_036172605.1. Lineage (NCBI taxonomy): Eukaryota > Metazoa > Chordata > Amphibia > Anura > Pelobatidae > Pelobates > Pelobates fuscus. The sequence goes on along the minus strand of NC_086317.1, from coordinate 110,923,101 downwards.
CGTTGCATACAGAGAGCAGTATTTGGTTTTATTTTCTCTTTCCCTACACTGAGGACCTGTACCATCTACCGACACCTATATCCCCACACTTCTTATCAGGACTTTATTCTATTTTACTCATTTTATGTAAGTACGCATTGTTCATATTATTCTTTGGCGCAACCTTATATTCTGTTTTTTTACATTTGTACTTTCTATTGATGTTTTTTGAGGGAACATCAAACCCTTAGGTTGCTGTCCTTTTTTACTATAGCTGTCTACTGGTCACCAAGCGCTGATCTAATATCCGTTTATATACAAATATAGTCTGGCGTATTTGCTAATATATAATAAATATATATTTTCTTCATTCCCATATAGCTTCAACTTCACATATTGTCCCGCAGGGCTGAAAATATATGTGCATGTATGCTTAAGTTATGACATACATACATTTTGACCAAATAAATTATTAAATAGTAATATTAAAATGTATTAGCATTGCATCTATTTATCTAACTGTCTTTATTATTTTTATTATTGGAGTGTTCCTTTAAAGTTTTGATTTACGCTAAGTAAAAACTTTCTTAAACTGTTCAAGTACGGTAAAGGATTTTCAACATATATGTTTATGATTTGTTATTATCTGAAGCATTTGTATGCAGTGTGTATTATTTTATGTACCTTGTAATATTAGATCAGCAACATTATTCATTGGAATGTCTTGTAGAATGTGTTTCTTCATGAAATAGTATGGTGTTGACAGTTGTATGCTTGCAGTGATCTGTATGTCATTTTCACCTGTTTGAATCACACTCCATACACTCTATGATGCTTACTGACACCTCTAAATATTTAATATCTTAAGCCAGTGGATGTAATACATCTTTTCGCTCAGTGAACAAAATCAAAAGCAGTGTTGAAATAAAGTGCTGTAAGAGCGTTAACAAAAATAACACTTTAGGTAGGAAAAAAAACTTCAACTAAACAAAGTAATCTCCTTAATAAATGAATAGTGTTAATAAAATTGAAACAAATTTATGTGGTGTAATGCACTCCATGTGCTGAAATTTGTATGTGATATAAATATAAATTAATGCAAATTTGATTCTTAATGGATTAATGCAACTGTATTTCTTTCTGCAGTAAATTAATCACATTAAAACAACAAATATATATAAAAAAATATGTTCTTTCCATATTCTGTAATGAGTATATTTACCTTTAGAACTCTATTAAATATTTGCACGTATACTCCTGTGTTTTAGAACCTGTTTTAACCTGATGTAAAACAAAATCCATCCAACAAGCTTTGATCACTCTCACCCATTGCAGAGAGACTGTAAAAAGTCTCATACATTGGACTAGAGCCTACATGGCTCACAAAATACAGAGAATTGCAGGCAATAAAGTTGAGTTAATGACAACTCTAGAAATATGACGGGCTACATTTAACCGCAGAACTACAATTTAAAATAGATACCTGATTTAACCAGATGTCTCAATAGTTTGTGCATTAGGCATTGTACAATGTTTCACACAGAGGGACTAAATATGCCAGTTAACTATTAACTTCCCTTTATGTACAGGAGCCCATATGGCTCAAAAGTATGAAATTACATAACAATAGCAAAGGAAGTAACATATAAAACAAAAAATGCTATGCTAATAAATATTAATATGTCTAGCCAAAGAACTGTAGTACTGTAGGGCATATTGTATTACAATGTTTAGCCATTAACCCCTTAAGGACCAAACTTCTGGAATAAAAGGGAATCATGACGTGTCACACACGTCATGTGTCCTTAAGGGGTTAAACCTGTATCTAGAAGATACAAAAACAGAAAATTTGGAAGTTAAAGAAAATGTAATCTAAATCATAAATTATTTTATTTTCATGGAGATTGCATTGTTCTTATTGCATACGTGTAGATGACATGTACTGAAATTACCACTGCACTGTCTTTGGTCTACAATGCACCTCAGCAAGAACAATAACCCACTTCGCAAGAACAATACAATGATTGTGTCAGCTTGACTCATTACACCACTTTTAATAAATCAAGAGAAAACAAAGGTAATGCACCATGTAAGAATAATATATCATTACTTATGTAAATATGTTTCAGCTTGTAATGTGAAGGTAGAGAAAAACATGGATCATTCCGAATGAGTTAGATGGAGATCTGCTCAGCCTATGGAAAAAGGAACAATGATTTACAAGGAATTTCATCACATATCTAAGAATATTTAACCTTATGTGTACCACATGCAGAAAAACAGATATATGTTTATGTAGAAAGGCAGTTTATTATGCCAAAACAATATGTTTTACTTAAAAACTTGAGAATTCAAGGTTAATTTAAAGTGGATTTAAAATGTAAGGATGAAATAGCTAAGCTGGAAAAATTATCTAAATCAGATTTGCTACCCCTTCGACTACGCTAGCCTTAAATTTGAAATCCACTCTGAATTTACTTTGAATTCTTACTTTAATAAGAAACTATTATCTTGTTTGTTTAAGATAGTGTTATGGATATCCTACACACAGCCAAAAGGTAAATCTGATTTTCTTGCATATCAATAAACATGTGGAGTATGAATGTCCATTCCAAGTAAATAAGATTTTGAAAATGTTAATTCTAGTGCATAATGGTTGACACCTCCTTTAATATGTAACATCATAAATATCATTCCACTTCATGTAGTCAACTACATATTGTCTCTATCTTATTTTTCAATCAAGGTATTTTGCTGCATTTTAAGAGCTCAAGACCATTGGCCTTGATCACAATGTTCTAAATTAATTACACATTCCTCATTAAAAATGGTTATTCACTAAGATAAGAATCCAAAGTGAACTAAGAGAATTTCAAGTTTAATTTATGCAAATTTGACCTTATATTTAAAACCTACTTGAATTTTTTACTATAGTAAATAACCCTGTAAATTATCAGTGTTTTCATATAGTCTTTGAACAATGCAACTTACAGGGTTATTCACTAAACACTGGACTTTGTCCGAATTGAAAAAATCCAGTAAAAAATTTGAAATTCTGATCACATTGGCAATTTGCAGATTTACTAAAGCCAAAAACAATCAGGATTTGGTCGGTAAGATTAATTCTGTAGCATTCATTTGGTTATGTTTGGAATAAAACTAATGTCTGCATTGGAACCAATTTACAGCCCTGAAATGAAAGATTCATCAACACCCTCATGATGACTGAAGATAAACCAAATACATCAAGCAGGATGCATGTTCACAAATTATCATTCACTTGCTATTTGCAAGTGGATTGATTAATTTGAAGAGCTATTTGTCCGCTGGCAATGCAAATAGCAAGTGGGCATATAGTTTAAAACCCTTGGTGGCTAGAGGACTAATTATGTAGAGGCTGGCAAGCACTAGTCAGCCGCCACATTTAAAAAGTTAATAAAAATAAAATAAGTAAAAAACCTACATATTACTATTATGAGGATTGTAAACCTCCCTATACGCCCTTCTGCTATCCAACAGACATTAAAAAGTAGCCACAGTAGCTAGAAAAGCCTTCCCCTGTGCGCGTAAAAATAGGTATTGGCTGGGGACTACTTTAAACATCCATGGAGGAGAACCTAGGACCGTGGCCACTGGGTGGGGGAAATACTTATATTTAAGGGGGGACCTATTGTCCCCTTCCCTGGCCCACCAATGTGCTATTTATAATAATGGTGGGTACCAATTTGTTCCTCCCCTTGCCCCCACCAATGGGCAAATGATGGGGACCCAAATAACTCTTAAAAAATACTAATTAATGGTTTTAACTAGGATTTCTAGTTTTTAGGTTTTTGGTGTTTAGAGTTTTCCTTTAACATGTTTTTCTTTTAGAGAAAAATGAAAATTATTTGTGGTTTTGTAAATTGTATTTTATTAACATTTATTCAACAGACCAAAACCATAAAAACTACAAAATAAATAAATAAATAACAATAAATAAATAAAATGAAATTGTGCAAACTTTATTTTAGCTGCATGATATGCGCTAAAGGTGTTTACAGTTCTGTTGAGTACTTGCTAAAGTTTACTGGCTGATATAGCTACATATAGTTTCCTGCTTAGTCTCACTATATAGCATGTATTTTGAGATAATGCTCATTGGCTGATTGGTACTTTCCACTAATGCTCATGAGCCATGCCAGGGATTGCACAACTGATACAATTTTGGTTCTTTAGGTTTGCGGGCACTTGAATACTATCTCTCATGTGATCCTCTACTTTCAGAGCAACAAGTTGACTTTATTTTGAGGTTTACTGAATTTATTTTGAAACATAATTATTTTCAGTTTAATTACACCTTTTATTTACAAACTAAGAGGACAGCAATGGTGGCGAGTTTTGCTCCATCCAATGCAAATTTGTTCATGGGTTTTTGGGAAAAGAATGTGATCCTGGACAACCCGCATTGGATGGAGCGACTTGCTTTCTATCGTAGGTTCATTGATGATGTTCTGATTATCTGGAGAGGTGAACGGGAGGAGATCAATAAATTTGTCTCCTACCTAAACCACAATGAATGGGGCTTGTCCTTTATGTTCACCAAGCACCACACTGAGATTGCCTTTTTGGACCTTACCCTGAGAGGGGAGGAAGGGGGCATCACTACCAAAACATATCAAAAGAAGGTTGATGTGAATGGTTACCTCCATGCAAGTAGCGGACATCATCCAATGTGGATCCCTAATGTACCGTTGGGGCAATTCATAAGGCTATGTTGTAACTGTTCCCTTCTGGTTGATTATGAAAGGGAGTCGCTCTTGCTTTGCCAGTGCTTTGTGGAAAAAGCCTATCCATCAAGGCATATTTGAAAGCCAGTGAGTGTCATGCCCCAACTACCGGTAATTCCTTGTCTCTTCCGGGTTGACAGAGTTTAGCCACACCCCCTCTCTGATGCGGTCTCGCCACGCTACATAATGCGACCACGCCAGATACAAGACGCTGGATTATTGAACAGCGTTACCGCGATATCAAACCGGCTAAAAGTTTCTCTGCAAACCTCCCTGTGTACTGAACCGGACTGGAACTCGACCACGGCTAGTATCTGGACTTCTCTCATCCTGTCTCAGAAAGAACCTCCCCGGAGGAGAACTCCGGGAACCTGATTTTTCACCCTCTGGAAGCTAAGTCAATTGTTTCATCTGTGATAAGAGCTTTCCCTCTCTCAAGCCTGCTGAGCATTCCTTCCATAGCCTGCTCTCAAGTCCGTTAAGCATTCAGGCACCAGCTGCTCCCTGGCCTGCTATCTCTAACCCCAAAACGAATCTCTCTTTTTACAACTTCAATTATAGCTTTCTACATTTCCCTAAAACTTGCAAACACCAATGTGCTAGATTGTATGTATATAGGAAGCTGCTTACTCCAATTAAACCAACAGCGAAGTAATTAAAGATACAGTACCTGTATTTTCCTATATTAAAATACAATTCCTATATTATTCTCTAATTTTCCTAATCATCAATTTAAGTCCTAAGAAATCTGCAGTTGCGCTCCATATCAATCTATGTAAACGTGACAGTGAGATGCAAAGAGAAGATCTCATTAATCCAACCCGAGTTAGATCTGAGCCTCATAGAGTGGAACCAATGTGTCATACTGGCTGTCATGAAACAATTCTTAATTTATTAGCGGAATATAGAGCTCCCTATGGAAAAAGGGCTAAACACAATATTAGCATGAAGGAGGTGAGCTCAGGTAAATTTCCTATTTTTTTCAACCAATTTTAATCATAAGTATGATGATATAATTGACATATTTTGTAAACACTGGCCAATCCTCCAGCTCGATCCCTGGCTTAAATTCAGTATTACAGATACTCCGAGGGTTACCTTTAACCCCTTAAGGACACATGACATGTCTGACACGTCATGATTCCCTTTTATTCCAGAAGTTTGGTCATTAAGGGGTTAAGAGAGCCCCCAATCTTAAAAATACTAGCCCCCTCAAAATGTAAGTCTGATTCTGTGTATGCATCTAAGAGGAACCCTACTATTGGAAACTATCGATGTGTCCATGGTAGGTGTCTTACATGTGTTTTTATGTCATAATGCTTCTGTTTTCAGACTCTATAATGGTGGTGAGGTCTTTAATATAACCCACTTTATGAACTGGAATTCTTAATTTGTCGTATACCTGCTGACTAGTGATGTCACGAACATAACATTTTCGGTTCGCGAACGGCGAACGCAAACTTCCGCAAATGTTCACGAACGGGCGAACCGCCATAGACTTCAATGGGCAGGCGATTTTTAAAACCCACAGGGACTCTTTCTGGCCACAATAGTGATGGAAAAGTTGTTTCAAGGGGACTAACACCTGGACTGTGGCATGCCGGAGGGGGATCCATGGCAAAACTCCCGTGGAAAATTACATAGTTGATGCAGAGTCTGGTTTTAATCCATAAAGGGCATAAATCACATAACATTCCTAAATTGTTTGGAATAACGTGCTTTAAAACATCAGGTATGATATTGTATCGATCAGGTAGTGTAAGGGTTACACCCACTTCACAGTGACAGACCAAACTCCCCGTTTAACGCACCGCAAACTACCGCAAACAGTCCATTTGCACAACCGCAAACTCCCCATTTGCACATGTTTTAGTGCAAACTAGTCTAACTACTAATATAGTTGAAACATGCTACTTTTATTCATGCCAGACAACCATGCAGGCCAGACTAACAAACATGCCAGGGCCAATCATAGTTAACCACCTCAGATAGTAACATGGCTCCCACTATATACAGAGTAAACATGGCTCCCTCTATATACAGAGTAACATGGCTCCCTCTATATACAGTGTAACATGGCTCCCCTCTATATACAGTGTAACATGGCTCCCCTCTATATACAGTGTAACATGGCTCCCCTCTATATACAGAGTAACATGGCTCCCCTCTATATACAGTGTAAACATGGCTCCTCTCTATATACAGAGTAACATGGCTCCCTCTATATACAGTGTAAACATGGCTCCTCTCTATATACAGAGTAACATGGCTCCCTCTATATACAGAGTAACATGGCTCCCTCTATATACAGAGTAACATGGCTTCCCTCTATATACCGTGTAAACATGGCTCCCTCTATATACATAATAACATGGCTCCCTCTATATACAGAGTAACATGGCTCCCTCTATATACAGAGTAACATGGCTTCCCTCTATATACCTTGTAAACATGGCTCCCTCTATATACAGTGTAAACATGACTTCTCTCTATATACCGTGTAAACATGGCTCCCTCTATATACATAATAACATGGCTCCCTCTATATACAGAGTAACATGGCTCCCTCTATATACAGAGTAACATGGCTCCCTCTATATACAGAGTAACATGGCTTCCCTCTATATACCTTGTAAACATGGCTCCCTCTATATACAGTGTAAACATGGCTCCTCTCTATATACAGTGTAACATGACTCCCTCTATATACAGAATAACATGGCTCCCTCTATATACAGTGTAAACATGGCTCCCCTCTATATACAGAGTAACATGGCTCCTTCTATATACAGTGTAAACATGGCTCCCTCTATATACAGAGTAACATGGCTCCTGAGCTGCGGGTGGGGGCTCTATAAAAGAATAATGGGGGACCTACTGTCCTCCCCCTGCCCCCACCCCTTAGCGGTGGGTGGGGGTCCTAAGTTACAATAAGAGGGGGGGACCTACTGTCCTCCCCCTGGCCCCACCCCTGAACTGTGGGTGGGGGCCCTATAAAAGAATAATGCCCTACTGTCATCCCCCCCAGCCCCCACCCCTGCGTGGCGGATGGGGGCCCTATGTTACAATAAGGGGGGGACCTACTGTCCTCCCCCCGGCCCCTACCCCTGTGCGGTGGGTAGGGGCCCTAAAAAACAATAAGGGGGATCTACTGTCCCCCTCCAGCCCCCACCCCTGAGTGGCGGGTGGGGGCCCTAAATGAAAATACCCCCCTCCCCCATCAAAGGTGACTAGGGGTCCCCAAGCCCCTAGTCACACACCCAAATAAAAAAGGCCCTATTACCCCCCTCACCCTAAAAAATAGTAAGGGGGGAATAAAATTACTACCCTGTAAAGTAAAATTCAACTTACTATTCAATGTCTTCTTTTTTCTAAAATCTTCATTTTTCAGCCCCAAAAAAGGCCAAATAAAAAGCCATCATACCCGTCAAACTTAAAAATAAAATAAAAAACCAGAGCGCAAAAAAAAATAATCCATCTTCACCCATGGAGGGCTCCGCGCAGACTAGGGTATTAACATATACCCTATTGTTACAATTGTTACTTGAAAAGAATGAGGAATGACGTTGGGGTACCACATGCTCATTTGTTATACCTCCATGCACTACAAAAATAAAGAATTTAAAAAAGAAATATACAAAACACAAAGATAAAGCACCGCGCTTACAGCAGCAGTAGCTTAGTATCCAACAGCTTAAAATACATAGTAAAAACAAAGAGAACGTTACCTGCGCTCTGGCCTAAATCCCCATGTGCGTTTAAACAAAATGGAGGCTCTTTAGTTGTATTCCAATGGCCATTTGAATATATAAGCTCCCCAGCCACGTCAAGGCAAGCCTCAATAGGTGAGTCCTACACTAGCCATTAGATATGCTGATATCAGCCAAGAATCTCCAGTGAGACAGGAAGGGGTATTTTAAAAACCCTTTAACATGTAACCCTTTATAGGGCTTCTACACATACAATAAACTTTGCTGGTATCAGACAAAGTGAGACAGAAAGGGGTGTTTTATAAACCCATTAACATTTAACCCCTTATAGGGCTTCTACACATTCAATAAACTCTGCTGGTATCAGACAAAGTTTAAACGTCTCTAATGAGACATGAAGGGGTGTTTTATAAACCCCTACATACTTTACCCTGAATAGGGCTATAACATATACAAATCACCTTGCTGGTATCAGCTAAAAGGCAAATTTCTCTGATGAGACAGGAAGGGGTGCTGCCCCTACATACTTATAAAGTCTTAATAAGACAACGTGGGGAGGCTGGCAGCAATGTAACATAGCTGAGTGATACAGAATTCATATACAAAACACAAAGATAAAGCACCGCGCTTACAGCAGCAGTAGCTTAGTATCCAACAGCTTAAAATACATAGTAAAAACAAAGAGAGCGTTACCTGCGCTCTGGCCTAAATCCCCATGTGCGTTTAAACAAAATGGAGGCTCTTTAGTTGTATTCCAATGGCCATTTGAATATATAAGCTCACCAGCCACGTCAAGGCAAGCCTCAATAGGTGAGTCCTACACTAGCCATTAGATATGCTGATATCAGCCAAGAATCTCCAGTGAGACAGGAAGGGGTATTTTAAAAAACCCTTTAACATGTAACCCTTAAAAAAGAAATAAAAATAAATAAATAATAATAAAAAAAAAATAATAAAAAATAAAATAAAAAATTAATCTAAAATGGATGCTGTCCAGGAGGTGGGAGGGTCTGCTAGGGAGGGTGTGCTGCTGACTGTCTGGAATGTGTCTGCTGACTGTGAGGTACAGGGTCAAAGTTTACTCAATGATGACGAATAGGGGGCGTATCGAACCGCGCATGTGTTCGCCCGCCGTGGCGAACGCGAACACGCTATGTTCGCCGGGACTATTCGCCAGCGAACCGTTCGGTACATCACTACTGCTGACATGTACTTACGGATTGCAGTACGTGGGACAAACCAGCAGACCATTAAAGTGTAGATTTAGAGAGCACAGATTAGCTATTTTACACAAAATTGGGCGATCTCCTGTTGCTAGCCACTTCGACATTTTCCATAATAGTGATCCATCATTCGTCTCTTTGATGGGAATAGAACTAATCCCAGCTAAAAGAGATTTGGCTAAGAGAAGAAGGGATCTATTGATGGTAGAATATAAGTGTATTTTTAAGCTCAACTCTATGGCCCCCAATGGTCTTAATGAAGAACTAGATCAGTTTTAGGTGAACTTTTAGTTTCAGTTCTTTCATCTATTTATGGTTTTGTTTGATTTGTTTTGTTTTGGTTTTATGGTTTTCATTTTTTTTTGGTTCCACTATTTTGCACTGTTGGGATATCTAGGTTTATTCCTGGTAGTTTTGGAGACTTGCACTGGAATATATACCCCTATAATATTTATATTGAATATTATATTATATTGCTGAGATCATGTAGATTTTTTGATCTAACTGGCATGCATATTGCACTGTGCATTTATTCATAGTGAACAGTCATGCCAATCTGCATTTTAGGCTTGATCGGGGCATTAATGTTAACATCAATAGGTACATAACATTATTTATGGACATACTTGAAAACAAGAGAAATCTTAATGTATCCATCCTGGTAAAGTATTTTAGAAATAAATAAATACATATTATACTAGATGCTGCATTTATTCGTTTGATGTATTTGTGTGATTTTGATTTTTATGGTTATTTTTATCTTTATTCAACATTTATTTTTTAATTTTACTTTAGAAATATTTCTCATATTTTGTTTTTTATTTACTATTATGTAGTTTATGTATTATATATACATTAAGTATTTATTTTAAATTCTGTAATGAATCATATACTATGTTATTTATATATACGAACACACATTTTTGTATGTAATAGAATATATATTTTTTGTATTTTCTATGTAAAATATTTTTTTTCTTTAATTCTAGTTATGGTAAGGGTTAATCCCTTTAAGTTATTAGGGCTGTAAATCTATTTAGGCCATACCAGGTTTTTTAGGTTGTCTGCTTTTGAGGGTTTATAAGGCAATTATCCCCATCTGCACATCGTCTTGAGAAAGTCCTGTGAACAGGACAAAATGCGAATATACGCAGTGCCTTTCTCCTCTCTGTTATCTATATCAGTGTTCCCCAACCCCCGGGCCGCGGACCGGTACCGGTCCGTGGATCAAATGGTACCGGGCCGCCCAGGGGTGTGTGAGTCTGCCGGCTAATGCAGGGCTGGCAGTGTCAAAGTGCCAGCCCTGCAATGTGCCTGCGGACCGGGGAGGGAGATCAGAGATCTCCCTCCCCGGTCCGCAGGCACTGTGCTGACAGCCGGCAGCGGAGTGAATGAGAGAGGACTCGGGAGCTCTTACCTGCAGCTCCTCCGGGTCCTCCTCTCGCGAGATTTGGAGCGTTGCCGCGGTAACCACGGCAACGCTCCAAATCTCGCGAGAGTGAACTCTAGCCCTGTAACTGGGCTAGAGTTCATCTCACCACCACCGGACCACCAGGGATTCCCCACCGGACCACCAGGGACTAAGAAATGTCCCCCCTCCTCCCAGTAAAGGTAAGAAGGGAGGGGGGACATGAATATATTAATTTTCATTAAATAAAAAAAATATTAAAAAGCCTCCTTACCCTCCTTACCCCCCATACACACACTGCCCCATGCACACACTACACACATTGCCCCACAAACACTGCCCCCATGCACACACTACACACACTGCCCCACAAACACTGCCCCCTCATACACACCTGCCCCACAAACACTGCCCCCATACACACACTACACACACTGCCCCACAAACACTGCCCCCATGCACACACTACACACACTGCCCCCATACACACACTACACACACTGCCCCCATACACACACTGCCCCACACACACTGCCCCTATACACACACTACACACACTGCCCCACAAACACTGCCCCCATGCATACACTACTGGCGCCATAACAGAGGGCAGAGGAGACTTGTGATCGGGCAACAGAGAGAAGGGGCACTGCATGGAAGCAGAGGCAGCTTGGGACAAGGTAGGTAGGAGACTGAAATACAGCCTTGAGTTCCCAGCCACAGAAACTCCCCCAGTCTGTGACTGGGAAAGAACCTGCAGAGTATAGGTGGTGTTACATCAGCATTAGTCTGCTGGTGTAACACTACCTACCTATCCTGTCTGTCACATACCCTCATATGTACCCCATTTTTATTAACTCTCACATGAGCATGCTATATACATTCAGTCTGAAATGTGTGGGACCGTGAACCAACAATTTTGAGTCTATGTCTTTATGTGACTGTGTTTGTGATTTTCTCACTATGTATGTGTCTGTGTTTTTTTAATATATGTGACTGGTTTTTTTTTGTCTTATTAAATCAAAACAAGCGGGCCACGGAAAAATTATCAAACGTTTACCGGTCCGCGGCAATAAAAAGGTTGGGGAGCACTGATCTATATTGATTGTCTGGTGTGCTGATATCCATTAAGTATATCTATTGTTTACTGCCTGTGTGACTGCCTTCATTGAGATCCTATGTGTTCTACCATTCATCAACAAGTCAAGCAGTTTTTTATTACCACATTGTGATCTTAGAGCTGCTGTTTCTATTTTTGAATGATCTGGATCGCCACCTCGTTTTTTTGCCCCACCCCCCCCCGAGGTCAGGTACTTTTACATCTGTTATATCAGCGGTTACCTTTTGAACTTTTGGATTTTTTTTATTTTTTTTGCACTTTTTTATTATAATTTTTTTTATACTTTTCAATACAAATATTATTATTGTTGTATATTTATTTGATCATTTTACTCTTAGAGAGGGGTATTTATTCAGTTTCTTACATTACCTACAGGTTTAATACATTTTACATTCAATGTTCTACAATGGTTTTTCACTTAGATTTACAACATTTAGTTGCTCAACCCCCTTTGTGTTCACATCTACTTTCCCTTTGGACTACAGCATGCTGCTTATTTAGTAATTAAAAGTGTGGCAGTTTTTGGGAAGTATATCTTATAAACCATGTTAGAATTAGATGCATCATTTTTTAGTGTGTTCCACCTAAAAGTTATTAAATATATCTAGGGTCTCCTTCTAGATACAATGTCTGACACTTTACATTATCTGTTCAAGTAAAACGGAGGTATCCATCTCCTTATTATTTTTCCCTGGCCACTACTTACTCCTCTTCAAATAACCGAGGTGGAGGCAGCTGTTGCCTACTTTTTGCCAATGATGGAACCATGTTTTTTGTTGAGATCCTACTAACCTTTGATACAACTATCCTGTCTGGAAATTACCCATAGCCATGTACAATCTTGACTCCATATCTGTTCTGAAACTATGCCTGACCTATGTGTTTATATTTAACATTCACAATAAAAAAAATGTCTAAAAAGTAAATATATATATATATATATATATATATATATGTGTGTGTGTGTGTGTTAAGGCGGAGCCTGAAGTTGTAGGAGGGGTTTTACCGGCCTATTTATACCCAGACTTACCTCCACTCAGGGCCGACACCAATCCAGACTACCTTGTGACCACTTCCGGTTCCGGTCTGCCCCACCGGGAACGAAGTACCACACAGACCTAATCCTGGGAGACTGACACCCTTCACCTGCTGCCATGGGCAACTTCCAGCCTCGTGGAGGGTACATTTCCCCGCAGGTGATCCCGACAGCCAACCGCAATCTAATTGCGGCATTCAGCCCCGCTTTACGGCGTTACATTCATGCCGTGAGTTCCAAAGGGAACGTGAGTATGAAACTGCCGCAGTCTGCTCCCGCTGCTGCTTTACGGCGTCGCAATAGTACCGCAAGTCACACCGGTATCGTGAGTACACCCGGTTAAGCGCAACCTTCCCGGTCCTGGCCACCTTTCAAGACACAACATCTCCCACTGTGCCCCTTCCCCACAGCCACCTAAGCCCCTTCAGACACACGGCATATTTACTGTCCACCGCTCATAGTCACCGCCGGTACTTGTGTCCCAACAATCTCCGACCCTCCCGTAGCTTCCGGGTCCCTATATTCTGCTTCCCGGGTCCTGTTGGTTGTCCCACAGGTTGTAAGTTACCCATGCTGGGCATCATACACATTACTCATCCGGCCATCGAACGGCACTCACACTGGGACCGACCTAACTTATTTAACCACCGAAAACATTCCACTCGGTCAGTCACTTCTTTACATTTGGTCGATGATTTGACCACCGTTGGCCAATTCAGCCACTCATTGCATATTTACATTCCTTGTTCTTTGTATACTGCCCCCTGACAGACAGCCGGGCATGACAGCCTAGTCATTCCTTGTACATTGCATAATTGTATCCCTTAGTTTACAATATGGGTTGCTATTCACTTAGTCGTGTTTAATCAAATTCACAGTGAAGTTGTATCCACACAGCAAGTTCCTTAATTAACGTTGTTACCTCATTAGCATATTCTGAGGTTTCATATAGGTATGTGTTAATCCACTTCCCAATTGGAGGGTTCCTTTAAAAATAAAAAATAAAAAATACTAAACTACGCGCTTGTCTATTTGCGACTTTCCTAGTTTAGTGCTTTCCAAATATGCACAGTAAGGCCGCTAGGTTCACACTCACATTCAGCCACCATTTGCATGTCTGGGTTGTGGAGCCTCGGCTTTGTTAGATTCTGGTTGTACGTGAGTATGTACAACATACAGTCCTACATTAACACGTGCATTCTTTCGTGCTTGCCGGTTAGTACACTAGGGGCTTATGGAGTCACTCAACTGGTTACTCTGCAATCTCTCGACTCCCATAATATCTCACCTAATAATTGATCATTCTGTATTCATGCTTGAACTATCCACACAACACCCAGATGGTAGCCTACTACATACCTCAGACCCTAATTAGTACATTAAATTCAATTACTATTCTGCTTACGTGGGTGTGCGTATGCAGCTAGAACCACACATCTGTACAGTCAACACTGAATCCGCTCTCTATCTAAAATACATCCAATATGTCATGTACTACCTGTATGCAGCCACCTTGCCATCCAAGTATTACTATGGGCTTGGCCTTGTACTGTTTACCTAAGTCACAGCCCTCCCTAGGCCTTCACGACTTACTCTGCACATGGCCATCAGGGTGCTTACCGCTACAGCTTACTCTCTTCCCCTCCTATTTGGCATGGCATATGGAAGCCGTACCGCTTCCCTGGATTATAATTGGCTCTAGCATGACATGTTCAGGATACACCTTCTAGTCACGCGGCCACTCCTACCCAGCGGACTGCACCCGGGGCATTACAGAGGGACTAAATCCTCTGTTTATATACATCTATCCATCCCTCCCCCCTATTATGCCACTTCAGCTGTCACATTGATATATGTTACGGACAACCAGGTCACCTATTATTCTACGTACCAATTTGTTGCAAGTCATTCATTAATGAAGTAGCCTGGCCACAGCTTATAGACAGCCGCCATTGCATCATACAATTCTATTTTTCTATCCCCTACTACCCTTGAGAGGCCAGCACATATGCCAGGGATCTTATACTGCCCACTCACTGTTCCCAGGCCATTTTATGGCCCCCACTATCTCGGTTTCTTAACCAACTGTGGCTACGCACAATAGATACATCCATTACACGACTGGTCAGCTCCTACGTCAGTTCTAGCCTATGAGAATTAACTACCACTATAATACGGCGGTCAACCATTACTCACGACCTCTCACTATATGTTCCGAACAACCTCTGCAGGCTATCCTATACACCCACACTACAAATCCTCGAATGACCAATTACACATGGCATAATCTCTAAATTCTGGTACTTAGCGTTCAGTAATACCACTATGCGCAGCCTCGCTAGGCCATCACTACCTACGCTACATACGGCCCTTCGCGGGCAATCACTACGACACTATTACGGCTCCTCACTTGGGCATTTACACATGACAGCGGCATCAGTGGGCCCACTCAAGTCCTTGTACGACCCTCTCCACACTACGATTATGCGTACAGTCGCAGGCAATTCTTGTATATCTGATTTGCTTTCCCGACATTAAATTTAATACATGGGTCGAACACATACTTCAGCTCCTTTGGAAATACCCCTATATGCAGCCCTCAATAGGCCGTCACTACCTATGTAACATTTAGGCCATAAATGCTGTCGGCAATTCTCTATGACACTATTCCGGACCCTCACCCGGGCTATTACATACATCCGGGGCCTCGTAGGACCCACTAAATTCCTTGCATGACCCTCTCTAGCTGCTGTTTCTATGAACAATCGCAGGCTTAAGGAATCTCTGACATTCACGTAGAGTCGTTGGTTAAATGACCAGAAAGCCTTTATACGCGACCCTCACTTGGCCGGCACTACCTATGCTATATACGGCCCTCTGCGGGCAATCCACAACAACTCAGTTCCGGCCCCTCACTCGGGCCATTACATACTACTGTTGCTTCGCTTGGCTCTCTCAGTTCCCCGTAAGCCTCTCTCTCTTCACACCTAGGAGTCCAGTCACAGGCCCTTAACGAATCTCCGATATATGTATCCCTATAGTACACCGGAGACGTTGTTCAACTAAATACCTCAGGTCCTTCAGAAATACCTCTATTCGTGGCCCTCACAGGCCACCACTACCCACTTTACATACGGTTCTCCATGAGCAATTCACCACAAACATGATTCCGACCCCTCACTTGTGCTATCGCATAGGACCATGGCCTCAGTGGGCCTACAGAATTTTCACGTGCGACCCTCTCTCCGCGTTGATTAGGTCTAGTCGCAGGCACTTATTGTATCTCTGATGATTGCCTTGGCAGTGAAAAAGAGACGTTGCGTAACACAAATTTCGGGTCCTTCGGAAATATCTCTACACATGACCTCACAGGGCCATCCATTCCTACTCCAAGTTGGCACAGTGGACTAACCCATAGGAGCATTTGCAAAGCGGGGAAGTTGCTACCTATATACCAGTCTCCGTGACAGTGACAGAGTTCCAAGATGAAGGTACGTACTGTTTCGCCAGATGTCGGACATTTGGGGCTAAGAGTAGCCCCGAACTTTAGCCACGTTCATGGAAACACTACGCAAGCACCTCCAAATACGTGAATTACAGCCCAGTAGCAATACGCTACCCTGATGATTTCCTCTATGTGGAGGTTCCCAACAGAACCTCTCAAAACATCACCGACACCGTGGCATTATGCTCCTCATCAGGAGTCTCCCCTACCTGGCGAGGAAACAATAGGGCCTTCCACCGACCTAACCTTTTCGGTATCCTCCCGGACTCGGCAAGCAGACTAGCCAGGTTACCTGACGATAAAGTGTAACGCATCAACGAGTGACGGGGTTCTCACACATGCGTAAACGCTCCCGCAAAGACCTACCGGGCTTACATTTACATTTCACGCAATACAACCGGGCTGCTCAATCATACTGCGACTACCGCACCTCCTATCAGGGGCTCCAAACGACTATAACACTGTCTCTCTTGACTCGCACGTAAACAGACCACTGAGGTGGTGTCGGTTTTCTTACATGTCGGAAACGGATTTCTACATTCATCCCCCCCACCAGGCGTAGAATCACTGGTTACGGGTATCGACGCAGCAGGCCTTTCAGTATTCACGGCCATATGCCAAGGTTGGTGGTTCTGTGACCGATGGCCCCCCGAAACCCCGACACTACAATCAACCTGCACCACTTTCACACTATTTCGACATTTAACCCATAAGTTGCAGCAGATCACACCCGGGGTTCCTGACGGGAAGGCAAACCATCACATGATTTCCAATAATAAAGTCACTCGTGTAAATGGAGATAAAGGGTGTTCTCCCTCACGGGCACTAATTGAACCCATAAGGGGAACAACCTAGTTGGCGGTCTCACGTAATTTCCATTTGGTATGCACACATGTACCTGGCCGGGGTAATATCACGGCCGAAGCTCTATCTCATTCGAACTTTTAGCAACACCTCATGGCAGCTATATACACAAGATATACCCAGTTAGAGGTCCAACTCTATCTGAACAACGAAAGTAGAGTCCGGTGGTAAGGATGCATTTAATTTTCTTTTGCCTCTTTCTCACAGAGAGACAAAGCTAAACAGACCTGTTCACACTATACGACAAATCACTCGCTACTGCATATTCATGAACTAAATGACGACCCGGCTAACAGAATAGGCTAGGTCCAGTTGATCATCATAGGTCAAACCCCCTAAGATCAATGCCGCATCTGTTGCTTCCATCAGGTAAGTACTGATGCTCATTAATCAAGTAATTAGGTAGATGGGAATCAGCAGCTTACAGAAAGTACATTCCATAACCTAAGAAAGAACTCTGGAAGCCTTCACAGAATGGGTTGGTTAATCGATATCAGCATTAAAGTGTTACGATTAAATCTTTTTGCCCTCATTTATTTCAGGCCTACCCGATCATCGGTTTAGGCACACCACAACCGACTCTCATACATAGCCAACGGCGTTATGTATGGCTTATTATCCCCGACTACAAATGTTAAGGCGGAGCCTGTAGTTGTGGAAGAGGTTTTACCGGCCTATTTATACCCAGACTTACCTCCACTCAGGGCCGACACCGATCCAGACTACCCACCCGCCACACCCCTTAACAAACACTTCCTTGGTGTTTTTCATTATTTTAGCTGGCATTTTTTATTAAAGGTATCTTTTTTTTTTTATATAGTAATGTTCTTTTGTTTCCTCTAATTATTTGTGGAGCGCACATGCTATATATTTTTGGTCTCAAGATAGGAGCCCATGTTGTAATTTCTTCACAAATTTGTGCTCCTTCCAGATCTGAATCTTCACATTTTTTTTTTATCAGTCAAAAGATTCTGCAAGTCTAGGCATTACTTCATTAGTGTTTCCTGTGGTACATCTTTAAGCTTCTGAATGTTATAAATAAATTGAAAGTGCTTGCTGTGATGCGTTATCATCCAAACTGGTGTAGAAGCACTCAATTTTAAATTTGTTTGTAGGTTAGTCAATTGGATCATTCTTAGTCATTTTGTTAATCATTCTTAACAAAACATTCTCTTTTTCTTTAAATGTTGCACTAAAGGAGGAAAAACAGGACATGTTTCCATTTTCCTTTTTTACTCTTCCAGTAAATCTTCAAACCCTTTATCAGAACTATAATCCTTCAAAAAATGTAGTTGTGGATTTAAAAAAAAAATTCACATCTGGAAGATATATACTTCAACTTTGAAGAAGCTTTCTAACACAGTTAATTATATTTAGTATGTTGTACCACAATACAACAGAAAACCTTTTCAGAACACCTTGGTGTTTGCCCTTTATATTGGATTCAATATCGTATCCTTGTTCTCTCATATCACCAAATGGAATCTTAAGTTTTCGAGTTCAGTCAAAATTGCCTTAGTCACTTCAGTTGAATTTTGGATTTGAATTTTGGAATTTTGGATTTTGGATTTGAAACCTACAAATCTTTATTCTACACAGTTCTCTGGTTTGGCGGTAAACATAGAATGTGACGGCAGATAAGAACCATTCGGCCCATCTAGTCTGCCCAGTTTTCTAAATACTTTCATTAGTCCCTGGCCTTATCTTATATTTAGGATAGCCTTATGGCTATCCCACGCATGCTTAAACTCCTTTACTGTGTTAACCTCTACCACTTCAGCTGGAAGGCTATTCCATGCATCCACTACCCCCTCAGTAAAGTAATACTTCCTGATATTATTTTTAAACCTTTGTCCCTCTAATTTAAGACTGTCCTCTTGTTGTGGTAGTTTTTCTTCTTTTAAATATAGTCTCCTCCTTTACTGTGTTGATTCCCTTTATGTATTTAAATGTTTCTATCATATCCCCCCTGTCTCGTCTTTCCTCCAAGCTATACATGTTAAGATCCTTTAACCTTTCCTTGTAAGTTTTATCCTGCAATCCATGAACCAGTTTAGTAGCCCTTCTTTGAACTCTCTCTAAGGTATCAATATCCTTCTGAAGAGACGGTCTCCAGTACTGCGTACAATACTCCAAGTGAGGTCTCACCAGTGTTCTGTACAATGGAATGTGCATTTCCCTCTTTCTACTGCTAATACCTCTCCCTATACAACCAAGCATTCTGCTAGCATTTCCTGCTGCTCTATTACATTGTCTGCCTACCTTTAAGTCCTCAGAAATAATCACCCCTAAATCCCTTTCCTCAGATGTTGAGGTTAGGACTCTATCAAATATTCTGTACTCTGCCCTTGGGTTTTTACGTCCAAGATGCATTATCTTGCACTTATCCACATTAAATGTCAGTTGCCACAACTGTGAACATTTTTCTAGTTTACCTAAATCATTTTCCATTTGGCTTATCCCTCCTGGAACATCAACCCTGTTACATATCTTAGTATCATCCGCAAAAAGACACACCTTACCATCAAGACCTTCTGCAATATCACTAATAAAAATATTAAAGAGAATGGGTCCAAGTACAGATCCCTGAGGTACCCCACTGGTGACAAGCCCAAGCTTCGAATATACTCCATTGACTACAACCCTCTGTTGCCTGTCACTCAGCCACTGCCTTACCCATTCAACAATATTGGAATCCAAACTCAAATATTGTAGTTTATTGATAAGCCTTCTATGTGCAACAGTGTCAAAAGCCTTACTGAAATCTAGGTAAGCAATGTCTACTGCACCACCCTGATCTATAATTTTAGTTACCCAATCAAAAAAATCAATAAGATTAGTTTGGCATGATCTCCCTGAAGTAAACCCATGTTGTCTCTGATCTTGAAATCCATGTGTTTTTAGATGTTCAACAATCCTATCCTTTAACATGGTTTCCATCACTTTCCCCACTACTGAAGTAAGGCTTACTGGCCTATAGTTGCCCGACTCCTCCCTATTACCTTTCTTGTGAATGGGCACAACATTCGCTAACTTCCAATCTTCTGGGACTACTCCTGTTATCAATGATTGGTTAAATAAATCTGTTAATGGTTTTGCTAGTACACCACTAAGCTCTTTTAATAGCTTTGGGTGTATTCCATCAGGTCCCATTGACTTATTTGTCTTTACTTTTGACAGTTGAAATAGAACCTCTTCCTCTGTAAACTCACGTGTAATAAATGACTCATTTATCCTTTTTCTTAACTGAGGTCCCTTTCCTTCATTTTCATCTGTAAATACCGAACAAAAATATTCATTGAGGCAGTCAGCTAGACCTTTATCCTCATCTACATACCTTCCTTCTTTTGTTTTTAATCTGACTAATCCTTGTTTTACTTTTCTTTTCTCATTTATGTATCTAAAAAAAGTTTTGTCCCCCTTTTTTACTGACTGTGCTATTTTCTCTTCTGTGTGTGATTTGGAAGCTCTTATAACTTGTTTAGCCTCTTTCTGCCTAATCTTATAGGTCATTCTGTCTTCCTCACTCTGGGTTTTTTTTATAATTACTAAATGCTAACTTCTTGTTTTTTACTATTTTGGCCACATCTGCGGAGTACCACAGTGGTTTCTTGAATTTTTTGCTTTTACTGACAAGCCTAATGCAATTTTCTGTTGCCTTCAGTAGTGCAACTTTTAAATAATCCCATTTCTTTTGGACTCCATTTAAATTGCTCCAGTCTGATAATGACTCCTTTACACATATTCTAATTTTAGAAAAGTCTGTTTTTCTAAAGTCTAAAACTTTTGTTTTTGTGTGGTGTGACTCAGTCACTGTTTTTTATATTAAACCACACTGACTGATGATCACTGGATCCTAAACTTTCACCTACAGTAATATCTGATACCAAATCTCCATTTGTTAACACTAAATCTAGTATGGCCTCTTTACGAGTTGGCTCCTCAACGACTTGTTTTAGAGACAATCCCAGTAGGGAGTTTAGAATATGTGTGCTCCTGGCACAAGGAGCTATTTTTGTTTTCCAATTCACATCAGGAAGATTAAAATCACCCATGATGATAACTTCCCCCTTCATTGTCATTTTAGCTATTTCTTCAACTAGTAGATTATCTAACTCTTCAATTTGTCCTGGGGGCCTATAAATCACACCTACACGAATTACTGTGTGATTACCAAATTCTAACGTAACCCAAATGGACTCTATGTTCGTCTCACTAACCTTTTATTAGGCTAGATTTTATGCTATCCTTCACATACAGGGCCACCCCCCTTTCTTGCCTTCCCTGTCTTTTCTATATAAAGAGTACCCTGGTATTGCTATGTCCCAGTCATTTTTCTCATTATACCATGTCTCAGTAACAGTGACTAAATCTACACTATCAGTTGCCATTATTGCCACAAGTTCATGGATCTTATTCCCTAAACTGCGAGCATTTGTAGACATGACTCTAAGCTTATCATTTTTTAACACACTTGCTACAGGCACCTTCTGTCCTTGTTTTGGGGGACAATTGGATTGATGTTTTATCACCCTTTTGCCCCCCCCCCCCTCCTAGTTTAAATACATCCTAGCAAAACCTCTGAACTGCTCACTGAGAACATTTGTTCCCTTTTGAGAAAGATGCAAACCATCTTTTTTGTACAGTTTATTTCCATTCCAAACAGAGCTACCATGAGCAATAAAGCCAAATCCTTGCTCCCGACACCATTCACCAAGCCACAAGTTAAAGTCCCTAATACGCATCCGCCTGTCGTTCTGAGTGTTATGCACAGGCAGAACTTCAGAGAATGACAGTGTGGAAGCAACCTGCCGTATATCATTGGCAAACACACTAAAAACATCCTTAACCTCTGAAACCTCATTGCAAGCCAAGTCATTTGTCCCTAAATGGACAAGTACATCCAATTCCCCTTCCTGCTTTGCTTGCTTAACAATATTACAGATTTGTCTCCTGTCTCTGTGAGCTGTAGCTCCAGGAAGACACCTCACAAGACCACCGTTGTCCATCTCCACACCTCTTATGATGGAATCCCCCAACAACAACTGCTTTCTATTAAGCCTCACCATAGTCTTCAAGCCTCTCTGCACAACACCACTAGCCTCAGTGCCTCTCTGCACAACACCACTAGCCTCAGTGCCTCTCTGCACAACACCACTAGCCTCAGTGCCTCTCTGCACAACACCACTAGCCTCAGTGCCTCTCTGCACAACACCACTAGCCTCAGTGCCTCTCTGCACAACACCACTAGCCTCAGTGCCTCTCTTCGCAACACCACTAGCCTCAGTGCCTCTCTTCACAACACCACTAGCCTCAGTGCCTCTCTTCACAACACCACTAGCCTCAGTGCCTCTCTTCACAACACCACTAGCCTCAGTGCCTCTCTTCACAACACCACTAGCCTCAATGCCTCTCTGCACAACACCACTAGCCTCAGTGCCTCTCTGCACAACACCACTAGCCTCAGTGCCTCTCTGCACAACACCACAAGTCTCAGTGCCTCTCTGCACAACACCACTAGCCTCAGTGCCTCTCTGCACAACACCACTAGCCTCAGTGCCTCTCTGCACAACACCACTAGCCTCAGTGCCTCTCTGCACGACACCACTAGCCTCAGTGCCTCTCTGCACGACACCACTAGCCTCAGTGCCTCTCTGCACGACACCACTAGCCTCAGTGCCTCTCTGCACGACACCACTAGCCTCAGTGCCTCTCTCCACGACACCACTACACTCTGAAAGTGCAGAAAATGAATTATGTAGAGCAACAGACTGTGCAATATGCCTTTTATCCACAACTCCAAGTCTACCAGATCCTACAGTAATCCATCTGCCATTCCTAGTATGTCTCTGCGGCAGTGGCTTTGCAGCAGTTCCAGCTTGAGTTTGTTTACCAGATAATTTACAAATCTCAGACTTCAAAAATACAATCTCCTGCCGCAAGATGGAGAACTGTCTACAGATTAGACAACAACCAAACCTCAAAAAAGTGGAACGTGAAACAAATGCAAAGCAACTATTACACTGAACTAAGTCTGCCATTCCAATGAGATGAATAAAAATTTAAATCAAACAAACCTTAACTTTGTATTTATCCTCCTGAATACCTCAGATTACCTCCAGGTTATCTCCAGAATATCTCCAACCACACACACACTTAGAAGCAACACTCTCCAGAATATCTCCAACCACACACACACACTTAGAAGCAACACTCTCCAGAATATCTCCAACCACACACACACACTTAGAAGCAACACTCTCCAGAATATCTACAACCACACACACACTTAGAAGCAACACTCTCCAGAATATCTCCAACCACACACACACTTAGAAGCAACACTTAGATGGAGCAACCAAGCTAGGTAGGAGACTCCCTTTCTTTGATGGACACAAATCAATCAATTAGAGTCATTTGTTCAATTAGAGTTGACTGAAGAATGTGTTTTGTTATTTATTTTGCTATAAGACTGAGTTTGTTTTAAATGTTGAAAAATGTCCTTATTTTTTATTCTTTTCAGATGTTCCTACATAATGGTGTCAAATGTGGTCAGCATTTTTACAAGTTGTAGAAAATTCCCATTTTCACTGTATAATGTATCTCTGCTACCTCGGGAAAGCCAAGCAATGGCGACCAAGATATTTTACTATGCCTAAATCTTGCCAAAGTTGTGTTTCAGTTGCCAAGTATCTCTGGGAAGCAGCATCTATTGTTTTTTTTTTCAGAATACAATCTTCTTGATAGTTCATTCAAGTCTCTTGTAGAAACAAGATTAGATTTAGACATTTCATGAATTTAAAGATTTTGAGACAAGTTCTTTCAATCATTAAACCCCCACCTGTCAAATGTGTAATAACTTTAGTTGCAAATAGCTCACAACAAAAACAAAATACTTTGCCCAAATCAACAGAATAAACCAGAACGTTTCTAAAGGTTTCTTCTCCATTTGCCAGCCGTCGCTTGTAATTTGTTTCAGAAAAATGTCTGTTCGCTACATCTTCGTGAAAAAAATTTTTTTTTTGCTTCTCAGGACCTTTCTTGACAATAGCCTCCCTTTAGTGAGGTGGCTAAACAGCTCAACAATCAGCTGGATCAGAGAAGGAAATGTACTGCTGCTCCAGTTCCTCTCTTTCTTCTTCTTCTTCTTCTTCTTCTTCTTCTTCTTCTTCTTCTTCTTCTTCTTCTTCTTCTTCTTCTTCATTTGATCCTTCTGGATCTTAATCTTTTCAAGGTAGACAGCATGTGTTGATGATGTGAAAGGTTGCTCATTATCTTATTGTTCTTGTTTTTATAATGCTGATGCTAAAGATACATCAATATCTGTTTGTACTGCAACACTTGCAACATTGATAACTGGTTTTGATGCAGGAGAATCTTGCTTTCTCATTTCTGCTCATCTTTATTTTTAAACTCATCCTATTGATTCTTCAATTCTTATCCTTCTCCACAGCAGCTAGGACAAGATAGCCTGGTCCAAACCGTTCTTTCCTTTCATTGTGTTCCTCTCAGACTATCTGCTTTGCTTCTCCATCAACTTAATGGTCCCTCTAACCCTCTTGTAAATATTTGTACATGGCTGGAGTTGACAGACTATTTCAGCAGGGGAAGCTATTAAGATATTGGGATAAACATTATATCTGTGTCTTATTTCTTGAGCAGGTACACCATACAGCGATTTACTTTGGATGCAGCACCAGGCACTGTAATTGGACTAGTCTGTGTGTAGTGCTTCATTGAGTGGTTCTCCTGATTTCACCTATCACTGCTGATTGGCACAGGGTTCTGCTGAGACGTCCTAGGCAAATATTTGACAAGTGTGTGTTATAAAGAGATTATTTAACAGGTATTTATTTCAAATCTATAATTTATTAGCTGTTTGGTAGAATTTAAAACCCATTAAAAAATGGTTATAAATTATTGTGTCTGAACACTCACCCTGTCACACCAATGCATGCCATCATTTTACACCTTCCTACATTGGCATCCTAGAGTGTTTACAACATGTCTGTAGGGACCATAATGCTTCATTAGAGGAACACTCCAAGCACAATAAACACCACAGCTACCTTAAAGCATTTTACTCTTTCTGCTGAATGACTTCTCAGTGAACTATGCATGTCTAATACAAAACTGCATTCAGTAGCTGACAGCAGTGGCATCTCCAGGATTCATATTTAGGGGGAACATAAAAAAGTGTGTAAATATATATTTTTGTTTCGGGAACATAGCAGTATAAGGAGTAAGGACTAAGTATAATCATAGGATAGTATAAAAGAGCACCTGGGATTTGTCAGCCCTTTGCTAAGCCGCAAAGGAAACATTGAAGCTGGCCGCCATGAGGAGCATGGAGGTGGCGCTCGAGGGAGCAGTAACCTTCCAGCAGTTCCCCTCTGCTCCCTCATGCTCTGTTTCGTGACATGACATCACTCTAGCCCCATCATCACTACAGAGAGTGGGCAGGGGAGCAGAGAGAAACTGCAGGAAGGTTAGAGAGGAGACCCACTGGACGCCATGGAAAGATCCACTCAGCTCTCCCAAAGGTAGGGAGCCTGGGTGGATTTAAATAAAAATAAAAATAGCAACTTGTGAGTGTGTGAGAAAATGTGTGTCTGTATGTGTCTGTCAGCGTGTGTGTGTGTGTGTATGTGTCATATATATATATATATATATATATATATATATCTGTGTCACGTATCCTTCGTATCCATGTGGCAAAAACAGTGCCACTCGGCGATCCTCTTCCATGATGCCTGGCTTGTGCGGCATGTTGGTGCACACCGGCCGCAGCAGACCCATGCAATTCTATAGTCCAACGTCCATCCACGGTAAAGACGATGTCGATGTGCAGGTGATGTCATGCAAAAGAAGCACACACACGCTTTGGGGTCAAGGGCTAGGTACAGCCAATTGGATCTGCAAGAGGGTTATTTAAACACACTTATTCCTTAGCTCATTGCCCTGTCGTGGTTTCCCTTTAGATGGTTATCCGAGACTGTGTTCCTGATCGTGTTTTTACGTTTTTTTTTACTTTGGCTTCATCTTGACTTTTCTGATTTCTGGTACCCTTAACCTTCGGCTTTTCCTTATCGCTGTGTCTCGTTCTGTGTCCCTGACCGTGGCTAGTTTTCTGACTATTCTCGGGTAGGTTAAGTCTGGCCCGGTAAGACGTTACCCTTAGTTATAGGGTGTGATACTATTCTACGTGCTAGATCAATATAATCCTGACATTATGACGGCCATAGATCCTGCAGATATGTGTCAGCATATAGTAGCTTGTGAGAGAAAGTTAGAGGAGAATGAACAATTTGCCCAAGCTTTCAATACGCTACTAATACGTACAGCTCATTCGCAGCCTGAGGTCCCTTCGGCAGGTACACCCCCACCTACTGTACCTACACCTATTGTATATACCTTCACCCCCGCATTTTGAAGGTAATATTCATGTCGGGGATTCCTTAATGAAATTGAGTACCATTTTGAAGCCTCACCTGGGTCTTTTTCCACGGATAGAGCTAAAATTGAGTACTTAATGAACCAACTACAAGGTAAAGCCTTAGCATGGGACAATCCATTATGGGAGAGTAATAAAACTGTTGCCCATAATTATCAGGAATTCCTTTGCGGACTGACCCACACACACAGACTGCACCCCCCACACATACACAGACTGACCCCTCACACACACAGATTGACCCATAAACACACACAGACTGACCATCCCACACATACACAGACTGACCAATACACACACAGGCTGACCCCCTCACATACACACAGACTGAACCCCAACACACGCACACAAATTGAGCCATACTCACACAGACTGCCCCCCCATACACAGAGTGACATACACACACAGGCTGAACCATACACACTGACTCACACTTACCAGCAGCTGCTTGGAGGGCTCTGTGCAGAGCTAAGCTTCCTCTCCCTTTCTCTCCCCTGCACTGTTTTCTGTGACCCAGCAGGAAGTTCCTCAGAGCATAGTGCCCCCTTTGGTCACAAGTAGGAACTTCCATCTAGGATTCCATTCTTAAAAGAAAGATGGAGGTAGGGGCCCCTAAGGACCACCCACCTCTTGGCACTGCCAGTAGTCTGGAGGGTCCATCAGGCAAGTGGGAATCGGTGGTAGAACTGACAGCACTGCTGTTGCAGCTTGTGAAGGGAGACTCGGTGTTCCCAGCTGCAATTTCATTTGGGCAAGGGGGGTAAGGGAGGCACTGCATGATGTAGGGGGGGCCATGGTCCCCTCTTGCTCCTCCATAGTGATGCCCCTGGCTGACAGTACTCAAGACAATGAATGCAGTTCTGCAAAAACCTGCTTAGCTCAGTGCTACTAACCAAATTATCCTGCAAGAGCAGTAGCACCCTAAGTGATGCACTACTTCCCAACATGTTTAATGTTAAATTAAATTGCAGATACAAACATACAAAATTAAGTCCTGTGCTCAAATTCTCACGTCTCGTGGGTGGCAGCAATGACTATGGTACACATCAGCCCCAGTACATTCAATAAAAAGCATTACTTGTATATTATACCAAATCCCTGTGTACATCTAAAATAATTCTAACTGGCAGATGAGCTTACAATTCACTGACCACTGGAGTGATACTAAAAAACCTTGAGTAATTTAAATGTACATGGAGATTTGGGATAGTGCCAGTAACCTTTTTTTTATTGTAAATTACAGACATTTACTGGATATTTAACAGTGAAATGAATAGCTGGGTATAATAAACATAACATTAAACAACATGCCTACCCTGAGAATGTGGTGGACAGAGTGGCAAAGGATTAGAGGATAAGGGATTACAGTGAACGATTGACACAGAGTTACCAGCGTGACAATGAATTAGGTGAATAGAGTGACAACAAGTCTAAAGAGACATGGGATTAAGGGAATAGAGGGACACAACAGAACTAGAAGATAATGGTGGGATTGAATGACACAACAAGGCTAAGAGAGACATGGGATTAAAGCGGAACTGTCTCACCCCCAACCCCCTCTTAAAAATATGTATATTATAAAGAGAGAATCTTTATGAAAGAAGTGACATTGAAGCAGACCAAACATGACGGCTGTGCCCATGAGGGACAGGTTCAGGTGAGTAGATCTCACACTTATCTGCCTCCCCCCAGCCACTGGACCAGCGGCAATATAACCATCGGGTTTTTTTGCAAATTCTGCAAAGTCTTTAAGCACCCTTTTAAGCGGATAGAGTTAACCAGGGCTAGGGGGACAGAGGATTAGGGAACCAAGTGAAACAGGGATTATGGGACACAGTGACAAAGGGTAAGAGATGGGAGTCAGAGGGACAAAAGGTTAAGGTGATACTGGATTTGGGGGAACAGTGACTAAGGGCTAAAGGGTTAAACACATGTCTACGGTGGCAGAGTGACAGAGAGTAGGAGCCTGTATCTCCCTGTCACTCTGACCCCTTACTGACCTAACCGGTACAGGGTCAAGAGTATATTTAAATGTTTTCAAACGTACCCCCTTGCTGCAAGTGCTTCCAGGTCAGGTGGCTTAAGCTTAGGAGCATGCAGGGCAGTGGAGAGGCAGGCTGTCAAGGGAGTAAAGGAGGCTCTTCATATTGTCTGTCTAGCTCTCAAAGACTAGGGAGAGCAAAATAGGACAGTAGAGTGGACTTCAACTGCAAAACAAAATTAATCCAGGACATGCCAGAAGAGCTGTTCTAGAACCTGGATAATATAGAGACAGGGGGCAGCAGACGTCAGGCACCCTGAGCTATCATATTATGTTATAGCATAGGGGAAGCGATCTCCATTGTCATGCTGGTGCTGATCTGGGAGCGTGGACTCTCTTGAGGAGCTGGAAGAGTCCCGAACCTGTGTGGAGAAGGTGGCAGAATTTATGCCAGTCCTCCTCTCTTCTTATAGAGCGGCTCATTGCCCCATTCACAGGATCCACCGCACCGGCACTGCCATGCTGGAGACTACAGAGGGAGGCCAGCCAAATCAGCATCAAGACAACAGGGTAATCTAGGGAAAGTTGAAGTTGAGCCCTCCTCCTGACACCTCTGTTCTGAGTAGTCAGGGAGTCTGGATAGCGAGGTAGGCTGCAGCTATTAAACAATTTGAGTCCCTGGCCAATGGCTAGTATTCTGCAGTTACAGTGTAGTGATAGTAATTACAGATACTGGTAATAATTAAATGGTATTTGATTTTAATTCCTATTCAAATAAACCCAATATTATTTAACTAGCTCAACACATTGAAGAATATCTAGGTATGATATTCTGCTTTTTTTTTTTTTTTTGTCAGTTAGGCAAGAAATGGTTAGATATCTGATGAACAGTCAAGGAAAGAGCTATAGATTGTATGCAAACAGATTCCCTGTCGAATAGTAAAAGTTAATTAATCAGAGTTAAGTGACCTTAGACTCCAAATGTTTGTTTTCTCAAATCATTAACATCCTTCTTTGATAATAGCTTAAACAATAGAGCGTTAATGACAATATTTTTTTTTTTGTGTGTGTTTTACATGCAATCTGAAAACTTCCACTATTTGTTTTTTTTTATTTTATTGTGTAATTTAAACAGTTCAAGCTGTTAACAGTATTTTTTTCATTTTTATCTTTGGTGAGCATGTTTTTAACATCTCTAAAAGAGAATTTCCTTAAAATATCAATTTATCTAGCTAAACTTAGAAATAAAATCTGTATGTTGAGCTTAAATCACAAGCAGATATTAATTACTACAATCAGATGGTGCAACATTAAATGATACCTGTGTGGGATTTCCTTCCAGATGGTTGGGTGACCTAAGGGAGATAAGTAGGAATCATTAAAAGATCTACCAAATCAATTAATACAATTACCAACTGCAAATGAAAGACTTGGAACCCAAACTTACCAAAACATCCACACGACTGTCTGTTTAATGATTATACAGTATCTTACATAAAAAAACTGCTTGCCAGCTACAAGTTGATATTTATGTTTTACATTCTTTCTGATAATTTAAATCCGTAAATATTTGATCAAAATATCGATTTAAAATATAACATTTTTTAAATCTGTATCACATCACAGAGTCCAATGTTATATGCAATATGCACGTATTATGTGTTTCTATTCTCTTACATGTGTGCAGCTTGACTATATTGACCTAATTTTAAGACACAAAGTAAAATATATATATATATATATATATATGTTTATACATGTGCCATGTTTTATGTTAAAGAATATTTGTAGTCATTTAGAATATGTAATACATGCTTTACAGCAAAGAAGCAACAAAAGTACTTTTTATGTAGATGCTGAGATATTTCCTTATAGTAATTGAATCTCATTGGATCTACTCAAGCTTTTATCCTTCCAAGGACGATGAAAAGCTTACAAAATCTATTGAGTTACAGTAATATTTTGTGGCGTATGGTATGCCGCAAAGTATTGCTATGCCTCTACAAAGTTGAAGTATGGATTAAAAGCAAAGATTTTCAAGTAATTATTTCACATTATCTTTTGAAACCACTTTTTAAAAATATACTTAAGAGAAAATGAGTAACATAAAAATATGTTAAAACATGTTTTGGTGCCTTAAATTCATAACCACTCAGGGATAATGAGGACTGTTGCATGTTTCAATGACTTCTTACATACCGATGGTTTTGGCATCAGGTAAGTCAAATCAACTGTATAAATATATATATATATATATATATGTAAGACTTGCTTTTCCCACAGAAATATATATATATATATATATATATATATATATATATTAACAAGGTTATTCATGAAAGTTGAATGGCCCGGTACCAAATGGCGCACAAAATATTGTGTTGTATTAATCTCTGCATTTTTCTAACCAGGCTCTTAATGAGCCTGCAGTTGATTTGGATTTTATCGAGCCTGAAAGTTTCTGGACACTTGAAATCCAGACCCAGATTGTTAAAATCCAAGCCTTCTGAGCCCATATTTTAGAAATCCAAAATATTTTCCCACTGATAGTGCTGCCATTGGCAAATAGTACTTGAAATTATTAATCATTTGCAAAAAAAAATGGAACCCTAATTTGTGAATGTGCATACAGCTGTATACAGATGTATTCAACACCAGTTTAGTTTAAAATCGACCATTTGTATATATTCTGAATTCTATACTTTGTATTGGGTTAGGGTTCCAAAAGCACATATTTTAAACCAAACACCAAATGCTTCTAAAAAATGACACAGATTTGGTGAGATTGACTGACTAAATTCTGGCAGGAACAGGTGTTGGTAAATATGAAAAATGTCCCTGTGGTTAGATTAAAATTCAGGCATTTCCATTTGGACACAATCCAGTTTTTAGTAAATACCCTTGTAAATACCCAAGCTAAAAGCTCTCACATTAATTATAGTTGACAGCCAAGTGAGTACTTAGGAAGCCTGGTAACCTTTTTTTTTTTTTTTGAATTCTTTATTTTTGTTGAGGCTTATGATTATGGGGGTACAGAAAAAAGAGAGGGAGACGCTCAAGAGCTGCACAAAACAGGGTCGACATAACATATGAACAAAGTCTCCTATGATTATCTACCTCATTTTATATATAGTAACATGTTCTCGCTTTACTACTGCATTCTCTCGCATTAATACTGTTTTCTCTCGCTGGTATCTTGTTATCTCTCGCTTCAATATTGTTATCTCTCGCTTCAATACTGTTGTCTCTCGCTTCAAAATTGTTGTCTCTCGCTTCAATACTGTTGTCTATCACTTTAATACTGTTGTATCTCGCTATAATGCTGTTGTATCTCGCTATAATACTGTTGTATCTCGCTATAATACTGTTGTATCTCGCTATAATACTGTTGTATCTCGCTATAATGCTGTTGTATCTCGCTATAATACTGTTGTATCTCGCTATAATACTGTTGTATCTCGCTATAATACTGTTGTATCTCGCTATAATACTGTTGTATCCCGCTATAATACTGTTGTATCTCGCTATAATACTGTTGTATCCCGCTATAATACTGTTGTATCTCGCTATAATACTGTTGTATCTCACTGTAATACTGTTGTATCTCGCTATAATGCTGTTGTATCTCGCTATAATGCTGTTGTATCTCGCTGTAATACTGTTGTATCTCGCTGTAATACTGTTGTATCTCGCTATAATACTATAGAAATAAAAAAAAAAAAAATAATAATGAAATAAGTGGACTGTCATTCAAACATTTCTGCTTCATTTAAACTTTGTTTTGTAGTAGTTTGTTATACATAAGAGGAACAAAATAGAAAAACATAAATTATTAGCACACGTTTAGTTGCATTGCCTTTATGCCATGCTATTTCAATAGAGGGCTATTTATTCTGGCTAAACTAGTGGCATGGTTGTGGCTGAGACAGTGGTTCCATCTAAGGTTAAAGTAAGGCTCCCTAGGTACATTAGCATAGCAGATTAATATGCAGACCTCCATGCTGGCTACGAGTGATGGGAGTCGTGAGAAGCAAAACTAAACATTAAACAAAAGGTTAAACAACTGGTAACCTTTTTTGAAGTTGTCCTTAATTATAAGATGGGTTCCTCCTTCCTCTATGTCTTCCTCCTTTGTTCTTTAGAACTGTGAAACACATGCTGAAAGTAAATTTCAAACAATTCCATCGAGGGAAGGTAGAAGGAATGCAGCTTCAAACAATGTACATAGAGTTAGCAAGCTCAACAATGAACGATGAACAACATGAACCCATTTTTACTTTACTGCAGTGCTTTATAACTTTTACATTTGGGATATAAGAGCAAATATGAAAAAAAAAACTATTGCAGGTGTTCTCAATAACAAGAAATTAATCAAAGCCCTATTTAAACAGGATTTTAAGCTAGAGTAAGCTCTTAATGTTTAAGTGTCAGAAATGCCAGCATAGCCTAATGAAGAAGAGCTCATACCAAAGAAAATTTGGTGGAAAACAACCAAAAATGAAGACCAAGATAAAAAATACTGGAACTTTCACCCTGCAATATTCTTACAAACGTATGAATTTGGTAGAATTGCAACGATCCCTGCTGTAAGTCGCATACGTTTGTCTTGTTCTATTATTTCTGATAGCCAGTATTTTTTATTTGTTTTGGTAAGTGACTATTTATTATTTTAATGTCTAAATTCTATGTCATGTAATTACTGCAATAAAAATCCCAAACATGCTATGCTCCTAAGGCTCGGCAAGTTTTATTTCAACCGGCACTGTCACTCTTCCTGGTAAATTCACAAATATGTCACATAAAAAATTACTTTTCCTCTACTCACGGTTCCCTCAGGCAATGGATTTTATGTTTTCTTCTTTTGCTTTTTACATAATGCATACACATGGCTGAACTGTAGGTACTTTCCATAAATTCAAATTTTCATAACAGATCTGAAATATCCCCTTGCGTTGATTCTTTCAATCAATCTAAAACAAAAGTACATTTTAATTCAAGGGTACCATGGAACCCACTACTCTACAAGGCTTTTAGTTTTGGAAACTGAATCCGTTCCACAAAACCTTATGACCTGAATTCAGTTTAGGATACTTTTATAATATAATTATTTTCTAAAAAATTCTTAAGATCTAATGACACGTCAAGCTGCCTGAAATGATGATGCTAGACATTTATTTTCATTCTAAATGTATAATTTAAATACATATTATTTGGTATTTGCATTTATACTGGTCTTGGTATGGCTCTTAGATATTAATAAACCTTAGGATCATAAATGAATCCCTTATGATCTACTCTTTCTCAAATTGTTAAAATCTGTTTTCTCAAATATTGACTGTGAATGTGAAGATTAGTCTGGAATGCTTTTTGATACTACAGTTAAACCTATTTATAGTCCTACTCTGTGTATATTACATTTAATATTTAATTTATCATTGTCTGTTGTCTTTCATTCCTATGTTTTCTCTCCCCTTATAAATATGTATCTATCTAAATTATTAACAACTATATATATTTTCTGTCCGTATCTATTTGAAACATGTATCTTTAATTCCCATTTATTTTAGACAAGATTTTCTTTAAACTTCTTTAAATAGTAAGCTTCTTCATTTTTTATTTGAAAGGCATTGAATGCAGCTTTATCATATGAAACCAACATTTCAAAGAATATCTCAAACTAAAATCAGTTTTATAAATATGAAAGGTTCTTTGAATATTTCAAATCCAATCATTTTCAAATTTACTACAGCTCACCTAATGATTTAAGAGTTACTCTCAGCTAAAACATAGGAATTAATATAACATGCTTTGGATGTTTTTATGTATATATTAAAAAAAGCATTTGTGGCAAACAATTGGGTATATACTATATAATCGAGATGGGCTATTTGTGGCCTATGTATATTTTAAATTATAGACATATATCATGAAGACAGTAATTAAATAGACCATTCCCTCTAGGAATAGATAAAGTGAAATCTATAATCATTAAATTCACAGAAGAAATGGAATAGCCAGATTTACTTTAATAGGTAAATGTATAAACTTCAAACTGTGCTACATTCAATCAACATTTCAGTTCATACACATTACATTCTTCAGTGTATGCATATGTGTGTGTGTGTGTGTGTGTGTGTGTGTGCGTGTATATATATATATATATATATATATATATATATATATATATATATATATATGCATGTATATGGTTTCTGTATGTTTCAGGAATAAAGGAATACTCCCATAGCTTTAGTCTACTAGTCTCTTTGTGTAGCAGTCCTGTGCACAAGCAGTGGA
The DNA here is from genome assembly GCF_036172605.1 of Pelobates fuscus. Classification (NCBI taxonomy): domain Eukaryota; kingdom Metazoa; phylum Chordata; class Amphibia; order Anura; family Pelobatidae; genus Pelobates; species Pelobates fuscus. Next base: position 110,887,758 of record NC_086317.1, on the reverse strand, counting down.
GACAGCTATGAATTCCTCCAAAGGTAAATGCAAAACTTGAACTTAGCACTCAGCGTCTCCACAGTTACCAATGTTTGCTTGGGTGCTGTAACTCTGCCAATAAGTATATAGATAGAAATAAGTGCACTCACATGTCTTGTGCTTTGTTAATGCTTCATTGTGAAACAGATAGATGCAAATTACAGCATGAACAATGTTTCAGTCCCTGTTATATTACATAACCATGTCCAAATAAAGATCAGTGAGTGTCCAGGTCACGCAAAGTTTCTTGCCATGGTTTATCTGAGTGGTTCTCCGATGGGGACATATATATCAAATATAATTTTCCTTGAATGCTTCTTCCAAAATTCAGCAAATGTATGGACTGTGTTACATGTAGACACATGACCACAGGAAAAACTTGAAATCATTCATATTTAGGTAAAGTGTTATACATTAACAGGATTACCTGTACAACACAGTTTGTGGTATACAAAATTGTCAGCATAGCCCTACAGGAAGGACAAACCTGTGGCAAGACAGTGTGTGCGAGCTAAACACTTACTACCCTCTCTCTGATTTATTGCCATTGCTAACATCCCATAAAATTCAGAAGGGGTGGATGGTCACAATCTTGATCACAGTAAACCTTACTGTGCTTTAGTTAAAATCAGTTATGCTCTGTATTGTTGTCTTAATAAAAATCCCCCAAAAAGATTGGCACATCGATCATGCTGCAATTTGTATCTATCTGCTTCACAATAAAGCAGTAAAAATTTTAAGTACAAGATCCTTACTCTTCTTTGTCTGTATATATAAATGCAGTAGCTCTTCTATATGATTGGACCAGACGGGCTAGCCTTTGCTTCCTAAGTGCATCGATGAGCCTTGGACACCAATGATTCGAATGCACCACTCTTGATAGGTACTAACCAATGCATACCGGGAACATCCCACAAGGCTGTTTCAAAGACGCTCAGACCCGATCTTTCCTGCATCCAACACATGAAATTTAAGAACTGGCTGTTCACTTTTTGCCTACTTTATCCCACCCCTTGACAGGGGTCATCAATGTTATTCACTTCACCTGTATTTGGAATTGATGTTGTGGTTGATGAGCCTAGAAGCAGAGGTAAAGATAAAGAGTAGTAAGTGTCACCTTTAGCACACAGATATGTCAGCTTGAGTTGTATAGGAACATGAGAGAATTTATATAAAAACAAAAAACAACAATAGATTATGATTTATTTACAACAAATACAAAGATAAGTAATTTTATCTGTATACAGCTTGTGTCCAAAACACAATTTGCTGCAGAAGCTTTCTTAATTAGTTTGAAGTTAAAAACAAAAAATGATTAAGAAAGCAACTGCTGTGAAACACATCTCATGAGTGATACATGATACATGAGTTTTGCATAGATTAAGCTATTTTATTTTTGCTTTTGTGAATGGTCATAATAAATAGTCGTAATGCCTTATGACTGTATGTTGTATTTTTGATATAAAAATGGAAACACATATAAAAAAATTACAAACTAAAAATGGTTAATAGGCAATCTTCCGTACGAGGTATCATTCTCTGAAATTAGAAATTTAAATGCAGGTATACACCAACTGCAGTAAAATAGACAAAACAAACTAAGCAGATTACGAAAATTGATGTGAAAGTGTTAAGAAAAGGAATTTATTTGTGCAGATGTTAATTATGTATTTTTAAAAGCTTTTCTTACGGAATAAAAGGAACAATTGATCTTTTAATTAAGATATCCGCAAATATGGAGCCAATGTTTAATTTAATAGGAAAGGTTAAACTAAAATAAAGTATACAATTTCATGTATCTATTACCTATTTTTTCAAGATGTTGTTATAAAAGGAGGATTGTTTGTGAAGAGGAACAATGCAAATTAAGCTAGTGAAAGAGCCAGAAAGAAATGGAACAATGGGATCAAGAGATTTAGGATAATTGGCAGTCACTTAATTTTAAATCATGACAAAAAATATTTTATATTGTATTATTCTGGACAGCAATCTGAACATTTAAGATCGTTTTCTTTAACTGATATGCTGGCAGAGGAGAAGGAGAGACATAATTAGATTTTCATTCCACAGTTCCAGCATATCAGTAAAGGTAAACATGAACGGTTCTTGATGTACAGAAATGTAACTTGCACCGGAATCAGAAAGACTGGCTTAGATTAAACACTGGGGAGATCATAATGGTGAAGCCTGTATTATAAGAAAACAATGTAATTGAGGGGTCATAATAAACCATGGAAAAGAATGCCACCAGGTACACTTATTGACATTAATTTCTGCTCCTAAATTATTTGGACTTAGGTAGTACTACTGTTATTATGAATAAGGTTCCTTTAAGGAATTGTGCCAAATCATTGGCATAAAGCTGATGTGATAATTAATAACAAGTTTGAGAAACATTCTAACCTTGTTCCCAAAGCTCCTGATGTCAGTGGGCTCCCCGGTGGCATGTCTATGCAGCATTATCTGGTAAAGGGAAATTGCTTTATGTAAATGCAGCCATGCCTATATTTGTAAAGCACTGCAGAATATGTTGGCACTTCAACTGATATCAAATTTAAATCTAAGGGTAACACAAATAGGGGCTCTGGCAACATTAGACTCCAGGCATTCTGTCTTTCATGTCTCTAAATGTATAGGTAAACCCAGGGGAGCTTTCTGACTGAAGTCTTGAATTTGGACTTGCTCTTGGTAAGATGTGTTTCTTTAAGATCTAGCACCTATGTCTCCATCACTTTTTGCTCTTACTCTTGCAATTTAGGAGTGTCTGCCTTATGTTTGCATACTGGATTTTACTGTAGCTTAATATCTGTGACTGCGGAATTATTTGAAGGGATAATGTTCAGGAATTGATTCAGGAATAGATCTACCAAAACAATATCAACTGAAGGGATCTGCATACTTTTTATGAAGGTTAGATCATGTCTAGCTAACAATTATATACCAATAAGGTGTCAGGAGATATGTAGGGCAAGCTGTGGTGATAAAAGAAAATTGTCACAGTTTTTTTTTTTTTTTTTTTTTGTACTTCAGGCACTTGATTTCCATTTTTGATATTTTTCTATAGTTAACACACACACACACACACACACACAAATATAAATATAAATATAAATATATATATATATGCGAAAGTATCAGGCACAATTCATAAAAAATCCATATGCTTGATTACAGAAAAATATTGTGTGTAAATTAAGTACCCCCGACTACTACAAATTAAAAAATATCAGTGACAGTTTTCTTTTTTACAGTGCATTATCATATCTAATATTTTACCAAATAATGTTGGGTTTGTGATAACAATACACATAGTAGCAGTATACACTGACATTGAGATAGTGTGTTTTTCTAGATTCAATCCCTACAATGTAATTTGCATATTCCTGCATGCTACTGTATAAGGCAAAGGGAAGGTTTTTTTTTTTACAGTAAAAACAATAAGGATTTGGAATTTTCTGCCTAAAGAGGTAGTTTTATTGGAGTCAGTACAGATGTTTCAGCAATTGGAAAAACACTTCCCAAAACATAATATTTAGGGATATAATTTTTAATTAGTAGGGTAATAGCTTCTTGATCCAAGGAGATCTCTCACTGCTATGCTGGGGTCAAGAAGGATTTTTTTCACAGTTTGTTGCAAAATTGGAAGCACTTCAAATAGTTTTTTTTTTTTGCCTTTTTTTGGATCAACAGCAAAAACAAATGCGAGAAAGTCAGAACTTGATGGACGCTAGACATGTGCACCAGGGAAATTTTCATTTCGTACTGAATATAAATGTAATTTGTCAAACCCAAATTTTGTCCATAAACCATTCATTTTTGAATGAAATTCATTAAAAAATAATAAATTTTTGTACATTATGACGAAAATAGCACTGCGCATGTGCCATGAAAAAAAAAGGCAAGGAGTGAGCCGGTAGCACTACCAGCTCCCTTCTTGTAATAGAATAATAGAAACCATTCCTAACCCCCCCCCCCCGCATTAAAACTTATGGTGGTCACTATGAACCCCATATCAATAAAAGGGAGGTTAAATCTTCCCGCATGCCCCTAAACAGCGAGTAGCTAGTGGTAAACTACTAGTGACTGGGCAGCTATTGCTGCCGATTCGCTAGTGCAATAAGGGGGGAGCTGGCACAGGTTAAATCCTCCTGCATGCCCCTACCTGTTTCAGGTCCCCCCATGTAGTAGAAGCATGTCACCTAAACAGCGAGCAGCCAGTGGCTGCTCATTGTCATTTAAACTGGATATAAATATCAGTATCTTATACAGAAGTTATAGAGAGCTACGGTAAGAGTACGTGTAACTAAAAGCAAAAACAATAATGTTTATTTTTTGAAAGCAACCAATCAGTGTTAGAAGTCAACTTACATTACATAAGCTCCCCCCCATTATTTATTTAATTAAGGTCCCCACCCGCTGGTCATGGATGGGAGCTTGGGGGGGACACTAGGTCCCCCCATTTATATTAATAGCCCCCACCTGCGGGACAATAGCTGCCCAGTCACTAGTAGTTTTAAATGACAGCGAGCAGCCACTGGCTGCTCCCTGTTTAGGCGACATGCCACGAGTAGGGGCATGCGGGAGGATTTAACCTCCCTTTTATCAATATGGAGGTCATAGTGACCCCCATACTGATTTATATTTAGTTTTAAATGACAGCAAGCAGCCACTGTCCCATGGCATGCCGTGAGTAGAGGCTTTAACCTCCCTTTTATTAATATGGGGGTCATAGTGACCCTCATAGATTTTAATGCGGGTATGGTGAGGATTGGAATTAATATTTATTACAAGGAGTGAGCTGGTCATGCTTCCTTCTTGCTTTTTTTTCCCTCGCATGTGCAGTGTTTTTTTTCTCCGTGCTGTGGGGGTTAACTCCCCTGCAGCACAGAGTCTATTAAATGGATGAAACTAAATGAAAAGGTAATGCATTCAGCATTTGCCATTTCGTTTTGTTTATATTTTGTATGAAGGGCTTTCGTTTACATTTTAGTAAACGAATACGAAAAAAAACTGAATTTTCGGATGAAATCGTATTCGTACGAAAATGAATGCACATGTCTAATGGACACATGTTTTTTTTTTTTTTTTAAGTTATGTAACTATATGTAAGTATATAACTGCTGCCAGAGGTTTTAGTGTCAATACTGATAACACTGGAATAAGGTACAGGCATGTTGCCTTGTGTATTCTTAACCAATCTGAGAAAAAAATTATGATCACATAATTCTCACTGTGTGTTTTCCATAAGTCCTTCCCTGATCTTCCTTCAGCATCTTCCAAAAGTTAAATTTTGCAATATTTCATAATAAAAAAATAAAAAAAATCCAATTTATTCTATAAAATGCCTTTTCTACATTAATAACATTGTTTAATTTGTAATTACATGTTTAATTTGGGATTTGTAATTTGTAGTACATGTTTCTTTCGAGGTATATGAATTCTTGGCCTGCAATAGTTGCAGGTTTAGTATATGCAGCTTTTGCAAAACAAATCCTTCTTTCATTGCAGATGCTTTCGTTATTCTCCAGTCATGGACTATTCAATGAGCTGTATTAAAAGTCTTTGCGAGGCAGGTGCTCTGGAAAACTGTGTTTCCCAGTATTCGGAGAGTTGTTTTGATATCTGATTGATATTTTAATGAATTTAGTAACCTTCTATTATTCTGTGAGTCTTGCCATATTATTGATCTGTATTATGTCATGTATAATTCTTTAAATTCTAGACTTAAGGAATACATTTTACACAGGGAGTTGTCTGTGTAAAATTATATATCTTCTATATGAAGAAAACCAAAACCAAAATTTCAATACATGTTCTTTGATGTTGTCGTAGAAAGATCCACACATTATGTTCTGGCAGAATCCAAATTGTATCAAGCGCTTAGAGAGGCAATAAGAAGCTTCTAGATTTAATTGGGGGAGATAAGCTTTATACATTAGAGGATATGTGCTTGCGTTCAAGGAAAGGAATGTAAGAGACATATTTCTTTTCAAATAGTGTTTATTGAAAAATTTTGAAAAGTTTTACAACAAATTATAATAACAGTATAATGAGGGTAGGAGGAGGAAGGGAACAACTTGGAAGGGGGAAATGGGGATATCTATCCATTATAACAATAAGTACATTAATGTACAAGGCATATCAATTGAATAATACTCCATAGCAAGTCATTACAGATTATACGTTTTTTTAACATCGGTTTCCCATTGAGCCCAGTGATATTTTAATTGTGCAAATTGTTGCTTCTGTGAGATAATTTGTATGATTTATTTTCTAGTGTCAGCTGTAATACTTCTGTAATTGAGGGTGTGTGTTTAGTTTTCCAGTATCTAGGCAAGCATGTAGTAGCAGCTATCAGAATGTGGCCTATTATTATTATATTAATTCTGTTGATGGATTCAGGGAATTTTGTGAATAAAGCTAATTCGGATGTGAAACTATCTATGTTACTGATCACCTTAATGATCAAGTCGTGTATCATTTTCCAATATTTAGTGAGTCTTGGGCAATACCACCATATGTGGGCCATTTTGTCCAAACCTCAGCAGTCTCTCCAACATCGATCACTGTACATATTGTTCATATTGTGAAACCTGGACAGAGCTAGATACCATCGATACAGTATTTTAAAATGGTTTTCATGATGGTTAGAACAAAAAGATAATCCCTTCGACGCTGAAAAAAAACTAAACCACTCCTCCAACTCATATTGGGTACCCAGTTCCATCTCCCAAGACATCATGTCAATTTAACTGTTGGTTTGTCATTGTGTAGTAAATAACATATATATATTGTGCCCTTCCTGTTCAGGTCATGTAAACACAGTTTTTCTAATGGCGATATTACTAATAATTTATAGTTCTTATCAGTGTCTGGTATGTTGTACAATTCTTTCAGCTTCTCAATCACCAACCCACATTCGTCCTTATCGGTAATCCATACTTAAATTGTAACATTTCACACGGCAAGATAGAGTTTCCATGGAATCTATATTATACAGGTGGTGTCCCTTTAGTAATTCCAAAGATGGCATGTAATATCTTAAAGATTCAATCGGCATGGCACTATACAATTTTACTGAGTGGCAATTGTTCTTAAACACTATATCCCAGCACTATATCCCAGGCCAAGTGTAGTTTTAGTTGTCAGGAACAATTTAGTGATTCTAGGTCTTCTTACAGGGCTAAACCAGGGTAGTTCCTTTAGTTGGGATGAGAGAATGCTGGATTCCTCTATCTCCATCCATATTGGCCTATTTGTTTGGCTGTTAAAGCTTACAGCCACTGCAGCATTAGTGGCAAAATAATACTTTCGGATATTTGGGACTTCAATACCCCCATGAAGTTTATGCTGCAGGGATGTAAGCTTAATTCTACTAGGTTTGTTATTCCAAATAATTTTAGCATTATAGAATGTACTTTATTGAAAAAGGACAGTGGGATGGATAAAGGGATAGTTCTAAAATAGTATAACATTTTTGGAAGGATTGACATTTTTATGGAGGCGATTCTCCCTAACCATGATAGCTCCATCCCACCCCACCTCGCGATCTCTTTTTGTAGGCCCGGCCATGCTCTCTTTAAGTTGTGAATATGCATATTAGGCAAATTTTTGCATATATTAATTCCTAAATACTCTAAGTATTCCCTCCTCCAATCAAATGGATATAATGATCTTAATTTGTCTGTGTAAAGTTTATTCAAGTTTACCCAAACTGAAGCAGGATAGTATTAAGAGACCTTAGGGAGTCTTTTGGTTTTTTGAGCGCTAGAATTACATCGTCTGCAAATAATCCTATTCTGTGGGTGGATCCCTTGATATTAATACCTACAATTTCTGGGGTCAACAATTAATTCGACCAGGGCAACCCTGACGCGTCCCATTAGATAAAGAAAAGGTCCTTGAATGGAAACCCGAGGCCGATACATGGGCTGTGGGTTGGCTATATAGCATCTTAATCGCAGTAATAAAAGATGATGGTATATTAAATCTGCTCATTGTATTCCATAGGTACCCCCAATGTATCTTGTTAAATGCCTTCTCTGCGTCTAATGAAAGGAGCAGATAAGGAGTTTTTGTCAAGTTGATATGTTGAATTAAATTAATGAACCTCCTCGTTCCATACGGTGCTTGTCTGCCCTGAACAAACCCCACCTGATCATTGTTGATCAATAGTGATGTCGCGAACATGAAATTTTCGGTTCGCGAACGCCGAACGCGGATTTCCACAAATGTTCGCGAACGGGCGAACCGCCATAGACTTCAATGGGCAGGCGAATTTTAAAACCCACAGGGACTCTTTATGGCCACAATAGTGATGGAAAAGTTGTTTCAAGGGGACTAACACCTGGACTGTGGCATGCCGGAGGGGGATCCATGGCAAAACTCCCATGGAAAATTATATAGTTGATGCAGAGTCTCCATCCATAAATCCATAAAGGGCATAAATCAACTAACATTCCTAAATTGTTTGGAATAACGTGCTTTAAAACATCAGGTATGATGTTGTATCGATCAGGTAGTGTAAGGGTTACGCCAGCTTCACAGTGACAGACCAAACACCGCAAACAACCGCAAACAGTCCACTTGCACAACGCAAACTCCCCATTTGCACAAGGCTGGATACCAAGCTAGCCATGTCCCGTTCCTTGTCCTCACTGATGTCATTGAAGGTCTCTTCCTCCACCCAGCCACGTACAACACCAAGGGTCCCCGAAAGGTGACAACAAGCCACTTGGGACGCCTGCTGTGGGCAAATTTGGGGCACTGCACGTGCAATCTAATGTGCCACCAGATAGGAGTGGTGTGTTAAGTAGTCCCCCTCATCAGGCCTTTTTTAGTCAAATGTATTGCCCACTGTCAGTCCCTTTGGGATCCATCCCTCATTCATCTTAATAAAGGTGAGGTAATCTAGACTTTTTTGACCTAGGCGACTTCTCTTCTGACAATACCTCCTGCTGTACTGAAGGTCCTTTCTGACAGGACACTTGAAGCGGGGCAGGCCAGAAGTTCTATCGCAAATTGGGAATTGCTCAGGCCACAGATCAAGCCTGCACACCCAGTAGTCAAGGCGTTCATCGCTCCTCAGAGTGTCGATATCTGCAGTTAAGGCGAGGTAGTCTGCTACCTGTCGGTCGAGCCGTTCTCTGTGGGTGGACCCCGAAGGGCTGTGGCGATGCGTAGGACTTAAAAAGCTCTGCATGTCCTCCATCAACAACACGTCTGTAAAGCATCCTGTCCTTGCCGGCGTGGTCGTGGGAGGAGGAGGATTACTTTCACCTCTTCCCCTGTTAGATTCCCATTGTGCTGTGACATCACCCTTATATGCTGTGTAAAGCATACTTTTTAATTGATTTTGGAACTGCTGCATCCTTTCCGACTTGTGGTAATTCGGTAAAATTTCAGGCACTTTCTGCTTATACCGGGGGTCTAGTAGCATGGACACCCAGTACAGGTCGTTTTCCTTCAGCCTTTTTATACGAGGGTCCCTCAACAGGCACGACAGCATGAAAGACCCCATTTGCACAAGGTTTGATGCCAAGCTACTCATGTCCCGTTCCTCATCCTCAGTGATCTCACTGAAGGTATGTTCTTCCCCCCAGCCACGTACAACACCACGGGTACCAGATAGGTGACAACGAGCACCCTGGAATGCCTGTTGTGGTTGGTCTTCCTCCTCCTCCTCAAAGCCACATTCCTCCTCTGACTCCTCTTCCTCACAATCCTCTTCCAGCATTGCCGCAGGTCCAGCAAGCGATGCTGATAAGGCTGTTTCTGGTGGTGATGGTGACCACAACTCTTCCTCTTCCTCTTCATGCTCATCTACGGCCTGATCCAGCACTCTTCGCAGGGCACACTCCAGGAAGAAAACAAATGGTATGATGTCGTTGATGGTGCCTTCGGTGTGACTGACTAGGTTTGTAACCTCCTCAAAAGGACGCATGAGCCTACAGGCATTGCGCATGAGCGTCCAGTAACGTGGCAAAAAAATTCCCAGCTCCGCAGAGGCTGTCCTAGCACCCCGGTCATACAAATACTCATTAACGGCTTTTTCTTGTTGGAGCAGGCGGTCGAACATTAGGAGTGTTGAATTCCAACGTGTAGGGCTGTCGCAAATCAAGCGCCTCACTGGCATGTTGTTTCGCCGCTGGATATCTGAAAAGTGCGCCATGGCCGTGTAGGAACGCCTGAAATGGCCACACACCTTCCTGGCCTGCTTCAGGACATCCTGTAAGCCTGGGTACTTAAGCACAAAGCGTTGTACGATCAGATTACGCACATTTGCCATGCACGGCACATGTGTCAACTTGCCCAAATTCAATGCCGCCAACAAATTTCTTCCGTTGTCACAAACCACTTTGCTGATCTACAGTTGGTGCGGAGTCAGCCACTGATCCACCTGTGCATTCAGGGCAGACAGGAGTGCTGGTCCGGTGTGACTCTCTGCTTTCAGGCTAGTCAACCCCAAGACAGCGTGACACTGCCGTATCCGGGATGTGGAATAGTACCTGGGAGCTGAGGGGGTGCCGTTGATGTGGAGCAAGACGCAGCAGCAGAAGAGGACTCAGCCGAGGAGGTTATGGAAGAGGATGGAGTAGGAGGAGTAGAGGAGGTGGCTGCAGGCCTGCCTGCAAGTCGTGGCGGTGTCACCAACTCCTCTGCAGAGCCACGCATTCCATGCTTGGCAGCCGTCAGCAGGTTTACCCAATGCGCAGTGTAGGTGATATACCTGCCCTGACCATGCTTTGCAGACCAGGTATCAGTGGTCAGATGGACCCTTGCCCCATCACTGTGTGCCAGACATGCCATTACTTCCTTTTGCACAATCGAGTACAGGTTGGGGATTGCCGGGTACCTTCCACTGCGGTGTCCCAATAGCTACAAATTTTTTGAATGCCTTAGACTCCACCAGCTTGTATGGTAAAAGCTGGCGGGCTAAGAGTTCAGTCAAGCCAGCTTTCAGACGCCAGGCAAGGGGGTGACTTTGTGACATTGGCTTCTTACGCTCAAACATGTCCTTACAAGACACCTGACTGTGGGCAGATGAGCAGGAACTGCTCAAGGCGAGAGACGGAGTGGAAGATGGTTCAAAGGGGGCAAGGAGGACAGCAGTGGTTGACGTGGCTGAAGATGCTGGACCAGGAGGAGGATGGCGGCTTTGAGTTTGTGTGCTGCTTGTACTCATGTGTTTATCCCATAGGTGTTTGTGATGTGCGATCATGTGCCTTCGCAAAGCAGTTGTACCTAGGTGGGTGCTGGACTTCCCACGACTCAGATTCTTTTGGCACAGGTTGCAAATGGCATCGCTGTTGTCAGAGGCAGACACACAAAAAAAATGCCACACTGCTGAGCGCTGCAATGACGGCATTCTGGTGGTGGCAACAGTATGCGTTGATTGGCGCGCTGTCTGGCTGACCCCAGGTGCCGATGCATGCTGTCTGACTGTGCCACTAGCTCCTTGCGATGACCTCCCCCTGCTTCCAACTCGTCTCCTCCTCCTCTCTGTCTCCACATCTGAACTTTCCCTCTGTTGTTCTTCTCTTCTAGCGGGCACCCACGTGACATCCACGGACGCATCGTCATCATCAACCGCTTCACTTGTATCTGACAACTCAGCAAAGGAAGCAGCAGCGGGTACAACATCATCATCATCACACCGTACGTCCATGTGTGTAATGCTGCCTGACTGAGACATATCCCTGTTATCTACATCCTCTGGCAATAATGCCTGTGCATCACTCATTTCTACCAACTGATGTGTAAATAGATCCTCTGACATACCAAGTGAAGTGGCTGTGGTGCTAGAGTTGGTGGTGGTGGCAGGCGGGCGAGTGGTAACTTGAGAGGTGCCCGAAGCTAAGCTGGAGGAGGATGGTGCGTCAAGGTTCCGAGCGGAAGCTGTAGAAGATTGGGTGTCCTGTGTTAACCAGTCAACTATGTCCTCAGAACTTTTCGAGTTCAGGGTACGTGGCCTCTGAACACTGGGCATTATGCTAGGGCCAAAGGGAATCACAGCACCATGACCACGACGGCTCCTGCGGGGTGGACTGCCTCTACCTGTCATTTTTTTTGATTAGTGGTACTATGCGTGCAAGCTACTGTGACAACAGATGTGACGAAACCAATCTCGCCACAATGCATTGGACCGCGGCTTAACGAGCGTGTGCAGGCAATTGACCACCCAGTAGCTGTGGTTAACCGCAGCTTAATTGATTGTTACTGGGTGGTCGCGGTTACACCTAGCCGCAACACGATGGCGATGTTCTGGAGATCCCCGGGCAGCCAACGCTTTTCTGCCCGGCTTTCATGCACCAAACCCGGACACTATTACGTGCAGGCACCGCTGAACCTCCAGCCCCTGGTTCTTATTCGTGTAGATTTAACCGAATACATGTAAATTCGGTAGTTTGTATTTGTGAATGTTAACCCAGATAGCTATGTCATGGAGCCAATTCGTGTAATTAAAGACTCTAACTCCATGGCAATTAAACTGTATTCGTGTGGTCTGAGTGCCATTCACCTAATAATGTGCACTCAGACCTGAGCTATCTGGGGATATATTACATGTCTGTGTTTTATGTATAAAATGTGTCTTTATGTATTTTAAAGTGATAGTCTGTTTTGTGTCCCCACGTGTGTAATGGAGTTTTGCCTTTGTCCTGGGAGATAATTGAATTACTTCTCCAGGGCAGAGGGGAGGAAGCCAGGATGCATTGTGGGGATGTTTTACTTCTGTTTGTCCTGAAATGCTAAATATCTGTCCGTTGTTACAGTCTTCCATCTGGTCCCCTAGGGGAGTGTCCACCAGGTGGGAGACCTGCATAAATACAGGGGCAGGTAGCCCTCAATAAACAGACCACTGCTTGACCCTCAACATGGAGCCTCGTCTCGTTCTTGGGGGGATTCACTGAATGCTGATAGGGACTGACTGCCAGGAGTGTAAGCCGCTTGGGAGCTTTTCCTGTTCGTCTGCTAGCAGCTATTCGTGAGGTTCCAGTTTGGGAGTTTAGAGTGCTACCTTATTCCCTTGTATGCAGTTCGGGAGTTTGGTGCATTCACCTATATCCAATTTGTGAGTTTTGGTGATTTTACAGTAGCTGTGCCTGTCTGTGAAAAGGGGATTATCGCCTAAACGGATTTTAACCCCTTGTCTGCTGAAACGGTCCATTACAACAGATATGAGTGGCACTGTGCACTGGCAGAAGTTGGCAGAGTAGACGCTGTAGGCCTGACACACACGCTTGCAGACAACTAACTGCTATTTTTTTTTTTTTTTTAAGCGTACACTACTGTTACACCAGATATGAGTTGCACTGGTGTGACACTGTGCCCTGGCAGGCCCTGAAACGCACACGTGTGAAGGAAACTGACTGCTATTATTTCACAGTCAAATTTCTAGTTTTTTTTTTTTTTAATGTACACTACTGTTACACCAGATATGAGTTGCACTGGTGTGACACTGTGCCCTGGCAGGCCCTGAAACGCACACGCGTGAAGGAAACTGACTGCTATTATATTACAGTCAAAAAAGTTTTATTTTTTTTTAAATGCAAGCTATTGTGACACCAGTGAGTGAGTGGTGGCACTGGGCAGGCCCTGAAACGCACACGTGTGAAGGAAACTGACTGTTATTATATTAAAGTAAAAAAAGTTTTGTTTTTTCAAATGCACGCTATTGTGACACCAGTGAGTGAGTGGTGGCACTGGGCAGGCCCTGAAACGCACACGTGTGAAGGAAACTGACTGCTATTATATTACAGTCAAAAAAGTTGTATTTTTTTTTAAATGCAAGCTATTGTGACACCAGTGAGTGAGTGGTGGCACTGGGCAAGTGGGCACAGTATACGCTGTGAGCCTGACACACACGCTGGCAGGCAGGCAACTGCAATTAGATTACACAGGAAAAAAAAAAGCAGACTGATGTTCTAGTCCTAAAAAGGGCTTTTTGGGGTGCTGTCCTTACAGCAGAGATCAGATGAGTCCTTCAGGACTGTAGTGGACACTGAATACACTAGCCTAGCTATCAATTTCCCTATTAAATAAGCAGCAGCTACAGTGACCCTCCTCTCACTAAGAATGCAGCTTCAGAATGAATTTAAAATGGATGCTGTCCAGGAGGTGGGAGGGTCTGGGAGGGAGTGTCTGCTGCTGATTGGCTGGAATGTGTCTGCTGACTGTGAGGTACAGGTTCAAAGTTTCCTCAATGATGACGAATAGGGGGTGGACCGCACATCGCATATGATCGCATATGTTCGCATATGTTCGCCCAAGCTATGTTCGCCGGGAACTATTCGCCAGCGAACCGTTCAGGACATCACTATTGATCAACAAAGGTATCAGTTTAGCTAATCTATTTGCTAGTATTTTAGAATAGATTTTTGAATCATTGTTAATGAGGGATATGGGCCTAAAGTTAGAGCATCTGTCAGGAGTTTTTCCTGGTTTTGGCAAGGCAACAATCTGTGCGCAGAAAGACTCCCCTGGCATCTTCCCCCCGGACTTATAGGAGTTAAATAATTTAGACATATGGGGAATTAAAGTTTCTGAAAAGGTCTTGTAGTATAAAATGGTGAATCCATCTGGACCAGGGGCCTTTCCAGATGGCATACGTTTGATCGCCTCAGCTATCTCTGCATCAGATATATCACACAATTTTTTTAAATTGTCAAAAGATAGCCGAGGCAACGATACTCTATCTAAAAATGTATTCATTGTTGCCTCAGATGACTGGGTAAGATTCAAATCAGATTTCAAATTATAAAGTTCACTATAATACTTTGCAAATTGATTGCTAATTTTAGTTCGATTAAATATTTTTTGTCCCTGGTCATCTATTAAATACGCTATCTTTGATTGGGCATTCACATGCCGGAGTTTTGATGCCAGAAGAGTTGAGGCCTTATTGCCTTTTAAATAAAATAGTTTCTTAAGGCGTCTCACCATGAGAGTGGTTCTATCCAAATTAATTTTATGTATTTTTGATTTAATCTCTGCTATCATCGCTGACAGAGAGGAGGATGGGCCAAATTTATTTGCTAGATTCAAATTATATAATTCTTTTTCCTTATTTCTTAAATTAGTATTATTTTTCCTCTTTAGGTGAGATGCTTTAGAAATGAAGTGGCCTCGCAACACGGCCTTGTGCGTATTTCAAGTCACCGCGCCAGAAATCTCAGGAGAAGCATTTTCCAAGACATAGTTGTTCAATATTCCCTCCATTAACAATCTATTGTCATCATAAATTAACAAATAGTCACTCAGTTTCCATTGTCTGTTAGGGGAGGAGGAAATAATTTTATCTATATGCTAAATTATAGGAACATGGTCAGACCAATTGATATGTAAAATATCAGATTTTAAGATGTGTGGGACAAGAGCACCCTGAATCAGAAACCTGTCTCGCCTGGAGTGCATACAGTTGCAAGAAAAAGTATGTGAACCCTTTGGAATGATAAGGATTTCTGCACAAATTGGTCATAAAATGTGGTCTGATCATCATCATCTAAGTCACAACAATAGACAATCACAGTCTGCTTAAACTAATAACACACAAAGAATGAAATGTTGCCATGTTTTTATTGAACACACCATGTAAACATTCACAGTGCAGGTGGAAAAAGTATGTGAACCCTTGGATTTAATAACTGGTTGAACCTCATTTGGCAGCAATAACTTCAACCAAACGTTTCCTGTAGTTGCAGATCAGACGTGCACAACGGTCAGGAGTAATTCTTGACCAATCTTCTTTACAGAACTGTTTCAGTTCAGCAATATTCTTGGGATGTCTGGTGTGAATCGCTTTCTTGAGGTCATGCCACAGCATCTCAATCGGGTTGAGGTCAGGACTCTGACTGGGCCACTTCAGAAGGCGTATTTTCTTCTGTTTAACCCCTTAAGGACACATGACGTGTGTGACATGTCATGATTCCCTTTTATTCCAGAAGTTTGGTCCTTAAGGGGTTAAGCCATTCTGTTTTTGATTTACTTCTATGCTTTGGGTCATTGTCCTGTTGCAACACTCATCTTCTGTTGAGCTAAAGCTGGTAGACAGATGGCCTTAGGTTTTCCTGCAAAATGTCTAGATAAACTTGTGAATTAATTTGTCCTTCGATGATAGCAATCCATCCAGGCCCTGACGCAGCAAAGCAGCCCCAAACCATGATGCCCCCACCAACATACTTCACAGTTGGGATGAGGTTTTGATGTTGGTGTGCTATGCCTCTTTTTCGCCACACATATTGTTGTGTGTTTCTTCCAAACAACTCAACTTTGGTTTCATCTGTCCACAGAATATTTTGCCAGTACTGCTGTGGAACATCCAGGTGCTCTTTGGCAAACTGTAAACGTGCAGCAATGTTTTGTTTGGACAGCAGTGGCTTCCTCTGTGGTATCCTCCCATGAAATCCATTCTTGTTTAGTGTTTTACGTATTGTAGATCCGCTAACAGGGATGTTAGCATTTGCCAGTGACTTTTGTAAGTCTTAAGCTGACACTCTAGGATTCTTCTTCACCTCATTGAGCAGTCTGCACTGTGCTCTTGCAGTCATCTTTACAGGATGGCCACTCCTAAGGAGAGTAGCTGAACTTTCTCCATTTATAGACAATTTGTCTTATCGTGGACTGATGAACAGCAAGGCCTTTGGAGATACTTTTAAAACCCTTTCCAGCTTTATGCAAGTCAACAATTCTTAGTCGTAGGTCTTCTGAGAGCTCTTTTGTGTGAGGCATCATTTACATCAGGCAATGCTTCTTGTGAAAAGCAAACCCAGAACTGGTGTGTTTTTTTTATAAGGCAGGGCAGCTGTAACCAACACCTCCAATCTCATCTCATTGATTGGACTCCAGTTGGCTGATATCTCACTCCAATTAGCTCTTGGAGATGTCATTAGTCTAGGGGTTCACATACTTTTTCCACCTTCACTGTGAATGTTTACATGGTGTGTTCAATAAAAACATGTCAACATTTCATTCTTTGTTTGTTATTAGTTTAAGCAGACTGTGATTGTCTATTGTTGTGACTTAGATGATGATCAGATCACATTTTATGACCAATTTGTGCAGAAATCCATATCATTTCAAAGGGTTCACATACTTTTTCTTGCAATTGTATTGTAAAATACAAGACAAGCAAGAAGCAAATGTAAAGATATGACCATAATCTTGAGGAAAAACAACATCAGATATAAATGGTCCTTCCCTACTGCAATTATATTATCCTAAATTGATTCTACTTATGTTCTAAAGTCACCTGAAACTTTTGAAGAAAAAAAAAGCAAAGCTTGGAACCTCTCCTGAGAAGAATGATTAAAGAACAAAACAGTGAAATGGAAGGAAAAAGAAAGAAGAATAAACATTATATCGACTTTCATTTTTATTAAGGCTGTGTATCATCCTTGTGCTGCTGTTTTTTTTTCTCTGCTCTCTCTCACTGTACCACAAAGTTACATAAATATAGTCACTGAAACAATTTAAGATATAAGATTTAAAAAATAGTCTACTTGGGAATTAAAGATAAAGAAGAAACAAATTAGTAGGATTAAATCACGCGGAAGTATGTATTAAATTAAATTACAAGGAAATACCACACTAAGGATCTTAGATTGGAAGATAATATTAAAATAAGAAAAATGAAATAACATCAATGTATGACTAAGTGAGATCACTTTCATTTAGGGGGTCTAAGCATACAAATTACACATGATTACTCATTACTCAAAATAACTTAACACACAGCCATTAATGTCTAAAACGTTGGCAACAACAGTGACCATGGTCTGACCACGCACCTATTTATTTAGAATTAAAGAATAACTTGGAATATAAAACTCAAAATAACTGGAGGCTAAATGAAAATCTATTAAATAACTCTAAAAACCTGGAGTATCTGAGAAAGGCTGCACAATAATTTATTTCTATTAATCGGTCTCCTGAAGTCAACAAACATTATAGTGTGCATTTTAATGCTATACGAGAGGGATTATTATAAAGATAGCATCCAGTCTGAAGGAAAAAAAAAACAATGCACCACTGTCCGAATTATATATTAAACTGGCATTATTAGAAAGACAAAATATATTTTTCTATAGATTTGTATATCTCGGCTCAAATTCTAAAAATAAAAAATAAAATAAAATAACTAACTTATGATAAGAGGTGGCAAGTGAAGTCCCTCAGGGGTCTGTTCTGGGACCCCTTCTATTTAACATGTTTATAAATGATCTTGAAGACAGCATTGAAAGTCATGTTTCAGTGTTTGCAGATGACACAAAACATTGTAAAATAATACAATGTGAACAAGATATTACTTTGCTGCAGAGGGATTTAGATAAAATGGGGGACTGGGCACTCAAATGGCAGATGAAATTTAATGTTGAAAAATGCAAAGTTATGCACTTCGGCATAAAGAATACACAAGCAACGTATACCCTTAATGGAAGTGAATTAGGGATAACAACACACGAAAAGGACTTGGGAATTGTTATAGACAGCAAACTATGCAACAATGTGCTATGTCAATCAGCAGTGGCCAAGGCCAGTAAGGTATTGTCATGCATGAAAAAGGGCATTCATTCTCGGGACCAACCGATAATACAAGGAAAATTTTCAATCTAATTTATAAAGGAATGGAACATATCAGCTATGAAGAAAGGTTAACAAGTTTAAACCTATTTAGTTTAGAAAAACGTCGCCTGAGAGGGGATATGATAACATTATGCAAATATATTCGGGGCCAATACAAACCATTGTGTAGAAATCTATTCACAAACCGGACTTTACATAGGACACAAGGCCATGCGTTTAGACTGGAAGAAAGAAGATTTTGTCTAAGGCAAAGGAAAGGTTTTTTTTATTGTAAGAACAATCAGGATGTGGAATTCTCTCCCCGAAGAGGTGATTTTATCAGAGTCCATGCAGATGTTCAAACAGTTACTGGATGCATACTTGCAAAAACAGAATATTCAAGGATATAATCTTTCAATGTAGAGTAATAACTGCTTGATCCAACGATAAATCTGACTGCCATTCTGGGGGTCAAGAAGGAATTTTTTTCCTAGCTTGTTGCAAAATTGGAAGTGCTTCAAACTGTTTTTTTTTGCCTTCTTTTGGATCAACAGCAAAAAACAAATGTGAGGAAGGCTGAACTTGATGGACGCAAGTCTCTTTTCAGCTTTGTAACTATGTAACTAAGTTCAATAAGCCAATCTGATTCTTCAAACAAAAATGAGTAAAGCTCTAACAAGAAAATTACAACACAACAAAAACAAAAATATAATAAAGAAAATAATTGTAAATAATGTCAGTTATACGTCTATCAGAATAATAGCAAAGGCCTTTGCAGACTACTACAGTTTGTTATATAATCTAAAGGACTGCAACCCTATAGATAGCTCTTCGGTTACATTTTTTAATTCCTTAAAACTCTCTAAATATCAAAAGACAAATTTTCTAAATTAAATAGACCTTTCTCCTTATTGGAAATAAGAAACTTAATTAAAAATTTAAAAAACAGGGAAATCACCAGATTTTCCTTTTTATCAAAAACTAGAAGATATAATCTCTCCTCTTTTGTTGGAGACACTTTTGAGTATGTCCAATAATAACTGTCAGGATTATCAGGGAATTGTTACAGGTTTCAATTATTCGTATACAAAAGACTGGAAAGGATCCTTCATATACCAATAATTATTTACCTCACATATCTGTCTCTTGCTCTCTCCTAAAGGGCAGCACTCTACTCTCTCCTCCAGCTCTGCTTCACTCCCACCTTATTTGATTGATATTTCTGTCCTAATGTGTTTTATACCCCACATCCTATAGACTGTAAGCTCGTTTGAGCATGGTCCTCTTCAACCTATCGTTCCAGTAAGTTTTCTCGTAATTGTCCTATTTATAGCTAAATCCCCCCTCTTATAATATTGTAAAGCGCTACGGAAACTGACGCCATATAAATGCCAATACTAATAATATTAATAATAATAATAATAATAGGCCAATTTGCCTTATACGTTTATATCTTAAAAAGTATTCTAAAATCCTAGCTAATAGACTGAAAACCGTAATTTTGCATCTTATATATATAAAGACCAATCCGGATTTATTTAAAATAGATCTCCAACCGATAATACAAGGAAAATTTTCAATCTAATTTATAAAGTCAATCAAACTAAGATCAACACTACCTTTTTGGCTATTGATGCCAAAAAGGCATTCAATAGAGTAAAATGGAAATTTCTGGACTCAGTTCTAACAACTTTTGGGATTGTTGGTCAATTTAAACAGAACACAATGCTTTTGTATTCTAGACCACAAGCTAGAGTAATTGGCCCATTGATTAAGATCCGTGGGCCAGGCAGAGATGCCCTCTAGCCCCACTCCTATATGTTCTCGCAATTGAACCACCTACAGTAATGATTGCAAACCACCCTGACATAACGAATACAAGTTCATAACTCCAGTCATAAGATAACCCTATTCGGACGATGTTCTTTTGACCCTATCTAAATCAGAAAACGCTATTCCAGCAGTATTAAAAACAATAGAGATATATTCATACAATTCAAATTACAAGATCCCAGTCAAATTGGAAAACCTTAAAAACTCATATAAATTTGACTGGGATAAAAAATGTATAGACTATTAAGGGATTAAGATAGCATTTGATCTTACTAGTATTATCAAAATTAATTATAAAGATCTTTAGGGGGAAGAAAACAATAATTAAATTCTTTGAAATTATATGGCTAGGTCGAATCAACGTAGTAAACACCTATATTATTCCAAAAATACTATATTTGTTTAGAGTAATCCCTTTGAAAGTCCCTCCTGAACTTATCCAGCAATTCCAAACCTTCTTTTCCTCATACATCTACCAATATTCAGTGTGCACTATGGAATGCCTGCTCCATCTACAGCAATAAAAAAAATCAACAGCGATACATGACCTGTTCATCTCAAATTCTTTCACACTTCTTGCACTCACTGAGACCTGGCTGTCCCCCTCTGATACTGCTACTCCTGCTTCCTTATTTTATGGTGGGTTACAATTCTCCCACACAGCTAGACCAAACAACTGTAAAAGAGGTATTGTAGGCATCCTTTTCTCCCCTCAATGTACCCTTCAACCTATCCTCCCTGTTACCTGCCCTATCCTTTGCTTCCTTTGAAGTTCACACTGTCCGTCTATTCAAACCCACTCCTCTAAGAATTGCCATTATTTATCGCCCCCACTGGTTATCCTAGGCTATTCATTAAACTCTTTTCTTCCTGGCTACCCCATTTCCTCTCCACTAGCACTCCTTCCCTCATTCTTGTGGACTTTAATATCCCAATCTATAACCTTAACTGCCCTGATGCCTCTCGTCTGCTCTCTATAACCTCTTCTGTTGTACTCACACAGTGGTCTAATTCATAAACTCATAGAGCAAGAAACACTCTTGTCCTCATCTTCACCAATCTCTGTACCAACTCTAATATCTCTAATGTTCCATTTCCTCTATCTGACCACAATCTGCTGTCCATTGACATTCACATACCCTCAAAAATGTTCCAGAACTGCTGCACTCTGCTGGAGAAAGTCTAAATTTGCATCTGACTTCTTCCACTATAAATTTATGCTGCACTCCTATAGTCTGGCTCTTTCCTTTTCAAAAGAAAATTACTACAACACACTCATAACCACACTCTCCTGCAAGCCCAAATGACTGTTTCATGCTTTTAACTCTCTTCTGCGCTCTGTTGTGCCTCCTCCTTCTATCAACTTTACCATTACAAACTTTTCAACTCAGTTCACTGAGTAGTACAATCAGGAAAGAGATCTCTCATCTCTCTCCATCCACTAATAACAATTCCCCTAACCATACTCCCTCAGCTGTCCTACGCTCATTGACACATGCTACAGCAGAAGCAGTGTCTGCTCTGCTACTTTCCTCCCCCCCACCACCTGTTCCCTCGATCCTATTCCCTCATATCTCAACCGCACTTTGTCTCCTTCTTTTGCTCTGCCTCTGACTAAAAATGTTCCATCTCTCCCTCTCCTCTGGCACATTTCCTCTACCTTTCAAATGTGCAACCATAAACCATTCTGAAAAAGCCCAACCTTTGTCACGGGTGGCGGTATAGAGTCCGGGACCCCTGTGTGCTGATGATAATAAGAGTCATCCTCGTGGAAATTATCAGGGCCTTGTGCAGGGTAACCACATGCCCCCTTGTGTTGAGCACCAGGGTTTGTGCGGCCACATACCAGGGCCCTGATGCAGCTTCTGCAGATCCCAGGAACTAGGAGAAAATATGCAGACCTCCCAGGATCTGGATAGGGAGGCTTTTCAGCAGATATGTATCCAATACTAGAAACAAGGCAAGAACAGGAACCAAACAAGATAAGACAAGACTAGACAAACCCAGAACTGGAGCAAGGCAGAAAGCAGAATCCTGAACATGTACACAAGACAATAGGGAAACCAGAACAAGGCATGGATGGGACAGGACTGTACATGAACTGGAAAGACAAAAAAAAAAAAAAAAAAACAAGACAAGAGAAGAGATATAAGGCAAAACAAGAGGAGCCATAACCAAGTACTAATATGTGTAATAAACAATGGAGATTTAGACATACATAAATGGCCAAGGTGAATGCAGCCCACCACTGCGTCAAAGTACTCCAACTACAGTGGGTCCTAAATGCCTAGATATGCATGACTAAATAAACAATAATAAAACACACAGAGCACTTACCTAAATGCTTTCCTATGAGACTGGCTGAATGCGCGCGCAGCTCATGCCGCGTATGCGCATTCAGCCAAAGAGGAGGAGAGGAGGAGGAAAGGAGGAGGAAAGGAGGAGGAGAGCTCCCCACCCGGCGCTGGAGAAAGAGGTAAGTTTAACCCCTTCCTCTCCATCCAGCCCGGCGGGAGGGGGTCCCTGAGGGTGGGGGCACCCTCAGGGCACTATAGTGCCAGGAAAACGAGCATGTTTTCCTGGCACTATAGTGCTCCTTTAAACTTAACTTGTCCAAAATAGAACTCCTGGTCTTTCCTCCCTCAAGTGCTTCTATCCGTGCCTGTTTCCCTCCAAGTTAATGGTGCTACCATCCGCTCTACCTCTAAGGCTCGCTGCCTAGGTGTTGTCTTTGACTCCGACTTCTCCTTCACCCCTCATGTCCAATCAATCGCCAAATCCTGCCGCTTCCATCCAAAAAATATTGTGCGCATCTGACCCTATTTAACACCAGATGCGGCAAAGGTGCTGGTTCGACGCATCCCCCCTTTGTCATTTCCTACATTGGCTTCCCATAAGATATAGGTCTCAATTTAAGATCCTGATACTTGCTTACAAATCTCTACACAATACTGCTCCAACCTACTTATCCTCACTATTACACAAATATGTTCCATCTAGGCCCCTATGCTTTGACGGAGACCTAAGCCTAACCTTTGTTCATACTCTTACCTCTGATGCTCACCTTAAAGACTTCTCTAGGGCAGCACCGTTCCCATGGAACACCCTTCCCCTCTCTGTTAGACTTTCACCCAATCTCCACTCCTTCAAAAAATCTTTGAAAACTTACTTATTTAGGAAAGCATATCAATTAAACTGTGAACTGCTTTTATTCCCCGCACCCTGATTCCTTTCCTGAAACTGTCATCAAATGGGTAAATGCCCATGCCTCACCTTCTTCCTGGTAAAAAAAGGAAACTCAATATCTTTCACCTTATAACTTATCCAAACTCATATGGAGTAATGTAACAAAAATAAAACTTCGTAATTCAAAAAATCCAATTATACAGAACGTTATTCAGATGAATAAAAATAAAAAATAAATAAAATTAATGATGTTATTTCTCTTGATTGTCTAGTCGAAGAGCTTTCCTATGAGATTGAGGACTTAAATCTAGTAAATTGGATGAAGTGTGGTATATCATATATATCAGATTTGTGGGCACAAGAGGAAATTATATCATTCTCCACTCTTCAATTGAAGTATGGTCTACCCAACAGAGAAATATTTACTTACTTAAGAGTCTTAGTAAGAAACAAATTGTAATCATACATTAATTCTCAAATCTGATCAAGAGTGCAGGGGGAAAAGACAAATATCTAAAATCTCAAAATCCTTACTGAAGATATACATTTTGAAAAACCTCATCCCCTCATTAAATGGGAGAATTATATCGAAAAAAAAAAACATTTACACCTAAAAATTGGTACAAAACTATATACTCAATAATGAAAGATATCCATTCTTTCTCACTGATCAAATTACACTATAAGCTTATACAGTTGCAAGAAAAAGTATGTGAACCCTTTGGAATGGATTTCTGCACAAATTGGTCATAAAATGTGATCTGATCATCATCTAATTCACAACAATAGACAATCACAGTCTGCTTAAACTAATAACACACAAAGAATGAAATGTTGACATGTTTTTATTGAACACACCATGTAAACATTCACAGTGCAGGTGGAAAAAGTATGTGAACCCTTGGATTTAATAACTGGTTAAACCTCATTTGGCAGCAATAACTTCAACCAAATGTTTCCTGTAGTTGCAGATCAGACATGCACAACGGTCAGGAGTCATTCTTGACCATTCCTCTTTACAGAACTGTTTCAGTTCAGCAATATTCTTGGGATGTCTGGTGTGAATCACTTTCTTGAGGTCATGCCACAGCATCTCAATCGGGTTGAGGTCAGGACTCCGACTGGGCCACTTCAGAAGGTGTATTTTCTTCTGTTTAAGCCATTCTGTTGTTGATTTACTTCTATGCTTTGGGTCATTGTCCTGTTGCAACACCCATCTTCTGTTGAGCTTCAGCTGGTAGACAGATGGCCTTAGGTTCTCCTGCAAAATGTCTTGATAAACTTGTGAATTCATTTTTCCTTCGATGATAGCAATCCGTCCAGGCCCTGACGCAGCAAAGCAGCCCCAAACCATGATGCCCCCACCACCATACTTCACAGTTGGGATAAGGTTTTGATGTTGGTGTGTTTTGTGTTTCTTCCAAACAACTCAACTTTGGTTTCATCTGTCCACAGAATATTTTGCCAGTACTGCTGTGGAACATCCAGGTGCTCTTGTGCAAACTGTAAACATGCAGCAATGTTTTGTTTGGACAGCAGTGGCTTCCTCTGTGGTATCCTCCCATGAAATCCATTCTTGTTTAGTGTTTTACGTATTGTAGATTCGCTAACAGGGATGTTAGTATTTGCCAGTGATTTTTGTAAGTCTTTAGCTGACACTCTAGGAATCTTCTTCATCTCATTGAGCAGTCTGTGCTGTGCTCTTGCTGTCATCTTTACAGGACGGCTATTCCTAGGGAAAGTAGCAGCAGTGCTGAACTTTCTCCATTTATAGACAATTTTTCTTACCATGGACTGATGAACAGCAAGGCTTTTGGAGATACTTTTTTTTTTATAATTGAAGTTTATTGATTTCAGTAAAATACATACATCCACAATATGCCATAACGTAAACAATTGTTGTATTTGTTACATAGCCATTCTATTGTTTAGTTGAACATTCAAGGTACAGAAGGTGTAATATCATAAACATTCATCATATGTGATACATAACCATTCTTGTAGTTATTATAACATCCAAGATACAAACGTTTTCAGTTTTCCTACTCCCCTCTTCCTTTCATCCCTAGCACCCGGAATCAAGTTCCGTTACTTGCGTCTGCAAGTACATTTTGGTGCAAGGTACCCCTAAAAAAGTTATAATACAACTCAGTCTAGCTCATATGCGTTATCCGCCTACTTCAAACTAGAGTTGGCCCTAGGGAGATTCGGAAGTGTTGCTATCGGCATAAGTAGTGGATACCTTATCGGTAACATTATTCCTTTGGTAAGGTAGTGTTATAGTAAGTCTGTTACCTTGTGGAAGTTAATCAACTTAAACAGAGAAAACAAAAGGAAAGAATAAAAGAAGATAAAAAGAAAACAAAAGAACATACAATAATGTAGCAAGCAATCAGTGAGTAATGGTTTATTCTGGACTTGGTTGGCAAGGACATGTCATGATAGAGGAGTTCCCTTAGTTTCTCTCGTTTTTAGGGCCTTTGCCCCCTACTGTTGGGAGAAAACAGTTTCCCATGGTTCCCATATCTTGGAAGTGGTACAATTAGCACTCTCAGAGAGGATCGCCATGCGTTCATATGCATAGTGGAGATTTATTCTGTCTATTAGTGCCTGTTTTGTCGGGCAGATGTTGGATTTCCAGTTAAGCGCTATCAATGCCCTGGCTGCAAGAGCTATATGTGACACCAAGGCTCTCTGATAAAAGGTCACCCAAGGAGGGAACTCCAGCCAAAGATATATTTCTGGTTCTGTAGGCAACTCAAACAGCAGTGTCTCCACCATATCCGCTACCTCTTTCCAAAACAACTGAACTGCTCGGCAGGTCCACCATATATGGGTCATGGTGCCCCTCTCTTGACCACATCGCCAGCATATCGCCGACGCTCCCTCATACATCCGGCTCAGTCTATCAGGGGTAAGGTACCAGCGATAAATAAGTTTCCTATGAGCCTCTATTAGTGAATAGAACCTGGTAACCCCCCTCAGTGCATTTAGACGTTTTATCCACCTTTCTTGGGAAACTATATTACCAGATTCCTTCTCCCATTGCGATTCTAGTGACATGGGAGTTCTGGAGCTTGGGGTGGCAAGGATTCTATAGCAGCAAGACAGGAGTTTGGGCCTCAGTGGTGCTGCCCAGCATGAAGCAAGCAATAGCCGTGCATCACTGTCAATGGGGTTGGTATCATTTCTCCCATAATCCACATGTTCCAGGATCACCCCTTTAAGTTGCAGGTATGCGAATGTGAATTTTGTTGGTAGTTGATATGTTTCCTGTAAGGTTACAAATGGGAGCAGCTCCCCCCCTAGAAGTAGTTGTGATAGTTTTGTGATCCCTTTAATTTCCCACTGTCTAATTGAAAGCCATGGTGATATGGTCTTTAAGGCAGCCAAAGGCGCTAATTTGTGAAACTTAGAATAGGATTGGTTTTTGTAGAAGGTGGACCACACATCCAACGATGCTCTTGTAGTCGGATATAAACGAGGGTATGAGGGTCTCAGCTTGGAGGGTGTCCACATATGGGCTAGCAATGTGTCTGCTACCATTTGCTTTCGTTCCATGTCTACCCAACTTAGCAGGCCATTTGGTGCATGGAGGTTGATTGCCTGGGCCAATAAAGCCGCTCTGCTATACTCCCATATCTGCGGCACCCCCATTCCCCCCTCCCGGAATGATCTCTGTAACACCTCCTTTGCTACTCGTGCTCTACCTCTGGACCAAATAAAGTCCATAAACATTTTTTGGGCCTTTGCACAATAGCTTTTTGGGATCTTTATGGGAAGCATCCTAAAAATATACAGCAACTTAGGCAGCGCCATCATTTTAAGTGCATTTATGCGGCCCAGCCATGAGATTCGGACGTCTCTCCACCCCCCTAGCTCCTGTCGTAGAGTTGCTAACATTGGAATATGGTTGTACTGCATCAGCGTTTGGATGGACTTGGTTATTTTCACCCCCAGATATGTTACATAGTCATCTCTCCAATCAAATTTGAAGAGTTTGGCCAGGGTTTCCTGTTTGCTTTTGGGTATATTAATGGGCAGCGCCTGTGTTTTGCCCGCATTAAGCTTATAATAGGACACCTGTCCAAATGCTTTTAATAGATCTATTAGATTAGGGAGGGATGTCTCTGGGCTTGAGAGTGTGAGTATGATGTCATCCGCAAAAAGCGAAAGTTTATGTGTTTGATCCCCAATCAAGATGCCTGTAATTTCTTGTGAGTCCCTAATGATTTGGGCTAGTGGCTCTAGACATAATATAAACAAAAGGGGGGACAGGGGGCATCCCTGCCTAGTCCCATTGGTAATGGCAAAGGGGGATGAGATGAAGCCCGCATTGGAAACGCTCGCTGTAGGGTTTGTATATAGTGCAATTATAGCAGTGATAAGCGGAGGGGGGAGTCCAAATCTTCCCATCACTTCCCTCATGTATAGCCAGTTCAGTCTGTCGAAGGCCTTCTCCGCGTCCAGCGCTAAGAGAAGGCCCTCACTAGACGTCTCTCCAATGTGATGTATCACATTCAGTATATGCCTAGAGTTGTCTGAACCCTGTCTCCCTTTTGTGAAGCCCGATTGATTGTAATGTATGAGTTTGGGTAGAATTAAACTAAGCCTGCTTGCTATAATTTTAGCATATAATTTAGTGTCTATGTTAAGGAGTGATATCGGCCTGAAATTTGGGCACGCAGTCGGTTTTTTACCCGGCTTTGGTAGCGTAGCTATGTGGGCCAGGAGCATTTCTTTAGGAAGGGTGCCTTTTTTGAAGCTATTATTCAGTAGGGCCAATAGGGGGGGACTTGGTTAAGGAACGTCTTATAATATATGACCGGAAGGCCATCTGGGCCAGGGCTTTTTGCTGCGGGTAGGGCCCTTATATGGGTTTGTAGTTCCTCTTGCGTAATAGGCGTTATAAGAGACTGTGTGTCTTCTTCTCGTAGTCTGGGCAGGCGAGTCTTATCTAGGAACCTAGTGACCTCATCTAGGGTAGGGAGATGGGTCGATGGGTCCTCTTTGAGATTATACAGTGAGCTATAGTACTTGGCAAACTCCTGTACTATGGTATCCGGATTTAACAGTTTGTCTCCCTGCGCTGTGTGTATATATGCAATCTTAGTGGCTAATGTTTTTTTTTTCAATTGTGAGGCTAAGAGGGCACCCGCCCTATTCCCTTGCTCAAAGAAACGCTGTTTAAACCTGCGAAGTATGAAGTTGGTTTTAGCCAGCTCTAATTCTTCTAGTTGGCGCTGTATTTGTTTAATATCCCTCGCATGTTTGGGGGATGGGTCTGCTTTGTTTAGTGCGGACAATTCCGTCATTTGTTTAGTGAGTGACAAGTATGTTTGCAGTCGTTTGGCTTTGGCATAGCTAGCGTGTTTTATTAAAACCCCCCTGATATAGGCTTTGTGGGCCAGCCAGAGCAGTTCTGGTTCCATATCCGGCATTTGGTTCGTATGGAAGTACAGATTCAACTCCTCTCGGATATCCGCAAGTGTATTTGGATTGGTAAGTAGATGTTCATTCATGCGCCAGGAACCCCTACCTCTGTTGGGAAATTGTTCTCCTAATGTGAGCGTTACCGGCGCGTGATCAGACCAAGAAATCAAGCCCACCCCTGTCTCCTGAACTCGTAATATCATCGAGTTGTGGAGTAGAAATCGGTCGATCCTTGAGTAGGAATTATGTGCAAGCGAG
Source organism: Pelobates fuscus (assembly GCF_036172605.1). Classification (NCBI taxonomy): domain Eukaryota; kingdom Metazoa; phylum Chordata; class Amphibia; order Anura; family Pelobatidae; genus Pelobates; species Pelobates fuscus. The sequence continues at coordinate 110,858,466 of NC_086317.1, read as the reverse complement.
TGAAACGAGTAATCCCGTTTCATCGGATGCGTCACTCTCCACTTGTCAATAAATCCCTGAGTTAAGAGGATTTTATTCAGCTTCCTCGTTGTGGGGGCTCTATGTGTCGTGTTGGTTTGAACTGCAGTCCCTGAGGATCTAGCGTCTAAATGGTCATCCAAAATAAAATTTGTGTCCCCACCCATGATCACCTCCCCTAGCTTTTTACCCTCTATTTTTTGGAAAAGCATATCTAAGAAAGCCGGTTGACCGCTGTGCGGACCATAGTGTCAGGGTACCTGAGGCCTCTACCTCTAAGGGAGGTAGAGATTTGGTGGTTTGCCCGTCCAGGCGAGCTGGTTCCTTCGTTCCTCGCGGTTCATCCAGTCACTTAAACACCGGCCGCGAGGAATCCACGTCCTTTTCTAGCGGGACGCTCAATACGTGACGTCATGACGCTATCACGAGCGACCTGTCACTCAAGTGTCCGATATCCAATCGGCACTTGTCAGAGGCGTGATTACCATCCAGAGCCAGGGTATTTAAGCTTACTTCTCTCTTCAGCTCATTGCCCTGTCGTGGTTCTAGCTTGTCTAGTCACTCAGTGCTCTGGTATTCTAGTTTACTCTATTTGGTTTTGACTCGGCTTGTTGTACTACCCTGCTTCTCTGTTCTCCCTTGACCCGGCTTGTCTCTCGCTTATCTGTCTTCCCGTTCCCTCGACCTCGGCTTGTCTCTGACTATTCTCTATTACTCTCGGTACGTTAGTCCGGCCATTCTAAGGCCCGGTATACGTACCTTTCCACTCTTTGTACTCTGCGTGTTGGATCCCTGTCCCGATCCTGACATTACGACAGGGCCAATGGATCCTGCAGGTACAAACAGTCAGCTTGGTTCTTCTGATCCCAGGTTTGACGCCATGGAGCATAGGATGGATCAGATGGCTCTAGCACTACAGGCACTTTTGTCTCGTGCTAGTAACCCACCTGAGGAGACACGTACTCCTTCTATTTCTCCTGCAGTCTCAGGTCTAGAGGTAGCCACTGTAGGTGCTTCTTCCCGTATTACCCCACCAGTACGTTATGGCGGGTCACCGGAGAAGTGCCGTGGTTTTCTGAACCAGATTAGCATCCATTTCGAATTACAACCCCGCTCTTATCCTACAGATAGAGCGAAGGTTGGATTTGTTATTACTTTACTCATTGAGAAAGCTCTGAGATGGGCCAATCCTTTATGGGAGAATGATAATCCACTAGTCTATAATTATAATGCCTTTGTAGCTGCGTTTAGAAGAACTTTTGACCCTCCTGGTAGAAAGGTCAATGCAGCTAGATTACTGTTGCGCCTTAGACAGGACAATCGAACACTTGTGGACTATGCACTAGAGTTCAGGTCCTTGGCGGCAGAAGTTAAGTGGAACGAACAGGCTTATATAGATGTGTTTCTGAATGGGTTATCAGATGTAATTCTTGACGAGGTCGCTACTAGAGAACTCCCTGAGAATTTGGAGGATTTAATTTCTTTTATATCTCGTATTGATGAACGCATAAGAGAGAGGCAGAACACTCGAGATAGGACCCGTAGACCCTCCTTTAAACTAGCGCCTACCTTTCAAAATTCTGAGTTCGAGGACTTACGTATTTCTGAACCTATGCAGATAGGCAGTACTCATCTCACAGAGAGAGAGAGACAGTACAGAAGAAGGGAGGGTTTATGTATGTATTGTGGAGTCAGAGGACATTTACGCCTAAATTGTCCTAATCGTTCGGGAAACGCTCGCACCTAAATTTCTCTAGAGGACAGGCCTTGGGTGTTTCTACTTTGTCCTCTATTCACAACTACAAAGAGTTCAGGCTTCTGTTACCCGTTTCTTTGAGGTGGGAGAAGGGAGTAGTAAAGACTATGGCACTAATCGATTCTGGAGCTGCTGAGAGCTTTATAGATCAGGGTTTTGTTGCCAAGCATTCTATCCCATCCCAGTTAAAAGAGACACCACTGGCTGTTGAGGCCATCGATGGTAGACCGTTACTTGAGCCTGTTATTTTCCATGAGACCATACCGATTAACTTAACTGTTGGCATCCTACATAAAGAGGATATATCCTTAATGCTCATTTCTTCTCCATCTATTCCCATAGTCCTGGGGTACTCCTGGTTGAGGAGACACAACCCTATTATTAATTGGGAGTCAGGGGAGATAGTTTCGTGGGGAAAGAATTGTCAAGAAAAATGCTTGCGGAAGGTCTTACCTCTCGGATTAACTAACACATCGACTACCTCTGACAATTCTACAGAGACACAAATTCCGCCTCAGTATCTAGATTTAAGGGCAGTATTTGACAAAAAGAAAGCCGATACCTTACCCCCACACAGGTCCTTTGATTGCAAAATTAACCTACTCCCTGGTACCATGCCTCCCAGAGGTCATGTATACCCATTATCTACGAAAGAGAACTCAGTTCTAGAGGAGTATATTCACGAGAATTTAGACAAGGGATTCATCAGGAGGTCCTCCTCCCCTGCCGGGGCTGGATTTTTTTTTGTTAAAAAGAAAGATGGTTCTTTGAGACCTTGTATTGATTATCGAGGCTTGAATAAGATAACCATTAAAAATGCCTACCCGATTCCCTTGATCACCGAACTCTTCGATCGTTTGAAGGGCTCTACAATTTTCACCAAGTTAGACCTCAGAGGGGCATATAACTTGGTGAGAATCCAGCAGGGACATGAGTGGATGACGGCATTCAATACTCGCTATGGTCACTATGAATATACGGTTATGCCTTTTGGGTTATGCAATGCACCAGCGGTATTCCAAGATCTGATAAATGAGGTTCTTAGGGAATTTCAGCAAGAGTGCGTCATTGTATACCTAGATGATATACTTATACATTCTAGTGAGATTGAGACTCATCACAAGCAAGTCAGGAGGGTTTTGCACAAGCTTCTTCAGCATGGTTTGTACTGCAAGTTGGAGAAATGTAGCTTTGATCAAACCCAGGTAACCTTTCTCGGCTATGTGATCTCTGGGGAGGGATTTAAGATGGATCCGGATAAACTCCAGTCCATTCTAGAGTGGCCTTTACCCAAAGGTCTTAAAGCCGTACAGAGATTTATTGGTTTTTCCAATTATTATAGGCGCTTTATTAAGGGCTATTCTTCAATTATCGCACCTATCACTAATATGACCAAACAGGGGGCTGATACTAAGAATTGGACTACTGAAGCTCTTCTTGCGTTCAAAACTCTCAAGGAGCTTTTCGCTTCCGCTCCAATTTTAGTTCACCCCGACACTTCCCTGCCTTTTCTGCTTGAGGTAGACGCATCAGAGACTGGTTTAGGTGCTGTCCTATCTCAAAGGTTGGGTGTTGATAAACCATTACATCCATGTGGATTTTTCTCTAAAAAATTGTCCGGTACTGAGAGCAGATATGACATTGGTGACAGAGAATTACTAGCGGTTATCAAAGTTTTGAAAGAGTGGAGACATTTATTGGAAGGTACTTTACATCCTGTTACCATTCTAACAGACCACAAAAATTTGTCTTATATCGGAGAGGCCAAGCGTTTGTCCTCCAGGCAGGCTCGTTGGTCATTGTTTCTTACCCATTTCAATTACGTTCTGACTTACAGACCTGGCTCAAAGAATTCTAAAGCCGATGCGCTATCTCGCCAATTTGAGCCTTCTGCTTCAGTTGAACCACTTGTGTCCTCCATTGTACCCAAATGCAATATTATTGCTAATACCAGTCTTAAAATTCATTCTCCGCTACTTGACCAGATCTTGAAGTCACAACATCTAGCTCCCGGAAACACTCCTGAGGGAAGAAACTTTGTTCCTCCTGAACTTCAACTGGAGCTCTTACAATGTTTTCACGAAAGTAAGATAGCTGGTCATCCTGGTATTCGCAAGACATACTCTCTGATATCCAAGGATTTCTGGTGGCCTTTACTTCGAAAAGATATTGAGGAGTTCGTCGCAGCTTGTGAGACTTGTGCCAAGACTAAACTACCTCATGCTTCTCCATGTGGCCTGTTACACCCCTTGGACGTTCCTGAGAAACCTTGGTCCTGTTTGTCCATTGACTTTATCGTTGATTTACCTGCTTCCAAGAGACAAACTGTTATCCTCACGGTGGTGGATAGATTTACTAAGATGGCTCATTTCGTACCATTACCTAAACTTCCGACTTCTCCTGAATTGGTGGAGATTTTTGCGAGAGAGGTTTTTCGCCTACATGGGACTCCTTCGGAGATTGTTTCTGATAGAGGTTCTCAATTTGTCTCACGTTTCTGGAGATCCTTTTGTTCTCAAATGGGTATCAAATTGAACTTCTCCTCTGCCTATCACCCTCAGTCTAACGGAGCTGCTGAACGTACTAATCAAAAGATCGAACAGTATCTACGTTGCTTTGTTTCCGAACACCAGGACGATTGGGTCGGTCTGATTCCTTGGGCGGAGTTCGCACACAATAACCTTGTTTGTGATTCAACTCGCTCTAGCCCTTTCTTCATGAACTATGGCTTTCATCCTTCGATTTTTCCTTCGGTTTCCTCTTCTCAGGGGATACCGTCGGTTGATGATCATGTCGCCAACCTGAAGAGATTATGGGATCAGACTCGGCAAATTCTATTACATAGTTCTTCGTTGTTCAAGAAACACGCTGACAAGCATAGAAGAGCGGCTCCTGTTTTTGTTCCTGGGGATAGGGTATGGTTGAGTACTAAGAATATTCTCCTAAAAGTCCCATCTATGAAGTTTGCTCCTCGCTACATAGGTCCTTACAGGATTCTCACTCGTATCAACCCGGTTGCGTATCGCCTTGCTCTGCCACCTGCCTTACGCATCCCTAACTCTTTTCATGTCTCCTTGTTGAAACCTCTTATTTGCAACAAATTCTCCTCTAAGGTTTCCTCCCCTCGTCCTGTTCAGGTGGAGGGTCGGGAGGAGTACGAGGTCAGCTCCATCATTGATTCCAGAATTTCAAGGGGAAAATTGCAATATCTGGTCAACTGGAGGGGATATGGTCCTGAGGAGAGGAGTTGGGTACCTCAGGAGGACGTTCATGCGTCTCGCCTTCGCAGAGCATTTCACCTCCGCTTCCCATCTCGCCCCGGTTCCTTCCGCCCGGTGGGCGTATCTGAGAGGGGGGGTACTGTCAGGGTACCTGAGGCCTCTACCTCTAAGGGAGGTAGAGATTTGGTGGTTTGCCCGTCCAGGCGAGCTGGTTCCTTCGTTCCTCGCGGTTCATCCAGTCACTTAAACACCGGCCGCGAGGAATCCACGTCCTTTTCTAGCGGGACGCTCAATACGTGACGTCATGACGCTATCACGAGCGACCTGTCACTCAAGTGTCCGATATCCAATCGGCACTTGTCAGAGGCGTGATTACCATCCAGAGCCAGGGTATTTAAGCTTACTTCTCTCTTCAGCTCATTGCCCTGTCGTGGTTCTAGCTTGTCTAGTCACTCAGTGCTCTGGTATTCTAGTTTACTCTATTTGGTTTTGACTCGGCTTGTTGTACTACCCTGCTTCTCTGTTCTCCCTTGACCCGGCTTGTCTCTCGCTTATCTGTCTTCCCGTTCCCTCGACCTCGGCTTGTCTCTGACTATTCTCTATTACTCTCGGTACGTTAGTCCGGCCATTCTAAGGCCCGGTATACGTACCTTTCCACTCTTTGTACTCTGCGTGTTGGATCCCTGTCCCGATCCTGACACATAGATGTTCACTAGTGTGAAATGTGCGTTGTTAATTGTGCATTGAATTATCAGGTATCTGCCATGTTTGTCTGTATGTTTTGCCACCAATGTGAAAGCAACATCTTTGCTAATAAGGATGGAGACTCCCCTTTTCTTTTTAGCATAGCAAGAGTAGAAGTTATGCGGGAATTGTGGGGAACTGAATTGAGGTCTGTGGCCCCATTTGAAATGCGTTTCCTGATAAAAAGCTATATGGGCTCGAGCTTTTTTTGCTTCCTGTAATGCTAGGCGCCTCTTGTGTGGGGAATTTAGCCCCTTCGTGTTAAGTGACAAAATAGTAAGCACCATCGTGGTGAAAGGTTCTAACAGCTAACATTAGGCCCCAGGCTCCTTTACAGAGTAACTCAGCTTCCTTTTCCCACATTGCCATAACCGTCTAACCCTCTCATAAGACACATTAGCATACAAGTCATACCAGCCATCAATATACATTGTTCTCACTGAAAGGCAGATTAGTAGTAGTTGGAAACAAAAATACACAACAATAAACCAAAAATTAACTATATACAGGTGTCCCCCAATTTTAGATAACCTCATCCGAGGCATCTGAGTGTCGATCAGGGACAGGACGTATTGACAGTGTGGATGTTCCACACCGCATCGGCTCTCTAGCGAGCCTAGTGGGGACGTGGGTAGGAGAATAACAAAAGTGTGCGTGCCAAAGCCTCGCACAAAGTGCCGCTCAGCCCGGCCTGCTAAAAAGCAGCAACAGCCTCGCGCTTAGAAGGGCACTACTGTGTTTTCTCCTCTCCTCTCCGTCTTCCCTTTTCCCTTTTTTATCTTTTTTTTTTTTTTTTTATATATTTTTTTTTATATATAATGCAGCGCTAATGAGGGATAAAAAAGAAAGAAGACAGGAGTGTCAGTTTGTCAGTATGTAATACTACACCCTTTCCGTGGTTCTCGGCAGAGCTTGGGATCGTCATTTGACAGTTCCAAAGTGATAGTTCACTTAGCAGATGCCACCTTCTGCCAATCCCCTGTGATTCTGGTAGTCGCCGGCTCCGGATCCTTGGTCACTAATGCCTCTGCTTGAAGAGGAATATTCCACTGAGACATTAGTTTTCTTCCTTCTTCTGGTGATGTAACAATCTTGTCTGAGCCATTCTTGTGAATGATGAGACGAGTAGGGAAGCCCCATTTATAAGGGACCTGCGCTTCTCTTAGTGCTTTAGTGATGGTACCAAAGGATCTCCTTTTCGCGAGCGTAGCTGGCGATAGGTCTGTGAAGAGTTGGAGGCCCGCATATTTCCCTGTCAGGCGCGCTGGATCTCTGGCCACTTGCATCAGCCTCTCCTTAGTAGCGAAGAAATGGACTCGGACTATAGCGTCCCTGGGTACCGCCGCCGGTATATTTCGTGGTTTCATGAGCCTATGAGCTCTATCTATTTCCAATTCTTGATGGGAAGCCTCTGGCAGCAGGGTTTGAAATAACTGTATCAAATACGGCTTTAAATCCTGGGCCCTGATCTCCTCTGGGATACCGCGCAGGCGGATATTATTCCTGCGTGCTCTATCTTCCATATCTGTGATCTTAGTATCCAGTGCATGTAATTTTGCAGAGAAGTTGTCATAGGCATCAGCCAGATTATTGTGAGCCTCTATAATCTCCTCTGTTTTATCTTCTAAGTGGGCTGTTCTTTCCCCAATAGCTTGGACATCTTTCCTTATGTCTGCAGCTAATTTCTGGAAATCTGACCTGATGGTGGTTTTTAGGTCTTCCAGTAACTTAGGGATGTTTGTTTCCCCAGCTTGCAGTGCTGTGGTCCTCGATATGGAGGTGATATCACTCCGGCCAGACTCACTGCGTTCCGATTCAGAGTGTGGGGAGCGTTCTCTGCCGGCGCCATCTTGGGAGCGCTTATTTGGCGGGGAGAAGGCCGCGATTTGCAGAGAGGGCGTTTTACCCTTAGATTTGCGAGCGTTTCTGCTCGTCATGTGGACTCGAGGGTACAGACAGTCGGTAGGTGTTGTTTGTTGTTTGTAGCCGTTGCTACCTATGTGGATTCAGGCTGAGTCGCCGTTTGGCTAGCGGAGCTCTGCACTTATGCGTCCGTTTTCATCCCGGTCGTAGCCACGCCGGAGATACTTTTTTAACCCTTTCCAGCTATATGCAAGTCAACAATTCTTAATCGTAGGTCTTCTGGGAGCTCTTTTGTGCGAGGCATCATTCACATCAGGCAATGCTTTTTGTGAAAAGCAAAGCCAGAACTGGTGTGTGTTTTTTATAGGGCAGGGCAGCTGTAACCAACACCTCCAATCTCATCTCATTGATTGGACTCCAGTTGGCTGACATCTCACTCCAATTAGCTCTTGGAGATGTCATTAGTCTAGGGGTTCACATACTTTTTCCACCTGCACTGTGAATGTTTACATGGTGTGTTTAATAAAAACATGGCAACATATCATTCTTTGTGTGTTATAAGTTTAAGCAGACTGTGATTGTCTATTGTTGTGACTTAGATGATGAGCAGATCACATTTTAGGATCAATTTGTGTAGAAATCCATATCATTCCAAAGGGTTCACATACTTTTTCTTGCAACTGTATATCATTGATATATGGTCCCGACAAAATTAAACAAGATTTCAAAATCAAACTTTGATAAATGCTGGCGATGCTTAACCTCTAAAGGGAACATATACCACACATGGTGGGACTGTCCACTGTTAAATAATTTAAAACAGCAACTTAACACATTAATCACTTATCTGTTCAATTCAATCATAATCATTTCACCTCAAATGTTTTTATTGAATCTTGATTTTCCAAATTATACCAGAAACAAAAAGACTTATAACGCATATATTCTTTGCAACAAAGATCTGCATAGCAAGAAATTGGAATTCGCCAATGGTAATAAGTTGGGCTCAAATCTCTAACCAAATTGAATACCAATGCAATATCATGCATCACAAGATCAAATTGACACCTATAATGACATCTGGTCACCATTGGTTACCAGGAAAACAATTAAAAAATAAACACTATAATAATAGCCCATAAGAATACAAAAATGTACTGAGAAGCAATTTAGTCCTGAATGAGTGGTTTGTAGAATGTATGATTGTGGAATTAAATTTATACTAAGACTTTTGGAAACAGAGCCTTCTAATTTCATGCTGAGTTAAAAAATTGTTTTCTCACTTATAACAATACTAATATTTTATAATGTATGATTATAAGTAACAAATACACCTGATGCACTTTATTAATATGTCATTTATATTTTCAAAAACTGATTTAAAAAAAAAACACAAAGAGCACTATAAGAGAAGGGTGGCCTATTTCTCATTTTCAATGCTTAGCAATACCTTTCTCTTCATAGTATTTTGAAGACTCTTGAATGTGAGTGTGACATCTGGAGAGTGAATTGACATCTTGATATGTCACATGTTGTTGCAGAGGGTGATGTTGAGGTTTAATGTTTTTTTTTTCTGCAAGTGTAAAATGGTTTGATAACCGACCAGCCTGTCTGTTCATTTGAGATGCCATGTTATGTCTGTTGCCAAAAGGCCATAAGAATAAATATGTTCCATCACTAGAGTCATCAGCTTGGCATTTATGCTGTCTGTGGTTATATTCTTATTCTGTTAAAAATGTGAGTCTTTGTCAGTCATGCTGTTCAGGTTCTATGTTTTCTCACTTGGAATATAGTATCTTTCTACTTCTTTTTGTTCTAGTTGTAGTAGAAGTTCAAGTCAGACTTCTTCCATAGGTTCTATCTGGTGTGAAAAGTAGATGCTGTTTAGCTACTGTATGTGCTAGAGTGAGCTGCTGGTGGAATTAGACATGTTGGGAATGTAGCAGTAAGACCATTTGGTACACCACAGATTTGTACTGTTTTGACTCTTTACTGTCTTTTTGCAGTCCATTCCATTTTCAATTTGACTATCCTCTTTGTTGTTCTTTTTGTTATTCCTTAAAGGAACACTATAGTGACAGGAATACAAACATGTATTCCTGTCTCTATAGGTGTAAAAATACCATTAGAAGTCTACTTACCTTTTCCCAGCACCACGTGGGTCTCATCCAAAATGGACATTGTAAGGCTAATGTGCATGCACGGAAAAACACCAACAGGCAACATCTACTCATAGAGAAGCATTGAATCAATCCATCTCTATGAAGAATGCTCAGCACCTCCATGCAGAGCATGGAGTCGATGAACATCATGGCTGCACATTGTGCAGCAATGACCCAAGAAGCACATCTAATGGGCATCTGAGTGACTGCCACTAGAGGTCTTTCTATGCAGTAACATACACACTGAAAAGACAATGTTCACATTAAAATGACTGCAGGGACATACTAAACACACTACAACAAATACAGTAAGCTGCAGTTGTTCTGGTGACTATAGTATCCCATTAATCAGGTTATTCAATTCTAAGAAGGCAGTCTTACATATGTCATTTTATATACAGGAAATCAGCCAATATTGCCAATGCCTGTGTCATACTGGTTGTTGTAGTATTCTCTGTGAAGATGCAGTTGGTGAACCTGTTGGTTCTGTATGGAACTCAAAAGTAAAATAAATATTACTAAACAGTTTTGTTATAAAGATTGTATATTTCTTGATTGCATTGCTTGAATCTGTACATTAAATATACATATATAAATAACTGAACTCTACAGACCGATATAGTGTGCTAAAACCTTTTCACATTTACAATGCACCTCTTAATGCTAAATCACTTTACACATGTATTTCACGCCTTCTGTTAAACCCCTTTTATAAGAATATAGTAAAAGCATGCTGACATTTCAAAAATGTGAATACATTTAAAAACAACTTAATGTACATTATTAAAGAGAGCTAAAATACAATCCTAAGAATGACACTACCAAGGGCAAAGTGAGAGAGACAGAAACTTATAATGAAAGAAGACAGTTTAGAATAAAGATAATTAATAGAAGTGTTTTTTTTTTTTTTAATTAACCTACCAGTTTACATTTTTGTGTTTGTATCTCACAGAGTCAGCAAGGCTAGGAAACAATTCAACAGCTTAAAGTTTAGCTTGTTTAGGATCATTTCCGAAGTGTTAATAAATGATTAAGATGGGGGACCTCAACTAGTGGTATTTATATAAGAAAAAGAAAACACCCTCTTTGAATTCTTCGGTTTTACATATCAGAACATAATAACAATCAACTGTTCCTTAGATGGTCTTACAATTAGGTTAATTAAACCTCAGATGAACAACAAAACATATTACACCATGTCATGATGTATTTAATTAAAATAAGGCCAAATTGGAGAAGCATGTGTGTAAAACAAAGTACACCTTATTATTCAACAGCTTGTAGAATCACCTTTAGAAGCAATAACTTGAAGTGATGATTTTCAGTAAGACTTTATCAGTCTCTCATATTGCTGTAGAGGAATTTTGGCCCACTCTTCTTTACAATGTTGCATCAGTTCATTTAGGGTTTGCTGGCATTTGTTTATGCACAGCTCTCTTAAGGTCCCACCAAAGCACTTTGATTGGGTTGAGGTCTAGCCTTCAACTGGGCCATTGAAACACCTTGATTATTGTATTTTTCAGTCATTCTGTTGTAAGTTTGCTGTTGTGCTTGGGATCATTGTCATGTTACATGACCCACTTTCAGCCAAGCTTTAGCTGTAAAACAGTTGGGCTCACATTTGACTCTAGAATACTATGGTATACCGTTGATTTCATGGTCAACTGCATAGTTCATAGTAAATTGCAATGACTGAAAGGTTCCCATTTTCTGTGGCTGCAAAACAATCCCAAATCATCACCCCTTTACCACCATGCTTGACAGTTGATATGAGGTGTTTATGCTGATATGCTGATCCTAGTTTTCACCTAATGTGGCACTGTGCATTGTGGCCAAACATCTCCACATTGGACTTGTTGGCGCAAAGAATATTGTTCCATAAGTCTTGTTGTTTGTTCAGATGCAACTTTGCAAACCTAAGCTGTGATACCATGTTCTTTTTAGAGATACGAGGCTTTCTTCTAGTAACAATTTCAACCAACCACACATGTTCAGTCTTTTTCTAATTATACTGTCATGACCTTTAACATGTAACTCTTGTTTTTTTTTTTATTGTTTGTAATTCTTCAGAGCATTGCACCTTGGGGTGGATTTGATGGGACGTCCACTCCTGAGAAAATTGACAACTTTCTTGAATGTTTTTCACTTTTGAATAGTCTTTCTCACTGTAAAATGATGGACTTAAAATAGTTTGGAACAGACCTTATAGCCCCCTCCTATTTTGAGTGGAGGCAACAATTGCTCCCCTAAGATCATTGCTGATGTATTTCCTCCTTAGCATTGTGTTAACACACATCTGAATGCTCCAGACCAGATAACTACTAACGCTTTGGCTTTTATAGAGGTGGTCACACTTGCTCATGATTAATTATTAAAGGGCATTTGATTAGCAGCACCTGTCTGGTACTTAGCCTTTTAATTCTTATGGAAGCAGTAAGAGTGTACTTTCACTAATGGCTTGTCCATTTCCGCTTTACTTTTGTTAAATAAATCATGAAATGGTGTAATATGTCAAGTGTTTTTGTTCAGCTGAGGTTGTATTTGCCTAATTTTAAAACCATCTAAGGAAGAGATGTTATTAGGTCGTGATATGTAAAATCATGGAATTCAAAGATTTTTCCTTTCTTATTCCCATAACTGTACAGGCTGTCTTGTCCAATATTGTTAACTGTTCTCTTCAGGCAATCTATTATTCTTAGGGCTTTGACTATCCTCTTTGTTATCCCTGCACTGGTGATTGCACATTCATGTTGATTGCAGCTTGCTGTCCACTTCATCTTCTCTGTTCAAAACAGATTGCTTTAATTTTCCAGATTGGTATTCAGTTGAGCAGTGTTTCAGCCACCCTTGGTCTCCTCCTCAACAGTTTTGGCCTGTCCTTGTGTTCATTTACTTAATTGATTGTGATCTTACCCTAACCTTTCTACATTATGGAATTGTTTCAGTAATTATTGAGCCTCAATATTAGAAATTATTTTCAATACTTATTTTATGTGTAATATTGTATTCTAAAATGACTCATTCAGTAAATCTGTGTTGCAGCATGAAGCTTAACTACATCAGGAGTGTATAGAGTATAAATTAAATTCTTCAGGACAAGACAGTAAAGATTACATGAAAGTATTTAAGAGGTGAAACATTTTTAGCTTACACTGTAGTAATTATTGAATGTTTGATTACTCTTCTGTTGAGTAACCTAAAGGTTAGTAGTGGTGATGTTCTTCTTTGAGTTTCTCATTTGGGAAATTATAGTGTTTGTGCCATGACATTCTGTGCCATGACATTCTTTTTTTTTTTTAATGTAATTTCTTTTTATTTGGTTTTACATATAGAATAAACAGTTTCACATTTCAGTATTAATATATATATTAAAGGTTTAGCAGTGTACAATCAAGATTCTTAGATGTGACAATAGTACAAAAGGTTTTGCAATGTAGCATACTGGTGTTGTGGTACAATCCCCTGCAGTTGTTAATAAACCTACAGAATAAAACTGTCATCAACATAACAAGGTATTTCCTATCGACATGTGTATATGTGTGAGTTCTGGGAGGGGAGCGCAGTTAAACTATTCTTGATCAAGTAGAACCCAATAATGCGCCATTTTTCACTACTTGCTGCAATCTGTGATTGGATTATTTTATATTAAGTTAAGTGTAATTAACTGGGGTTCCTTAGATAGGAGTTCCATGGGTCCCAAATTGTGTAATAAGTGAGGTATTTGTCTAGTGCTGACAATCTCAATTCCTCCATTTTATGAATGTGTTCAATTTTTTGAAACCACTCCCGTCTCGAGGGTCTAACATCAGTTTTCCATAGCCCTGCTATTACCAGTTTGGCCGCGGTTAAAAGGTAGAGTATTATTGAGTTTTTGAATTGTTTCAAGGATAGTGGGATGTGGAAGAAAAGGAGTGCCTCTGGGGTGAGCGGTAGTGGGGTTTTGCTTACTAGATCTGTGATTCTCTGTACTTCTTTCCAGAATCCCTTTATTCTGCTACAGTCCCACCATAAGTGGCGGTAAGTGCCTAGTGCCTTCATACATCTCCAGCAGGTTGTTGGTGCATTGGCATCATATTTGTTGATGTCTATTGGAGTGGTGTACCATTGGGATAAAAATTTATAATTTATTTCTTGGATTGTTACGCTAGAGTGGGCTTTTAACATTTTCATAAAGATCCCCCTCCAAGTCTTTTCCTCCACTGGGGAGGGAAACCATGAGTTGTTTCTGATTGTGTACCAAGGGAGTGCGCCATTTGTGTTATCTTGTAGTAACTTGTAACATATGGAAATAGTTTTAGTTTTTGGCGGGCGTGTGAACAGTTTCTCAAATCTAGTGGTCTCTCTGGGTTGCCAGTGTAGCAAGCCTTCCTTGGATAGAAAGTGAGTAAGTTGGTGATATTGGAACGATTGTGATAGCGTAGGCTGGTGTACTCCAGTAATGTCAGTTAGTGGTAGGAGTCCTTCTGTTGTGACTATATCTTTTAACATAACTTCCCTGTTTGCTGGTCTGATTTGGAGTTTATTTAATAGTGTATTATTCCTGCCTGGGGGGAATCTGTGATTGTGGGATATTGGGAAGAAGGGTGAAGGTGTCGGGACAAAGTCTTCGTTCGTGCAAATGTTTTTCCAGACTTGAAGGGTGGTTGAGATGGTTGGTAGGTCTTTTGTTGAGGTCTCTTTGTCTATGGGTAGAGACCATGGGAGTGATCGTAATGGAGTTTGCACTTGTGCTTGTTCAATGTGCACCCAAGCCTTCCTAGATTTCCCCTCTCGTGACCACTCTAAAATCCTTCCCAGGTGTATTGCTTTGTGGTATCTATGTATATTGGGGCATCCCAGCCCACCGCCCTCTTTAGGTTTGGTCAGTAGGTTGAAGGCAATTCTCGGCCGTTTATGGGCCCATATGAATTTGGTGAGCAGCGATTGTATATTCCTGAAGAATATCCCTGGGATGTGTATAGGGATGGTGTTCAGGAGGTATAGGATGCGTGGGAGGACATTCATCGAAATAATGCTAATCCTGCCCATCCATCTGAAATGTGGTTTGTCCCATCTATGTAAGTCTTTTTGGATTGCTGCTAATAGGTCTGGGAAATTCGCTTTATATAGGGTTTTATGTGTATTGGTGACTTTGATCCCTAGGTATTTGATAGAGTGGTTGGCCCATTGGAAGGGGAATCTTTGTTTTAGTTTCTTTGTTTGATCTAGAGGTGTGGTGATATTGAGGATTTCACACTTGTCTGTGTTGATTTTGAAATTTGAGTGTGTACTGTAGTCTTCTATAATTTGGATTAATTTGGGTAGGCTGCTGACGGGGTGTTCAATAGTGAAGAGTAGGTCATCTGCAAACGCAGATACTTTATATTCAGTTTGTTGAACTGTGATGCCTTTAATGTCGGGGTGGTTTCTTACCGCTTGTAGAAGAGGTTCTAATGTCAGGATGAATAGCAATGGGGATAATGGGCATCCCTGGCGTGTGCCATTGCTTATCGTGAATGGTCTGGAAAGCTGTCCATTCACCTTTAGTCTGGCTGTTGGGACGGAATAGATTGCCTTAATCCATTTTATCCATCTTTGCCCGAAACCCAGCATTTCTAGAGTATTGAACATGAAGGACCAATCAACTCTATCAAATGCTTTTTCAGCATCAATTGCTAGGAGCAGGGTTGGATTTTTGGTGTATTTTGTGTTATGTATTAAGTTTATGATTTTTGATGTATTATCTTTTGCTTCTCTAGTTGGGACGAAGCCTGCTTGGTCTGGGTGGATGAGGTTTTGTAGGAATGGTTTGAGTCTAGTCGCTAGCATTTTGGTGAATATTTTTATGTCCACATTGATTAGGGATATTGGTCTATAGCTGGTGCATTTCTCAATGTCTTTCCCTGGTTTGGGTATGAGGGTTATTGTTGCCTCTAAGGCCTGTCTTGGAATATGTTCTTTTTGTGGGATAGAGTTAATTGCTTCTAATAGGTGTGGGGTTAAATCCGTTTGGAACAGTTTATAATAAGAGGCTGAGAACCCATCTGGGCCCGGACTTTTATTATGTGGGGTCTGTTTTATAGCTATGTTAATTTCGTCTATAGTGAATGGTTCTTCTAAGGACCTCGTGGCAGCTGTTGGGAGGATAGTGTCGAATTTGGTTTCTAGGTATGATTTGATCTCTTCTGCATTGCCTTCCTTGTCTTTTAGGTTATATAGAGATGTATAGTAGCTATGAAAAGTGTCAGCTATGTCTTCTGTGGTGTGTGCGTAGGTCTCATCTGAGCGTTTGACTTTAGGGATGTATGTGAGCATTTGTTTTTGTTTTAAGGCTTGTGCCAGAAATTTTCCACTTCTGTCTCCTTGAGCGTAGTGGAGCTGTTTTGTCCACAGAATCGCTTTTTTCGCTTTGTCTTGGAGGAGTGATTTTAGGTCGGCTCTAAGGGCTAGAAGTTTGCAATAGGCTTTGTCTGTCATGTATAGTTTGTGCTCTTCCTCTAGTTGTGAGATTTCTTTATGTAGGTCATTGATTTTTTTGTTTTTTTCCCTTTTGAGTTGGGCGCCCCACTTGATCAGCTCCCCTCTAATTACTGCTTTGTGGGCTTCCCATTGTGTAAAGGCGGAGGTGTCTGGGGTTTTATTTTCGTGGAAGTATTGTTTTATCGATTTTTCTATTGAGTCCTTCACTTTTGGTGCCTGTAATAAAAAGGGGTTTAATTTCCATGTTCCTTTAGGGCGTGGGAGTGAGGGGATGGATATAGTAAGATATATTGGCGAGTGGTCAGACCATGTCATTGGGCCTATCGAAGTGTCTGATATCAGACCTAAGTCTCTGTGTTCTATGAGGAAAAAGTCTATTCTGGAATATGATTTGTTTGGGATGGAATAGTGAGTATAATCTTTTGTCGTCGGGTGGAATACTCTCCAGCAGTCTGATAGTTGGTGGGTTTTGATGATGTGTTGCATTTGGACTCTGGTGGCGTTAAGGTGGGTGCTATGTGTTGAGGTGCTGTCTCTAGTGGCATCTAGTGATACATTAAAATCTCCTCCTATTATGAGAATGCCTTTAGTATTTTGCTTTATTTTTGCCATTATCTTCCTCATTGCCCCGCATTGATGTTTATTGGGTAAGTATATCGCTACTAGGGTAATAGGTTCTGACCCCACTGTGCCCTGCAGGATAATGAATCTGCCTGATTCGTCTGTGAGATGTGTCGAGTACGTGAATGGGACTTGTTTCCCAATTAATATTGCTACGCCTCGTGACTTGCTCTGGTTATAGTTATTGTAATATACATGGGGGAATTGATGATGTTTGAGTTTTGGGGCTTCTGCACCTTTCAGATGTGTTTCTTCCAAAAATACTATGTCTGCTTTGTTTTTTGCTAAGTCCGTTAGGACCATCTTCCTTTTCTCTGGTGTGTTCAGCCCCCTTACATTAATGGAACATATTTTCAGTGAGCCCATTGCGAAGTGTAGTATTTATATTTTATCTGTTTGGTAGGTGGGATGACTTTTTGGGAGTTTAGTACTGTGTAAGTACGTTGGGTATGATCGGGAGGTGGATTAATTGGTTGTGGATGCTTGTGTGTGAATGTAACACTGCTAGTATACAGGCATACAAATCAAGTACATAAACGATTAAACAATATAACATTAACTATTTACAGGTATCTTTCGATAAAGTTGTGGGTAAGGAGTATCACGAAGGGGGGGTTCTGGACGAACTTTGGACCCTTCGTGTGGGTATAGAAATCTACCTTTCGGTGGGTTGCGTGCAAGTGAGAGAAATTATTATGGGTAGATTTCTAAATAGGAGACGGTACTTTCCTCTGGGTTCGTCTAGCGCTAGGGGCTAGCCCAGATGGTGCATAGATTTGCGATGGAGGAATGAAGTAGGTGTTTGTACCGCTCTTGGCCGTTAAGGCCGTGGGTTATGTCCTAAGTGAACTGGAGCACTATATTACTGTGTATAGTGCTTCTAATTCTTTGCATCCGTAGCTGAGTAAACTCTCCGGTAGGCGGCCATTTGACGCTTGTCGTCTGTAACTGGCTATGTACATGTGTAGTTTGGGTGGGCATCTTAAATAGGTATGCCTGTGGCAAGTACTAAAAGTAGTATGGTGTTTTGAACTTTGTGTTTGATAGCATTAAACATTTCTTTAACGTAATAACATCATGACTATTGTTTGCGTTTCAGTCTTTATACTTGTGAGTTATCAGATATCTATTTGATCATAATGTCGTTACATATATAATCATGTGTATCAGGTAGGCATAGTTATTATATACATTGTTTTATCACAATACTATACGGCATTTACAGAGTATAGTTACCCGTCCCTTAGTCGGTGATTAGGCGAGTGAGTAAGTTCAATATTACTTTAGTCAATGATATGTCTCTTTAAGCGTTAAAGGTTTTGTCCCCTTCGCTTCTTGGGGTTGTTTCAGTTTATTTTCCTAGGAGTCATTGGATTTTTCCTTGATCTTAAGAATGGTGAGGCTGGCGGGGTCTTCCATGATGTTCTCTTTCGCGTGTCCATCGCTTGTCCCGTCTGTCTCGTGGTTTGTGGTTTGGTCTTTTCAGGTTCTGAGATGTCGTACCAGTCCGGTATCTCTATGTTAGGAATGCCTAGGCGTTGGGTGAAAGCTTCTACTTCAGCTGCTGAAGTTAAGGTGGCTTGTATTCCTTGGTGGGAGGCCGTGAGAGCAAAGGGGAATCCCCATCTATATTTTATATTGGCTTGTTGCAGGGCTAATGTTAGTGGTCTCAGCGCCCGTCTGCCTCTCAGGGTCAGCCATGCCAGGTCAGGGAGGATCAGTATTTTCGCGTTGTTAAACAGTATGTCTGAAGAGTCTCTGGCGTTTCTCATAATGTCCTCTTTTTCAGTATAATAGTGAACTCTGCATATAATGTCTCTGGGGGAGTCTTGTGGGAGGCCTTTGGGTCTTAAAGCCCTGTGTGCTCTATCTAATAGAATTGGGGTGTCTTCTGGCCTCTGTAGGATCTTGTTAAACAAAGACTGTAAAGTATTATGGAGGTTTTCAGGATTTTCCTGTGATTCTGGGATCCCTCTTATCCTAATGTTGTTTCGTCTGCCTCTATTGTCGAGGTCTTCAGTGTTTCTCATAATGTAGTGGGTTCTGTTGTCTCTGTTTTTTTGTTGATGTTCTAAGGTGAGGAGTCTGTCTAAAATTTGGTCTCTGTCCTCTTCCAGGTCTCCCACCCTCGTGTTTACTTGCCTGATGTCTGCAGAAATGGCGGAGACTTGGTCTTGTACTGAGGATTCTAGCTTCGCTATCATGCTAGCCAGCTCGTCTCTGGAAGGTAAATGTGCGAGGGTTTCCCTTATGTTTGCTAGCCCGTCTGCAATGCTGGTAGTTGGGGAGATCTCTTCTCCTGTCGTGCTGGGGTCGGGCGTTTTGCGCGGGCAAGATGGCGTCGCCATGTTGTCTGTTAGGCCTCCTCCGAGCACTTTCACTGTATCTCGGAAATATTTATCGAGACCGTTCGAGTTTCTTGGCGTGCCTGATTCTTGGGTGTGTGAGGGCTGAGTCTGTTTCCTTTTGTTGCCCATTAAGTAGGTATTTTCAGTTGTTTATGCCAGTTTTATTGCCGCCGGCCGGGAGCTCTCAGCATTTGCGACCGCTCACATCGGATGTCAGGACACGCCCCCGTCGTGCCATGACATTCTGTTATAGTGTTTGTGCCATGACATTTCTCCTGCATTGTATACTTTATATTTTATATCAATTGATATTCATTTAATTTAAAATCAAACTTATATAAATAATTTATATAAGTAGTTTGTGGCTCAGTACGAATCAGAGCCAACAGATGTAATACGTGAAGTTTCACTGGTCACACTCAGGAACGTGTAACATCTTCACTGGTGTTTAAAGATAATAATGATAATTGTGGTCAGGCGTATTTCCCTCAGCCATTTCAGGCTCTCTATAAAGTGCCCAAGGGTGCCAGTTATGGCTAGGAAATCCACTATCCGGTGATATAATCCAAAAAAATAGTAGATAATCCACACTAACTTTTATTAAGACAAATATAACAAAAATTGTCAAAGAAAGACATTGGGTACTATAATGGGATGGTGGTGGAGATAAGTAAAATACAGAACGATAACCACTCACCACCTCAAGTTACTCAGGATATGCAGTAAAAGAGAGTCTGTTAAAAGAGTCCAAAGAATCAGCAAACACATTTTGGCAGTATAAGTCTTCTTCCCGTGCTGTCAGTTTGCTGATTCTTTGGACAGCCCTGGAAGAAGGCTTATATATATAATATATAAAAATATAAATATAATTTGTAAATATTTTGCAGTATACAGTTTTGGTTAATCTGATCTGTTTCCAAATCAGTTTTGGTTACCAAAATTCTGTCAACTCAAAAATACATATAGCCAAAATGTGCTAATCTTGAAAAAATAATGTTTTCTGAAAAAAACAATTTGGCTGAAATTCGTCCTCCGGACTATTATTTCCTGGATTTAAAATTTATTTATGAATATACAACACTGAATTATATTTAGTACAACAGCTTCTGATAAAATAGAAATTTTGGTTCACGTCGCATTATAATAAAAAAGACATATATTCCTTGACCTTACGTTAACAAAATGCAAAAAATAAACCGCTATCTCATTTTAGCATCAAGCATTGAGTTCAAAGAAACCCATTTGTTTGATTTGTTTCATTTCCACATTGATGATAAAAATATATTGTTCATTATATATAGTTTCAAAATGTGTTGAAATGTAGCCTGTGTGAAAGGAAAAAAAATCAGGTTTTTACATCCTTTCTGCATTCCAATTTTCAAAATGATATGTCTGAACTTGTCCTGGCCAAAGGATTAGAGTATGCTAAATCAATTGAGTTTTATTCAAAGCACTGAATCTCTTCAGATTATATTTTTACTTAATTCACAGGAAACCAGAAAGATGACTAAATGATTATTGCACAGCATATACTACCTGAACATAAATTTTATCACCACTTGAGATGCTACATTTATAAAACTGCAATATTTTTAAAATGAACATACTCAGGAATTTTAATAACTAAACAACTCAGAATCAGTTATATTTACCAGAAGAACCTGGCAGTATGAATAGATGACTTTTATATTTAAAATTAATAACATGAAACTATACAATAACTAAATCTGCATCAGTTATAGAATACAAAATTAATTTAGAGAATATGATTCCTTGATATTGTATAATGTGATTTAGAAATACATAGTATTAACTGTAAATGTTGTATATTTATCTTTTTCGGGTTTGTCATTTGTTTCCTCATAAAAATGTTAATTTCACATTTCTACAATATATGCATTTTAATTTTTAATGCTTAAAAAGGGTCTTTCTTTCCAACTACCACAATTCTAAGTAGCAATCTTTGTCAGCTTTATCAAGAATAATAGGAAAGAAAAACAATGTACTCATGTATAATAATAATATAATAATAATAATGTACAAATGTTATGCAAATGTTTAGAATCTCTAAAATAGCACCATTATGAATGGCCTGGTAATGTTTGGCATTTAGTGAATATTCCCCTGTATAACAATGTTTGGCATTTAGTGAATATTCCCCTATATAACAATGTTTGCCACTTAGTGAATATTCCCCTGTATAACAATGTTTGGCATTTAGTGAATATTCCCCTATATAACAATGTTTGGCATTTAGTGAATATTCCCCTATATAACAATGTTTGGCATTTAGTGAATATTCCCCTGTATAACAATGTTTGGCATTTAGTGAATATTCCCCTATATAACAATGTTTGGCATTTAGTGAATATTCCCCTGTATAACAATGTTTGGCATTTAGTGAATATTCCCCTATATAACAATGTTTGGCATTTAGTGAATATTCCCCTATATAACAATGTTTGGCATTTAGTGAATATTCCCCTGTATAACAATGTTTGGCATTTAGTGAATATTCCCCTATATAACAATGTTTGGCATTTAGTGAATATTCCCCTGTATAACAATGTTTGGCATTTAGTGAATATTCCCCTATATAACAATGTTTGGCATTTAGTGAATATTCCCCCTATATAACAATGTTTGGTACTTATGAATATTCCCCTGTACTTAATCCACCAATCAGAGTGTTATTAGTCAAATTACACAGCCTGGGAAAATTCCACAGAACTTGTGTAAAATGACACAGAGCACTCTGATTCGTGGATTTCAAACCAACCAATCAGAGTGCTGTGACAGGTAAACGTAGAGACTTACCTGTCAGTCTCTTCATTTACCTGTCAGAGCATTCTGATTGTATGGCTTAAACCCACCAATCAGAGTGCTCTGAGGCTAATTGCAGGGCGGGGCAAGGCTTTATAAGCCTACCCCCACCCTGCAGAGCTCAGTCTGCGCGGAGCCCTCGCCGGGTGAAGATGGATTTTTTTTTTTTTGGTGCTCGTTTTTTTTTTTTTTATTGCGTCGGTTATTACGGATATTTTTTTGCCCTTTTTTGGGACTGAAAAAAGAAGATTTTAGAAGAAAGAAAACATCGAATGGTAAGTTTTTTTTTACAGGTTCTTTGTTAAATGTCCTCACCTCATTATTTTTAGGGTGAGAGGGGTAGGTAGGGGGGTCATTTTTTTTTGGGGGGTGACTAGGGGTTTGGGGACCCCTAGTCACCTGAGGGGGGCATTTTTTTTAGGGCCCCCACCCGCCGCTCAGGGGTGGGGGCCGGGGGGAAGACAGTAGGTCCCCCCTATTGGTATTTAGGGCCCCCACCCCCCGCTCAGGGGTGGGGGCCGGGGGGGAGGACAATAGGTCCCCCCATTGGTATTTAGGGCCCCCACCCGCAGCTCAGGGTTGGGAGCCGGGGGGAGGACAATAGGTCCCCCCCAATTTGTATTTAGGGCCCCCACCCTCCGCTCAGGGGTGGGGGCCAGGGGGGAGGACATTTTCCCCCCTCCCAATTTGTGGTAGGGCCCCCACCCACTGCTCAGGGGTGGGGGCCAGGGGGGAGGACAACAGGTCCTCCCCACTTTTTTTACTTTAGGGCCCCCACCCGCTCAGGGAGGGGGGACCCTTAATAGGGGGCGGACATCGCATATGTTCGCCGTCCATGGTGAACGCGAACACGCGGCATTCGCCGGAAAACCGTTCGGGACATCACTAGTTCCCATATATTGTGGAATGTCTCCCTTAAGCATTCATAGAAAATAACCCTAAACAGCACCACTGCAACATTTAAATAATAATTTTAATAATAATAATAATAATAATAATAATAATAATAATAATAATAATAAAAAATAAAATTACTAGAAAATTTAGAAATGTCAATGTGATGGCTGGCTTCATGCAGTCAATCATGTTTCCATTCAGTTTCCGAATTATCAGTTCAACTTCTGTAAGCAAAGTTTGACAGAAATGGAGGATGTATTGCAAGTGGGTTACTAACTGAAATGTATCTGGGCAAAGCTTTGTCTTGGGAGGCGGAGGGAATTACAATTCCTCGTAAGATTCCAATAATGCTGTCAGTAAACTGAATTAAAAACATATATATATTTAAATCAAAGCAATATTTATTCAGGCACTATGTCTGCATAGTGCACACAATATATGCACTGGTGGACTTAAAGGGACAGATTAGGCACCTACCATTTTACCTCAAAGAATATGTCTGAGTACCATGCCCCTCCCCTCCCCTCCTCCCATTTTTACCCTGCTAGTGTAAATAGTTTTGTTCTGCAGGGACAGCAATGTGTTTATTGCAGGATTTCTATGCCTGTCACTAAGACACCCTCTAGAGGCACTTCCTCTGAAATAACACACTAAAACGCTGCTATTTTAATCAGATTGTTTCAGAGAGACCATGTGATTGTAGCAGCATGCACACTAGTCTACCATTTGCTGAGATCATAAATCTTGATGATCTTACCTAAGGAGGTCTGGAGATCTTTTTGCTCCCTACAGATGGGGGCCTTGGACCTAAAAGGCACCAGGTCACTGTAGTGTTAGGAATACACATTTAATCATGCAAACTCTGCCTATAGCTTTAGGAATACACATTTAATCAGGCAGACTCTGCCTAAATAAAGATTGCTTTGAATGATATGATAAGGGCAATGCCTTTCTGTGAGCACTATGGGCAGTTATTGCACTTCTCACAACCACAATCACTGAAGTTTAGTTTTGGATGGATAATGTTGAAGTACATTTCAGCATTACCTGAGCTGTAGCATAAGGGTTCTCTCTAGACTGAATCTGAGGAGCTACGTTCCAGGAGAGCCATATTTTTTTTTCATCAAACCTTTTAGAGAATTAACAAAAGGTCCTGATTCAGGGTCTCCATCGTTAGTAGTGGTGGCGAATAACGGTGCCTGGCAGACAGCAGGAAAGAAGACATTTCTTATAAACCAGTTTGAATGCCTTGAATAGGGAGCACCAGGACACTCCTAGCACCATAAATGCTACAGCAAACTGTTGTGGTTATAGTGCTTAGAGTATTACTTTTTTTTTGTTTGGGGGTATATGAAGTATTGTCCTACAATAGCTGCTGATCTGGTATCTGCAGCTACTGCAAGCCTCCTTCTTCTTCAAATTTCCCACAGACATCATGTGGCTGACAGATGGTGAGGTGTAACAAAGTTAATTTGCAAAAGTACTGATTTCTACTGAAATCAACATTTACAAAATGAACAGAAAAGGCACACTCTTCATAAATAAAGCACTTCAACAAGCTGATGTGCTTTCTGTGTTTGTAGTATATATTCAAGCATTCCTATCAACTTCAAATTCTATAATATCTATTATGTTATGTCACCATAATACGTCGCCTTGCTTTTAATCACAATGATGTCATAGACTTAGAGTTGAGGATAAAACAAGCAAGTAAATTAGGTGGACAGCGCTAAGAATTATTATAATGAAATCATACATACACAGGTAGCAGCAGATTTCGCAATTATGTGTCTTACTCTTAAAAAAAAGGGAAATAAAAGTACAATGATAGTGCAGTATGTTATGTATAATATAGTTATAAAGATATATTCCAAAGGGGCACTCACGTTTTCCAGAGCTTAAAAAGCTCTATTTTAGGAGCCTGGACGGAACAATACCCGTCTAAGGATTTCTTTTTGCTGGTATCAGATTCCCAAGGTAGTGCGATTCATCATATGAAAAAAATAAGGATGTATACCAATGGTACAGTACTGTAATGCTTACTTGAATAATATATATATATATGGAACACAACTGCAGATATCTGATGGTTCTTTAATGTATTAATTTGGGGGTGAAGCATACAATAATACTGGTACTGTAGCTTTAAATATTAGCGTTGCTAAACGAAGCAAGCAGAAGCAGTTCTGCAATAGTGTTAGAAAAGCAATTAGTTAGTCCATGAAAATGACTGGCTTCCTGGGAAGTAACAGTCCAACAATTTGCAGGAAGGATTGTTAGTTGTAGCAATAGAAGTTAAAACAGACTTGCGAGCAGACAGAATCCGAATTAGAACTGAAGATACTACTTAGCTTTTGATGAGAATAGTTCCAGCTTGCTTTTAGCTTTTCACCTTGCTGGGAAAGTTCTTAAGCATGGAAGAGTTGTCCGTGATACAATCCGAGGTCGTGGTGAGGAGAGAGGGAGTCAGAGAAATCCAGTCCGGGTCCGGTACACGTGGAAGAGAGTGAAGAAACTTTTGCCGGGTATGTGATTGCGGTCGTAACCTTTTTCAATAATCCAGCAATTTGGATCTGGCGCGGTCTCCCTAAGTAGCGCGGGAGGACCGCGTCAGAGAAAGGGGGCGTGGCAGAGCTCCGGCTACCCGGAAGTGTCAGGGTATCGGTAATACCAGCAATTAGGCTATGACAAGTACGTATGTAAAAGTAGGATAAGTAAATAATATTTGACCTACTTACATTTGCTAGAGCAATGACCTGCTCTAGTGTATGGAGCTTTAGGTGGAACAATCCCCACCTAGGGATATATGTAGATCAGGAACAGCAGAGTGATGGTGAGAGTATAAGGAGCTCAAGAGTGACTGGGTATTAAAACAGAATCTTTATTAATAAACAGAATAAATAAAACTATTTAAAAGTGAACTATATAGTAAAAAGAACTATAAATAAAACTAGTCCTTGTAGGCAATCCTTAATCTCCACTTGACATGTTTCGCTTACAGCTTTCTCAAAAGTGAATCACTTTTTTTCACTTAGAGTTGAGGATAAAGACATGTTGCACAGTCTGTGTCTTTACATAACTCATTTTCATTACTTTCAGAGCTGAACTGAGCGGAACTGAGTATAAGAAACCAATATACCGTACTCTATGTCTGAGGTGTGCAAGACTGCAGACAATAACAAAAAGGTCAGGGTGAGGTCTGATAGAAAGCAGTTGTTGTTGGGGAATTCTATCAAATAGGTGTGGAGTTGGACAATAGTGGCTTTGTAAGATGTCTTCCTGGAGCTACTGCTCGCCGAGACAGAAGATGGATTTTTAATAATGTTCAGCAAGCAAAGTAGGAAGGGAAAATTGAAGTTCTTATCCATCCAGGGACAAATGACTTGACTTGCAGCAAAGTTTCAGAGTTAAAGGGAGTTTGTTGTGCTCTTGCCAATGTTATAGGGCAGTTTGTGTCCACACTGTCATTCTCTGAAGTTCTGCCTGTGCATAACATTCAGAATGATAGGTGGACACATATTAAGGACTTTAACTTGTGGCTTAGTGAATAATGTCAGGAGCCCGGATTTGTTTCTGTTTCTCATAGTAGCTCTAGTTGGGATAGAAAAGAACTGTACAAAAAAGATGGTTTGCAAAGGCCATCAGTGTTAAATCATCAATCCAATTGCCCCCCACAACAAGGACAGAAAGTGTCTGTAGCAAGTGTGTTAAAAATTGATAAGCTTAGAATCATGTCTACAAATGCTCACAGTTTAAGGAAAAAGATCCATGATCTCGTGGCAATAATGGCAACTGAGAATGTAGATTTAGTGGCTGTTACTGAGACATAGTATAATTAGAAAACTGACTGGGACATAGCAATACCATGGTACTCTTTATATTGAAAAGACAGAGAATGCAAGAAAAGAGGGGGGGGGGGTGTAAGGGTACCTGAGGCCTCTACCTCTAAGGGAGGTAGAGATTTGGTGGTTTGCCCGTCCAGGCGAGCTGTTTCCTTCGTTCCTCGCGGTTCATCCAGTCACTTAAACACCGGCCGCGAGGAATCCACGTCCTTTTCTAGCGGGACGCTCAATACGTGACGTCATGACGCTATCACGAGCGACCTGTCACTCAAGTGTCCGATATCCAATCGGCACTTGTCAGAGGCGTGATTACCATCCAGAGCCAGGGTATTTAAGCTTACTTCTCTCTTCAGCTCATTGCCCTGTCGTGGTTCTAGCTTGTCTAGTCACTCAGTCCTCTGGTATTCTAGTTTACTCTATTTGGTTTTGACTCGGCTTGTTGTACTACCCTGCTTCTCTGTTCTCCCTTGACCCGGCTTGTCTCTCGCTTATCTGTCTTCCCGTTCCCTCGACCTCGGCTTGTCTCTGACTATTCTCTATTACTCTCGGTACGTTAGTCCGGCCATTCTAAGGCCCGGTATACGTACCTTTCCACTCTTTGTACTCTGCGTGTTGGATCCCTGTCCCGATCCTGACATTACGACAGGGCCAATGGATCCTGCAGGTACAAACAGTCAGCTTGGTTCTTCTGATCCCAGGTTTGACGCCATGGAGCATAGGATGGATCAGATGGCTCTAGCACTACAGGCACTTTTGTCTCGTGCTAGTAACCCACCTGAGGAGACATGTACTCCTTCTATTTCTCCTGCAGTCTCAGGTCTAGAGGTAGCCACTGTAGGTGCTTCTTCCCGTATTACCCCACCAGTACGTTATGGCGGGTCACCGGAGAAGTGCCGTGGTTTTCTGAACCAGATTAGCATCCATTTCGAATTACAACCCCGCTCTTATCCTACAGATAGAGCGAAGGTTGGATTTGTTATTACTTTACTCATTGAGAAAGCTCTGAGATGGGCCAATCCTTTATGGGAGAATGATAATCCACTAGTCTATAATTATAATGCCTTTGTAGCTGCGTTTAGAAGAACTTTTGACCCTCCTGGTAGAAAGGTCAATGCAGCTAGATTACTGTTGCGCCTTAGACAGGACAATCGAACACTTGTGGACTATGCACTAGAGTTCAGGTCCTTGGCGGCAGAAGTTAAGTGGAACGAACAGGCTTATATAGATGTGTTTCTGAATGGGTTATCAGATGTAATTCTTGACGAGGTCGCTACTAGAGAACTCCCTGAGAATTTGGAGGATTTAATTTCTTTTATATCTCGTATTGATGAACGCATAAGAGAGAGGCAGAACACTCGAGATAGGACCCGTAGACCCTCCTTTAAACTAGTGCCTACCTTTCAAAATTCTGAGTTCGAGGACTTACGTATTTCTGAACCTATGCAGATAGGCAGTACTCATCTCACAGAGAGAGAGAGACAGTACAGAAGAAGGGAGGGTTTATGTATGTATTGTGGAGTCAGAGGACATTTACGCCTAAATTGTCCTAATCGTTCGGGAAACGCTCGCACCTAAGTTTCTCTAGAGGACAGGCCTTGGGTGTTTCTACTTTGTCCTCTATTCACAACTACAAAGAGTTCAGGCTTCTGTTACCCGTTTCTTTGAGGTGGGAGAAGGGAGTAGTAAAGACTATGGCACTAATCGATTCTGGAGCTGCTGAGAGCTTTATAGATCAGGGTTTTGTTGCCAAGCATGCTATCCCATCCCAGTTAAAAGAGACACCACTGGCTGTTGAGGCCATCGATGGTAGACCGTTACTTGAGCCTGTTATTTTCCATGAGACCATACCGATTAACTTAACTGTTGGCATCCTACATAAAGAGGATATATCCTTAATGCTCATTTCTTCTCCGTCTATTCCCATAGTCCTGGGGTACTCCTGGTTGAGGAGACACAACCCTATTATTAATTGGGAGTCAGGGGAGATAGTTTCGTGGGGAAAGAATTGTCAAGAAAAATGCTTGCGGAAGGTCTTACCTCTCGGATTAACTAACACATCGACTACCTCTGACAATCCTACAGAGACACAAATTCCGCCTCAGTATCTAGATTTAAAGGCAGTATTTGACAAAAAGAAAGCCGATACCTTACCCCCACACAGGTCCTTTGATTGCAAAATTAACCTACTCCCTGGTACCATGCCTCCCAGAGGTCATGTATACCCATTATCTACGAAAGAGAACTCAGTTCTAGAGGAGTATATTCACGAGAATTTAGACAAGGGATTCATCAGGAGGTCCTCCTCCCCTGCCGGGGCTGGATTTTTTTTTGTTAAAAAGAAAGATGGTTCTTTGAGACCTTGTATTGATTATCGAGGCTTGAATAAGATAACCATTAAAAATGCCTACCCGATTCCCTTGATCACCGAACTCTTCGATCGTTTGAAGGGCTCTAC
This sequence comes from Pelobates fuscus, assembly GCF_036172605.1. Classification (NCBI taxonomy): domain Eukaryota; kingdom Metazoa; phylum Chordata; class Amphibia; order Anura; family Pelobatidae; genus Pelobates; species Pelobates fuscus. The sequence goes on along the minus strand of NC_086317.1, from coordinate 110,829,257 downwards.
AATTTTCACCAAGTTAGACCTCAGAGGGGCATATAACTTGGTGAGAATCCAGCAGGGACATGAGTGGATGACGGCATTCAATACTCGCTATGGTCACTATGAATATACGGTTATGCCTTTTGGGTTATGCAATGCACCAGCGGTATTCCAAGATCTGATAAATGAGGTTCTTAGGGAATTTCAGCAAGAGTGCGTCATTGTATACCTAGATGATATACTTATACATTCTAGTGAGATTGAGACTCATCACAAGCAAGTCAGGAGGGTTTTGCACAAGCTTCTTCAGCATGGTTTGTACTGCAAGTTGGAGAAATGTAGCTTTGATCAAACCCAGGTAACCTTTCTCGGCTATGTGATCTCTGGGGAGGGATTTAAGATGGATCCGGATAAACTCCAGTCCATTCTAGAGTGGCCTTTACCCAAAGGTCTTAAAGCCGTACAGAGATTTATTGGTTTTTCCAATTATTATAGGCGCTTTATTAAGGGCTATTCTTCAATTATCGCACCTATCACTAATATGACCAAACAGGGGGCTGATACTAAGAATTGGACTACTGAAGCTCTTCTTGCGTTCAAAACTCTCAAGGAGCTTTTCGCTTCCGCTCCAATTTTAGTTCACCCCGACACTTCCCTGCCTTTTCTGCTTGAGGTAGACGCATCAGAGACTGGTTTAGGTGCTGTCCTATCTCAAAGGTTGGGTGTTGATAAACCATTACATCCATGTGGATTTTTCTCTAAAAAATTGTCCGGTACTGAGAGCAGATATGACATTGGTGACAGAGAATTACTAGCGGTTATCAAAGCTTTGAAAGAGTGGAGACATTTATTGGAAGGTACTTTACATCCTGTTACCATTCTAACAGACCACAAAAATTTGTCTTATATCGGAGAGGCCAAGCGTTTGTCCTCCAGGCAGGCTCGTTGGTCATTGTTTCTTACCCATTTCAATTACGTTCTGACTTACAGACCTGGCTCAAAGAATTCTAAAGCCGATGCGCTATCTCGCCAATTTGAGCCTTCTGCTTCAGTTGAACCTCTTGTGTCCTCCATTGTACCCAAATGCAATATTATTGCTAATACCAGTCTTAAAATTCATTCTCCGCTACTTGACCAGATCTTGAAGTCACAACATCTAGCTCCCGGAAACACTCCTGAGGGAAGAAACTTTGTTCCTCCTGAACTTCAACTGGAGCTCTTACAATGTTTTCACGAAAGTAAGATAGCTGGTCATCCTGGTATTCGCAAGACATACTCTCTGATATCCAAGGATTTCTGGTGGCCTTTACTTCGAAAAGATATTGAGGAGTTCGTCGCAGCTTGTGAGACTTGTGCCAAGACTAAACTACCTCATGCTTCTCCATGTGGCCTGTTACACCCCTTGGACGTTCCTGAGAAACCTTGGTCCTGTTTGTCCATTGACTTTATCGTTGATTTACCTGCTTCCAAGAGACAAACTGTTATTCTCACGGTGGTGGATAGATTTACTAAGATGGCTCATTTCGTACCATTACCTAAACTTCCGACTTCTCCTGAATTGGCAGAGATTTTTGCGAGAGAGGTTTTTCGCCTACATGGGATTCCTTCGGAGATTGTTTCTGATAGAGGTTCTCAATTTGTCTCACGTTTCTGGAGATCCTTTTGTTCTCAAATGGGTATCAAATTAAACTTCTCCTCTGCCTATCACCCTCAGTCTAACGGAGCTGCTGAACGTACTAATCAAAAGATCGAACAGTATCTACGTTGCTTTGTTTCCGAACACCAGGACGATTGGGTCGGTCTGATTCCTTGGGCGGAGTTCGCACACAATAACCTTGTTTGTGATTCAACTCGCTCTAGCCCTTTCTTCATGAACTATGGCTTTCATCCTTCGATTTTTCCTTCGGTTTCCTCTTCTCAGGGGATACCGTCGGTTGATGATCATGTCGCCAACCTGAAGAGATTATGGGATCAGACTCGGCAAATTCTATTACATAGTTCTTCGTTGTTCAAGAAACACGCTGACAAGCATAGAAGAGCGGCTCCTGTTTTTGTTCCTGGGGATAGGGTATGGTTGAGTACTAAGAATATTCGCCTAAAAGTCCCATCTATGAAGTTTGCTCCTCGCTACATAGGTCCTTACAGGATTCTCACTCGTATCAACCCGGTTGCGTATCGCCTTGCTCTGCCACCTGCCTTACGCATTCCTAACTCTTTTCATGTCTCCTTGTTGAAACCTCTTATTTGCAACAAATTCTCCTCTAAGGTTTCCTCCCCTCGTCCTGTTCAGGTGGAGGGTCGGGAGGAGTACGAGGTCAGCTCCATCATTGATTCCAGAATTTCAAGGGGAAAATTGCAATATCTGGTCAACTGGAGGGGATATGGTCCTGAGGAGAGGAGTTGGGTACCTCAGGAGGACGTTCATGCGTCTCGCCTTCGCAGAGCATTTCACCTCCGCTTCCCATCTCGCCCCGGTTCCTTCCGCCCGGTGGGCGTATCTGAGAGGGGGGGTACTGTCAGGGTACCTGAGGCCTCTACCTCTAAGGGAGGTAGAGATTTGGTGGTTTGCCCGTCCAGGCGAGCTGTTTCCTTCGTTCCTCGCGGTTCATCCAGTCACTTAAACACCGGCCGCGAGGAATCCACGTCCTTTTCTAGCGGGACGCTCAATACGTGACGTCATGACGCTATCACGAGCGACCTGTCACTCAAGTGTCCGATATCCAATCGGCACTTGTCAGAGGCGTGATTACCATCCAGAGCCAGGGTATTTAAGCTTACTTCTCTCTTCAGCTCATTGCCCTGTCGTGGTTCTAGCTTGTCTAGTCACTCAGTCCTCTGGTATTCTAGTTTACTCTATTTGGTTTTGACTCGGCTTGTTGTACTACCCTGCTTCTCTGTTCTCCCTTGACCCGGCTTGTCTCTCGCTTATCTGTCTTCCCGTTCCCTCGACCTCGGCTTGTCTCTGACTATTCTCTATTACTCTCGGTACGTTAGTCCGGCCATTCTAAGGCCCGGTATACGTACCTTTCCACTCTTTGTACTCTGCGTGTTGGATCCCTGTCCCGATCCTGACAGGGGGCTGTATTTGAAGGATAGCATAAAATCTAACCTAATACGAGTTAGTGGGATGACGATAGAGTCTGTTTGGGTGGGTTATGTTAGAATTTGGTAATCACACAGTAACTCCTGTAGGAGTAATTTATAGGCACCCTGGACAAATAGAATCATTAGATAATCTACTAGTTGAAGAGATAGGAAAAATAACATTTAAGGGGGAAATTATCATAATGGGTGATTTTAATCATCCAGATGTGAAAAAGAAGACCAAAATAGCTGCTTGTGCCAGGAGTACACATATTCTAAACTCACATTATTGGGATTATCTCTATAAAAAGTAATTGAGGAGCCAACTTGTAATCAGGCCGTACTAGATTTAATGTTAACAAATGGAGATTTGGTATCAGATATCACTGTAGGTGAAAGTTTAGGTATTAATGATCACCAATCAGTGTGGTTTAATATAAAAACAGAGAGAAAACCTTTCTTGTTCACCACTGTTGATAAGAAGTGAAGAGATGGTAGTGAATAAATGTGCTTCACCACTCTTTCTAGGGGGTTGAGCCCTAAAGGTGTACAACCATAATAAATCATATGTGGTGAGACACCATAAAGTGATAATTCTTAAAATATAACATTTATTAGATATGAGTTAAAAATATCCAACACATGGATATATAAGTCCAATCCAAATCTTATGTCCTCCAAAGTAGCAAGAGGTCAAAGTAGAGTAAAGGTAAGAAATACTTAGAAAGAAAAATAGATATATGGATAATAATAAGTACAACGGACCATAGCAGTAAAATATCTTGTCCTGCAATAAAGGGATATATGATGGGACTTAGAGTAAATACTAACTGGTTGAACAAGAGGATATATACTAGAACTTAGAGTAGGTACCAGCTAGTTTCTCCAAATGGATGGGGTATTTTATATAGTTAGAATCAATTGATACAAAATGTATCAAGGCAGTTGGAGTAACTTATCCAAAAGGGTATATATAAGTTTTGACAGTGGATGATAATGTGTCAATGTATCAAATTTGCCACTAAATATCATTTGGATAACCTTTGCAACATAATGTAAGGAGACCCTGCGAGGGATAGATAGCCTACCATCAAGGCCGCCATCAGGGGGTGACAACCATGACGGCTGTCACGGGCCCGGCGGCCCTGGGGGGCCCGGACTGCTCTAGCAGTCCTGGGCCCAACTTTCCCTCTCTGCACACATAGATAGCGAATATCGCTATCTATGTGTGCAGCCGCGGGCCCCCGGCTTCCCTGTTACCGCAGAGGGGGCCCAGGCAGCACACAGCCTCTTCTCTTCTCCTCTCTGCTAATAACTCTCGTGAGATCTGGTTGCCATGGCAACGCTCCGTGGCTCTCGCGAGAGTTATTGGAGGAGAGAAGAGAAGAGGCTTTTTGCTGCCTGGGCCCCCTCTGCGGTAACAGGGAAGCCGGGGGGCCCCCCACCGGACCACCAGGCATGGAATCTCCCCCCTCCCTGGACAAAGGTAAGCAGGGAGGGGGAGAAACAATTTAATAATTTTTTTTATTTTAATTATGTTAAAATGCCCCTTCCTCCCTCTCCCCCTCCCCCAGATTGCACATTTACACACACACACTACATACACTGACAAAACACACACACACACACACACACACACTACATACACTGACACAACACACACTACATACACACTGACACAACACACACACACACACTACATGCACTGACACAACACACACACTACATACACTGACACAACACACACACACTGCATACACTGACACAACACACACACTGCATACACTGACACAACACACACACTACATACACTAACACAACACACATACACTAACACACACACTGCATACACTGACACAACATACACACACTCTACATTTACTACACTAACAAACACTCTGCATCCGCTACACACTATCACACTCTCTGCATTCACTACACATTAACACTCGACATTCACTACACTAACACACACTCTGCATCCGCTACACACTAACACACTCTCTGCATTCACTACACATTAACACACACTCTGCATTCACTACAAATTTACACACACACTACATTCATTACACTGACACACTCTGCATTCATTACACCCTAACACACACTCTGCATTCACTATACTAACACACACTCTGGATTCACTATACTAACACACACTCTGCATTCACTACACTAACATACACTCTGCATCAACTGTACACACAGCATCCACTACACAAACATCCTGTATTCACAGTACACACACTACATCCACCACAAATTGAAACACTCTGCATTCACTATACACAGACACTGTGTCTAATACACACACTACATCCACTACAGACACTGCATCCACTAAACACATTTCATCTAGTACATACAAACACTACATCCACTACACAAACACACACTACATCACTGTACACGCACTACATCCACTACTCAAACACTCTCTGCATTCACTACACATTAACACTCTGCATTCACTACACTAACAAACACTCTGCATCCGCTACACACTAACACATCCTCTGCATTCACTACACATTAACACACTGCATTCACTACACTAACACACACTCTGCATCTGCTACACACTAACACACTCTCTGCATTCACTACACATTAACACACTCTCTGCATTCACTACACATTAACACACTCTCTGCATTCACTACACATTAACACACTCTGCATTCACTACACATTTACACACTCTCTGCATTCACTACACATTAACACACTCTGCATTCACTACACATTTACACACACTCTGCATTCACTGCACTAACACACACACTACATTCATTACACTGACACACTCTGGATTCATTACACACTAACACACACTCTGCATTCATTACACACTAATACACACTCTGCTGGATTTACTATACTGACACACACTCTGCATTAACTGTACACACAGCATCCACTACACAAACATCCTGTATTCACAGTACACACACTACATCCACCACAAATTGAAACACTCTGCATTCACTATACATAGACACTGCATCTAATACACACACTACATCCACTACAGACACTGCATCCACTAAACACATTTCATCTAGTACATACAAACACTACATCCACTACACAAACACACACTACATCACTGTACACACACTACATCCACTACTCAAACACACTCTGCGTTCACTATACACACTGCATCCGCTACACAAACACACACTCTGCATTCACTGCACAAACAGTATCTAATACACACAAACACTACATCCATTACACACATTCTAATTCACTTCCACTATACACACCACATTCAGTCCCGCATCATTGTCAGCGGACTAGGTAGGGCGTGGGCGGGCCCGGGAGGGAGGGGGCAGGGAGGGGGCAGGCAGGGGGGTGGGGGGGGGGGGGGGGGGGGGCAGACCTTGTGCTTTGTCAGGGGCCCCAAAATTTCTGATGGCAGCCCTGCCTACCATATAGGCTGAAATCCTACCCAAAGGAAATACATAGGTTTATTAAAGTTATAATTCAAACTCTTCTTTGATTTTTAAAGAAGAGAAGAACAATTTGAGTAACGAGATAGGCACAACCTGAAAGAGGTAGAGCAGCAGTGGCAAGATGTTCATTTTGAGAACCACCACATGACCCATCCACGATAACTTACTATGTCAGGTCTTCCAATACCTGACATAGTAGGGGCACATAATTAGAGTGATACAGAACAATCTGGTTTTCCGTCACCCATGTGCCAAGATATTTAATTTTCTGCATGCACCAGCGGAATGGGAAGTTAGGGCATAGATTTGCAAATTCCACTTTCAGGATGGATATATTCAATACGTCAGATTTCGTGAGGTTGAGTTTGAGGCCCAATATGTCTCCTTATTCATCGAATTCCCTCATCAGGCATGGCATGGAGATCCGTGGATTGTTTACAAAAAAGAGAAAGTTGTCTGCATAGGCTGCCACCTTATGCTTCATGGTATTCCACTGAAATCCTGATACATCGCGGTTTTGTCAGATTGTGATGAGAAATGACTCAAAGGAGATAGCAAACAACAGGGGTCATAGCGGGGAACATTGAGGATCGGGAAGCTGGGTGTTAAAGCTCCATTGACCCTCACTCTGGCGTTGGGCCAACTATATAAGCTGCAATTCAACTCCTTAGCTTTACACCAAAGCCCATTGTAGATGAAGTAGCAAGCATGAAGACCCAATTTACATGGTTGAATGCCTTCTCTGCGTCAGTGGACAGCAGAAGCATGCATGATGTGCAAGATGCTGCAGAGCATAGAGGCATAGGTTGCTGTCTCTTGCTTCTCTGCCAGGTATAAAGCCAGTTTGGCCCAGGTGGATCAGGTCGGGTAGATAAGTTTGCATCCTGGTCACCAGTACTTTTGTATGTAGTTCAACATCAATGTTTAGGGGTGAAATTGGACGGTAGCTGCCACAGTATTCAGGATCCTTATCAGGCTTCAAAAGCACGGTGATTGTGGCTGCCAGGGATTCAATGTGGAGTTCCCCTCCCCTCCGTCAACCTTTTCAGAGCTGTCTTCAATCTAGTTGTTAGGATATGCGAGAACGTCTTGTAGTAACCAATGGAAAGTCCATTCGGTCCAGTGGCCTTTCCTGCTTTAGTAGCTTTAATTGCAGTCAGGATCTCCTCTTCCCCCAAGAGAGCATCAATCATGTTCTGCCACATCTCTGGAAATCCTGCCTGGTTTTTGGTTTATGATCATCCGGGTCTCTCTGGATCTTAGAGGTGTGATCAGTTGTTGCTAAAATAATTGGTAGGATAATATTTATTCCGCAGTGCTGGGGCCACTCCCTCCAGGAAGTGAGTTTCCTGTAAAAAAGTTATGGACACTCCTCGAGTTTGGGGTCTACACTCTGGGGCATTAAGTGAGGACCGAGAGCGAGGCATGTGGTATGCCATATGGGAGGTGGCGAGGCCCGGAGAGGTGGACAGGCAAGCTGTTCTACAAGGGTCAGGGTAATAGGTTAGGCCCGGAGAGGTGGACAGGCAAGCTGTTCTACAAGGGTAAGGTTAGTAGGTTAGGGGTAAAGGCAGTGTTGGTCCCCCCACCGTGTCCCACCCCTCTGGTGGTAGGTGGTAGATGGGAAAGCATCTGGAAACAAAGAGTGAAAGTGAAAAAGTGAAAAAGAGGTTGAAGGAGGAAAGTTGCTTCCTCTATGGGCAATTAGTGCCCAGGGTGATCTCCCCTATATCGAGGTGATACTTGTGCGGCAGTGAAGGCCGTTGAAGCTCCCCCTGGAAGAAACTGTCTGGAAAGGCAAGCCGTCAACACCGCACCAGCACCAGCCTTAAGACACACACGAGTGTGCGAGGGGTGTGTGGCTCAGCTCCCAAACATTTGTTTCAGGTATCCTATTTATTTGAGAGAATATGATGTAACCTAAGGGAAAGGCGCCCACTCTTCAGCCCTGCTAAATGAGAGTCTAATCTGCTATCATGTAAAGTAGGGTAATGGGTTGAGCAGTGACCCCCCACTCCACAATTGTACTACTGAACAGACGTCCAGTGACTGAGTAAGGTGCTGTGGAGTGCTCACCCTCTAATTGCCTAATTCTCTGTTAAGCCCAAGAGGCGACCACTCCTTGAAATGACCCCAACTACTCCCTAGTCCACAATGGCCCCTGCTGCAGTTCCCAGTACCGCAGCCCCCTCCCCCCCCCCCCCACCAGTGAGTCCGGGTAGAAATATGCTACACCCTGGAAACTAGCAGGTATGCCCTAGGTGCATACAATTGGTGTATTCAATTGGTGTATTCAATTGGTGTATTCAATTGGTGTATTCAATTGGTGTATACAATTGGTGTATTCAATTGTGTGGAACAATTGAATCTCAACATTTGGTGAATAATAAAATAATAATTAAAAAGAGGGTGGGAGGAGGAAAAACTATTTTTTGTGTGTGTTTTCCTTCACTCTTCTTCCTTTGAAAAGTTGCTTGCGGGGGGGGGGGAGGGCAGAGAGGGGCCCCCTGCGTCTGCAAAGTTCACTCCCAGGACAGGGAAAAAGCCGCAGCTATTGCTCGCAAGGTCAGTGTATAGATCGGTGGTTTTGGCAGACCATCTCAGGGGGGCAGTAGGTCCAGCAAGGGAGAGGGTATGGGGTGAGAATTCTGGCAAAGCTGGCATGGGTGTCTCCCAGGACCCCTATCCCACCCAAAGAAATAGTAATTTTCCATCCCTCCAGGCAGTACAGGATGCCGGTGTCATAGATGAATATCGCGCCAAGCGGGGCACCACATAAGGGGGGGCCAAGAACAACTAGGGTAGAAAAAATAAGTAGTGGGGGAACTGCGCAGACGATCCGGGTGGGTGCTGGCTATCATCTCCAGTGGAATGGTGTGTGTAGCATGGGTACCAGTGGGAGATATAGGGCCTATCTCAATGAACCCCGACCCAAAAGTAGGGCACTACCTCCCAATGTCCAGAATATGGGCCGTATGTGACCGGCAATGGGGAGCAACGGGCTTAAGTGTACCTCAGTGCATATCGGAGGCCCTCCAGGGGGATGGTATGATCACTCCTCCGGGCATCCTGGGTCCGGGAACCGTCAGGGCAGAGGGCCTGCTGGAGAGTCCCCTCTCCTGCGACATGGAGCTCTTTGTGGTTGGGGCCTCAGGACCCAATTGACGGCGGCAGCTGCAGTCTGTCTAGGTACTCCGGCACATCCTCAGGCCACCTTATCCTGATTCAGTCGTTTTGGGGGCGGACCGACAAGCAGAACGGAAAGCCCCATCGATATTGTATCCTACGTTCCTAGAGCATGGAGGTTACCGGTCTCAGAGTCCTTCTGGCATCCAAGGTAAACGGGGAGAGGTCATTGTAGATGGCCACCTGTGCACCCTGAAACTCCCATGTGTTTCCACTGCGGGCTTTAAGCATGATCCTTTCCTTCTGATTAAAGGAACCTAGACAGCAAATGATGCCCCTAGGAACAGAGTTGTCTGGCCTTGGGTGTAAAACATGGTGAGCCCTTACAAATTCATACATGTCCAGTGCATCTTCCCCAACAATGGATCGGAACAAGGAGGTGAGTAGGAGTTCAACATCCTCAGGGCATTCAGGTTCAAAGAGGCCTCGCACCCGCAAATTGCAACTGCGAATATCCAAATCATCCACCTGGCATTGCATCTCTAGCGGTATGTTGCCCTGCATTGACAATGCCTGATCTATGGCTGCGGCCCGAGTCATGAGGCCTTGAGTTGTGTGCTCCAGGACTTGTATCCGGGTCCCCTGAGCATTTACCTCAGTGCAGATCAGGGCCATTTCGGACTTAATGGTGTCATTGAGTGTGGAGGTGAGGGTCTGGAAGTCCTGGTTAGTAGCCATCATGGAAGCTAAGGATTGCAGATCAGCGCATATGCTGTCTAATGTAGCATGGTTCGATCCCTCCGGGGAGGACAGTGGAGATGGTGTCATATTGGAATCCGATTCCGCATGTCTAGCCCCAGCCGGGGCATGCAGAAATCCAACCATGGGGCCAGTTTGAGAGCAGGAATTCGAGCTCCTGGGTGTCTGGGGTGGATCAGGAAGACGTGTTCACCCCATTGGTGATTGATTAGGTGGGGGATGCGCTGATAGTGTGCGTATTTAGGGTTTTTAGGAGCAGAGCTCTCAGGCTCTGCTGCCATTCTGGTCGGAGTCCAAGCTACGCCCCTGGTATCATTATTTTGATTAACTTTTAGCAGGAAAACTACCACAACAAGAGGACATAGTCTTAAATCAGAGGGACAAAGATTTAAAAATAATTTCAGGAAGTATTACTTTACTGAGAGAGTTGTGGATGCATGGAGTAGCCTTCTAGTTTAAGTGGTAAACACAGTGAAGGAGTTTAAGCATGCGTGTGATAGGCATAAGGCTATCCTAGATATAAGAGACTAATGGAAGTTTTTAGAAAAGTGGGCAGACTAGATGGACTGAATGGTTATCTGCCATCACATTGAATGTGTGTATGTTTGTATTCTGTTCTTTTTACTATTTGACTATTTGAGTATCTGCCCATCTCAGGCCCAGCTAAGCCCCTTGGATTTGAAGGGAGTGCAGTTTTCTTACTGTTTCTACCAATGCATTTTAGGCATGACAAGTGCACTTTAATTTTATTTATTCCAACATCTGTTAGAAATCTATAAAATATTTTAAAAATATATATATACACTAGTCACCTCCTTGACAAAAACTCTAAAACTAAGGTTTTGATTTAATATTGTTGTATAAGCTTTCCAAATTATTTGATATGTTTGGATAAACCTTTAAAATAATTTCATATTGTAAAAATATTAAAACATTTTAATATATTTGTATAAATTGATTTTTTTTTTGTATATCATATATGTTTAGATATTATAATATATTGAAAACATAATTTGAAAAGTTTATATAAAATATTAAATTATTTGAAAAGCTAATCCAAAAATATTAAATTGAGGACTAAGTTTGGCCAACTTAAAACATAAACAATTAGAAAGATCTATTTCAGGTGCAGTATGTTTGTTGTTTTGTAAGAGTTAAGAGCATGTGACAAGATGTCATATTTTCTTTCAAGTACAAAACATTTTAACAGTTGGAAACATGTTAATGCCATTAGCCTTTAATTTGTATATGCATTTAATCACAAATTGTTAGCAGCATTAGCTCTATTCTATACAATGTCAATGCAAATGCTGAGACTCAGCAGGGACTAATTATGATTAATTCACAAATTAAATACCATAAGAAGCAGTGTTTTAAATTAAATTATTGACTATTCACTTACATAACAGAGCATTCATTTTGTACTTTATGTGTTTTTCATGATGTACTTTAGTGTGTTTCCTGTAATTGCATGAGGTCGTTTCCATTATTTATAAAATACATTTTGACTTCCTAAATGGTCAGTTGATATTAGTTCTCTACATGTTGTTTGAAATTACAGCTACAGCTAAATTGTGTTATTCTTATAGACTCAACTACAAAACATGCTATTTGTAATATATTCTATAGATCAATTGGAATTCTATTATTATTTTTAAAGATGTAAATGTAATAGTATGAATTTAAAATATTTTTCTTCAGAAGCAATGCATTCTACCTGATTTTTACTCCAGTCTTTTTTTTTTTCCAGGATATAAATATTTGTATCATATTAATATAAAAAAAGAAAATAAGGGGGGCGGGGCCGGACCGCCATGCTGAGTGGAAGCATGGAGAAAGAGCTCCTGCAAACTGCTCAAGTTTTTGGCCCTAAAGACCAGCAAAACGCTTGTTAAAAGCCAGAAACTTAAACACCAGTGAAAGAGGCAACCCTGGTCCCGAGGAGAGGCTTGCCACGAGGTTCTAGTCCCTCGGTGGGGCGATCCCAGCCGAATGTGATGGAGACCGCCCAGGCGGTGAGAGGGGTGGACGGCCGCCGCCCAGCTATCCTGCCCACCAGCGGTTTAGCTGAAACGCAAGGCTAGGCGGGTCTGGCCCTGTTTCCCCCCCCTATGGACCGGCGGGGGTGATCCCGGTCCCCACCCTGTGACCCAGTGAAGTGCCACAACACCAGCGAGAGTCCGCTCCCAAGATGGCGGAGACCACATGGCACCTCCGAAGAGAGGGCCGCCGGACGCACCCTCCTCTCCTGCTCCCATACAGGCGGAACGATGACCGCACCAAAGAGGGCACCGGCGAATAAGCACTTACCTCACACAAACTGGAGAGGAGCAGCATAACAACCCGACACACCAGAGCATAATGAACCCGAAGAGGGAACACGTTACAAGGCCTCGGACCAACCTGGCACACAGCCCAGTTCCCCGTTGAGAGCCTGAAACGGAAGATTGGCCCACCCACAGCCACTAAACCCGGAACTCACTACAGGCCTAAGTCTGGTGCTCGGCTGGAATACCATTGATCCAGGAATGGAGCTGCGACCCCCCTTTCAGGTCACCCAATGGGACTATAAGCACAGAGGCAGCCATTAAGCATGTTACCACACTACAGCATACCACACTGCACACTAAGGGGTCATCCTGAATGCTGCCATAGACTCTTACCTGACTGTTGCTGGGTAAACATAGGGTGGCTATTTTAAGCATGTTTTAAGCATTTTTAAGCATATTAAGCGTTGAAGCACAATCTTTACTTTTGACACTGCTTTTCTGTTTTAAGCCTATGTACCTATCAAGCACTAAAAGCTCATTTACTCTAATGTACATCAACAAGTAACCCACATACATTACTATAAGCTTATGCATACCCATCTATGTTATTCAAATGCCTAACCAAGCATGTTCATCCTAACTACACGAGTTTGTTTCTTTCATGTCATTTAAAAAAAAAAAAATGTGCCGTTTACACTGCCACGTATTTGTAACACCAAGAAAATGCCTGCAGTTGCTGTTGTGGCTCTGCATGATTATTGTTATTTGATGCACAAATAAAATAAAGAATTAAAAAAAAAAAAAAAAAAAGAATATAAAAAAAAAAAAAAAAAAAAAAAGAAAATAAAAGAAAAAAAGATCTTAAACAGATCAGTTTGTTCAGTTACACATGTCATCTTAAAAATGTTCTTATTCTGGGCAGATTTGGTGCGTGTATTGTTTGGTTCATTATTCGATTACATTTCAGCTTCGAGTTTGACCGATCACGGGCCCAAATTCAGATGAGTTGCACTTCAGACCAAAATGAATCTCTCAGTCTAGCCAACACACTGTTTTCTGAGAGGGTTAACGAGCTCCATTTAACTCTACTTTTTGTGTTAGGTTGTGTGTTAGCTCTTGTCATTCAATATGACCTACACTATAGATTACATGTTTATTAGTGGTCATAAAACTGTAGTGCTTACTGAAATAACTTCAGCAGGGTTTAAATTAATTTTACAAAAACTTGCTACAGCTCCACCTGCTGCTCAATCTAAAACTTAATATCTGTGTTGAATAAAACCCTTTTTTAAAGGCATGTATATCAATGTATAAAGTTCTGATTCTTCTGTAGTTAAAACTGTATTTGCTTTTGAAAGTTTACCCTGTGAGTTTCTTTACATCTAGGTAGCAGCTCTGAGTGTCCATGTCTTTGTTGCATTGCATGATTTTACCTCTTCTGCTGCTGCCCTGTTCTATACACTGGTATTTTCTTTTGCAATATCATATCAGGTTGGGAGTTCAAGTACTGCATATGTTTCAGCGCAGTTTCCTTGGTGATATCATTTTTGTAACCCAAAGTTAGTTTTAAATTGCTGTTTTTTCACAATATCCTGATTTTACATAAATATTTAACTTCAAATTCAATTTATTTTTGAAAAATATTTTGCAGGTTCATTTTGTCCTTCCTGGGTCAGACAGAATATGTACACTGCCGCTAGCTGTGCGAGATTCTATGGGTGTCATGTACATAAAGCATTGGGTTCTGTAGAGTGATCTAAAGTGCTAAAAGTAGGGCAGTGACTGAACAAAATAATTGGAATCAGCATACCCATTCCATTGGTGACTCCTCCCCTTACACATTTTTGCATCACTTTTTGGAAGTTGACACTTTTTATAGATATTCCACACTATACTTAACATTGTTGATGGCCTGCATGTATGCAGTTAAGTAGCTGTTATTTAGAGTTGAGCGGACACCTGGATGTTCGGGTCCGCCGGGTTCGGCCGAACTTTGAAAAAAAGTCCAGGTTCGGGCTCGAACTTGACCCTGAACTTGACCCCGAACCCAAACCCCATTGAAGTCAATGGGGACACAAACTTTTGGCCACAAAAATGCCATTAAAAAACTGAAAAAAATGTGCCTGACCTACCAAGTACCTATTCGTTTAACTGTTTTACCGCGCTAGAGGACTGCCTTTGGGGTACCTAACAAGCTAATGTTGTAAACCTATGCACTTAAAAAATAAAGAATAAAAAAAAAAACTCCTGGGAAGAGCTAGAAAGCTGCAAAAGCAAGTAAAATGGGGGTAAGCGTAGGACAAGTACCCTGCAAACAAATGTGGATAGGGAAATGTCAGGATCGGGACAGAGATCCAACACGCAGGGTACAAAGAGTGGAAAGGTACGTATACCGGGCCTTAGAATGGCCGGACTAACGTACCGAGAGTAATAGAGAATAGTCAGAGACAAGCCGAGGTCGAGGGAACGAGAAGACAGATAAGCGAGAGACAAGCCGGGTCAAGGGATAACAGAGATAAGCAGGGTAGTACAACAAGCCGAGTCAAAACCAATAGAGCAAACTAGAATACCAGAGCACTGAGTGACTAGACAAGCTAGAACCACGACAGGGCAATGAGCTGAAGTGAGAAGTAAGCTTAAATACCCTGGCTCCGGATGGTAGACACGCCTCTGACAAGTACCGATTGGATATCGGACACTTGAGTGGCAGGTCGCTCGTGATAGCGTCATGACGTCACGTATTGAGCGTCCCGCTAGAAAAGGACGTGGATTCCTCGCGGTCGGTGTTTAAGTGACTGGATGAACCGCGAGGAACGAAGGAAACAGCTCGTTTGGACGGATAAACTACTAAGTCTCTACCTCTTTTAGAGGTAGAGACCTCAGGTACCCTGACAGTACCCCCCCTCTCAGATACGCCCACCGGGCGGAAGGAACCGGGACGAGATGGGAAGCGGAGGTGAAATGCTCTGCGAAGGCGAGAAGCATGAACGTCCTCCTGAGGTACCCAACTCCTCTCCTCAGGACCATATCCCCTCCAGTTGACCAGATATTGCAATTTTCCCCTTGAAATTCTGGAATCAATGATGGAGCTGACCTCGTACTCCTCCCGACCCTCCACCTGAACAGGACGAGGTGAGGAAACCTTAGAGGAGAATTTGTTGCAAATAAGAGGTTTCAACAAGGAGACATGAAAAGAGTTAGGAATGCGTAAGGCAGGTGGCAGAGCAAGGCGATACGCAACCGGGTTGATACGAGTGAGAACCCTGTAAGGACCTATGTAGCGAGGAGCAAATTTCATAGATGGAACTTTTAGGCGAATATTCTTAGTACTCAACCACACCCTATCCCCAGGAACAAAGACAGGAGCCGCTCTTCTATGCTTGTCAGCGTGTTTCTTGAATAACGAGGAATTATGTAACAGAATTTGCCGAGTCTGATCCCATAATTTCTTCAAGTTGGCGACATGATCATCAACCGACGGTATCCCCTGAGAAGAGGAAACCGAAGGAAAAATTGAAGGATGAAAGCCATAGTTCATGAAGAAAGGGCTAGAACGAGTTGAATCACAAACAAGGTTATTGTGTGCGAACTCCGCCCAAGGAATCAAACCGACCCAATCGTCCTGGTGTTCGGAAACAAAGCAACGTAGATACTGCTCGATCTTTTGATTGGTACGTTCAGCAGCTCCGTTAGACTGAGGGTGATAGGCAGAGGAGAAGTTCAATTTGATTCCCATTTGAGAACAAAAGGATCTCCAGAAACGTGAGACAAATTGAGAACCTCTATCAGAAACAATCTCCGAAGGAATCCCATGTAGGCGAAAAACCTCTCTCGCAAAAATCTCTGCCAATTCAGGAGAAGTCGGAAGTTTAGGTAATGGCACGAAATGGGCCATCTTAGTAAATCTATCCACCACCGTGAGAATAACAGTCTGTCTCTTGGAAGCAGGCAAATCTACTATAAAGTCTATGGACAAACAGGACCAAGGTTTCTCAGGAATGTCCAAGGGGTGTAACAGACCACAAGGAGATGTATGAGGTTGTTTAGTCTTGGCACAAGTCTCACAAGCTGCGACGAACTCCTCAATATCTTTTCGTAGTGAAGACCACCAGAAATCCTTGGATATCAGAGAGTATGTCTTGCGAATACCAGGATGGCCAGCTACTTTACTTTCGTGAAAACATTGTAAGAGCTCCAGTTGGAGTTCAGGAGGGACAAAGTTTCTTCCCTCAGGAGTGTTTCCGGGTGCCAGATGTTGTGACTTCAAGATCTGGTCAAGTAGCGGAGAATGGATTTTGAGACTGGTATTAGCAATAATATTGCATTTGGGTACAATGGAGGACAAAAGTGGTTCAACTGTAGCAGAAGGCTCATATTGGCGAGATAGCGCATCGGCTTTAGAATTTTTTGACCCAGGTCTGTAAGTCAGAACGTAATTGAAATGGGTAAGAAATAACGACCAACGAGCCTGCCTGGAGGACAAACGCTTGGCCTCTCCGATATAAGACAAATTTTTGTGGTCCGTTAGAATGGTAACAGGATGTAATGTACCTTCCAATAAATGTCTCCACTCTTTCAAAGCCTTGATAACCGCTAGTAATTCTCTGTCACCAATGTCATATCTGCTCTCTGTACCAGACAATTTTTTAGAGAAAAATCCACATGGATGTAATGGTTTATCAACACCCAACCTTTGAGATAGGACAGCACCTAAACCAGTCTCTGATGCGTCTACCTCAAGTAGGAAAGGCAGGGAAGTGTCGGGGTGAACTAAAATTGGAGCGGAAGCGAAAAGCTCCTTGAGAGTTTTGAACGCAAGAAGAGCTTCAGTAGTCCAATTCTTAGTATCAGCCCCCTGTTTGGTCATATTGGTGATAGGCGCGATAATTGAAGAATAACCCTTAATAAAGCGCCTATAATAATTAGAAAAACCAATAAATCTCTGTACGGCTTTAAGACCTTTGGGTAAAGGCCACTCTAGAATGGACTGGAGCTTATCCGGATCCATCTTAAATCCCTCCCCAGAGATCACATAGCCGAGAAAGGTTACCTGGGTTTGATCAAAGCTACATTTCTCCAACTTGCAGTACAAGCCATGCTGGAGAAGCTTGTGCAAAACCCTCCTGACTTGCTTGTGATGAGTCTCAATCTCACTAGAATGTATGAGTATATCATCTAGGTATACAATGACGCAATCTTGCTGAAATTCCCTAAGAACCTCATTTATCAGATCCTGGAATACAGCTGGTGCATTGCATAACCCAAAAGGCATAACTGTATATTCATAGTGGCCATATCGAGTATTGAATGCTGTCATCCACTCATGTCCCTGCTGGATTCTCACCAAGTTATATGCCCCTCTGAGATCTAACTTGGTGAAAATTGTAGAGCCCTTCAAACGATCGAAGAGTTCGGTGATCAAGGGAATCGGGTAGGCATTTTTAATGGTTATCTTATTTAGGCCTCGATAATCAATACAAGGTCTTAAAGAACCATCCTTCTTTTTAACAAAAAAAAATCCAGCCCCGGCAGGAGAGGAGGACCTCCTAATGAATCCCTTGTCTAAATTTTCGTGAATATACTCCTCTAGAACTGAGTTCTCTTTCGTAGATAACGGGTATACATGACCTCTGGGCGGCATGGTACCAGGGAGTAGGTTAATTTTGCAATCAAAGGACCTGTGTGGGGGTAAGGTATCGGCTTTCTTTTTGTCAAATACTGCCTTTAAATCTAGATACTGAGGCGGAATTTGTGTCTCTGTAGGGTTGTCAGAGTTAGCCGAGGTGTTGGTTAAGCAGAGAGGTGAGACCTTCCGCAAGCATTTCTCTTGACAATTCTGTCCCCATGAAACTATCTCCCCTGACTCCCAATTAATAATAGGGTCATGTCTCCTCAACCAGGAGTACCCCAGGACTATGGGAATAGACGGAGAAGAAATGAGCAGTAAGGATATGTCCTCTCTATGTAGGATGCCAACAGTTAAGTTAATCGGTATGGTCTCACGGAAAATAACAGGCTCAAGTAACGGTCTACCATCGATGGCCTCAACAGCCAGTGGTGTCTCTTTTAACTGGGATGGAATAGCATGCTTGGCAGCAAAACCCTGATCTATAAAGCTCTCAGCAGCTCAGGCTCCTGTTACCCGTTTCTTTAAAGTGGGAAAAGGGAGTAGTAAAGACTATGGCACTAATCGATCCTGACATTACGACAGGGCCAATGGGATCCAACACGCAGGGTACAAAGAGTGGAAAGGTACGTATACCGGGCCTTAGAATGGCCGGACTAACGTACCGAGAGTAATAGAGAATAGTCAGAGACAAGCCGAGGTCGAGGGAACGAGAAGACAGATAAGCGAGAGACAAGCCGGGTCAAGGGATAACAGAGATAAGCAGGGTAGTACAACAAGCCGAGTCAAAACCAATAGAGCAAACTAGAATACCAGAGCACTGAGTGACTAGACAAGCTAGAACCACGACAGGGCAATGAGCTGAAGTGAGAAGTAAGCTTAAATACCCTGGCTCCGGATGGTAGACACGCCTCTGACAAGTACCGATTGGATATCGGACACTTGAGTGGCAGGTCGCTCGTGATAGCGTCATGACGTCACGTATTGAGCGTCCCGCTAGAAAAGGACGTGGATTCCTCGCGGTCGGTGTTTAAGTGACTGGATGAACCACGAGGAACGAAGGAAACAGCTCGTTTGGACGGATAAACTACTAAGTCTCTACCTCTTTTAGAGGTAGAGACCTCAGGTACCCTGACAGGAAATCACTTAAAATAACATAAAAATTAAAAATACAGCTGAGCCATAAAATAGCACTAGATGGAATCTTTGATTTTAGCTTTGGAAGAACATAAATCAAAATCTAAAGCATGGCTGTCGGGAGGATCAACAGAATTATCCTTTTGAGAGAGGGTTGGAGTGCAAGGTATTCTCTTTCATTGTTCAAACTAAGCTCAACTCCTGATGCATGGAGAAAAGGCCTTCACAAGCCTCTGTTATTTTGTACATAGTTTATACGAAGTGACCCATAGGTTGAGGAGGCGGTGGAGGAGGAGGAGGTAGCCAACACTGTTTATATATATATATTTTTTTTTTATTTTAATTGTGGTAGCCTACAAAATATTGGAACATACAAAAAAAGAAACATTTGCGGCCTGCGGTTTATTTCTTGCAGTCCTGATGCATGGAGAAATGCTCAACTCCTGACAGGCGAGCAGCAGCAGGGTGACAATGCCAAAAGCGTGCACAGCCGCTACAGTGAATGTCACATCCTGTTCCAAGTTGCGGGTCAGTCTGGTCATGGCTTCTGGTATCCAGTACTCTTTTTACTGAAGCTGCATCAGGGTCCTGGTATGTGGCTGCACAAATGCTGGTGCTCAACACCAGGGGTTACCCTGCACCAGACCCTGCTAATCCATTCCACACTCTGACTCATAACTTCAACATAAGGCATACTGGGTCCCGGTCATCCGACCACCGCCCAGACTGTTTCTGGGTCCTGGTCACCGGACTGCCCACCTCACTGTGAAACTAAGAATAGATCGTTAAATCTGGTACAAACTCGAACTTTGCAGTTCGGGTTCGCTCAACTCCATTATGGATCCTTTGATCGCTACATGTATTACTTGGATAACTGGTAATTCTCGAGCTAATACATGCCGACGAGTGCTAGGGGACGGCCGCTCCGCTTTTGCACCCTGCTCCCTTGTATGCTGTGCTGGTGCCTCTGTGCGACCAGCGCCTCTACTGCCAAACTGCACACGTCACTCGCATGACCTTGATTCCATGTGGGGTCTAGGACCTCATCATCCTCCACATCATCTTCCACCCACTCCTACACCCTGCCCTCCTTGGCGGTATGCACACTGCAGAAAGCCACAGCAGTTGTCACCTGTGTTTTTCCAGCATGTAAAGTCTGCAAAGGACATATGAAAATTATTTTAGAATTGTATCCAGGCAACAGTTTTCCCTATAAACTGACCTATCAGTTCGACTTGTGAGGGTATTGCCCCAGAATTACAATATTGTTGAAGTACCTCTTAGCTATTGATAACTGGTTTAAATATAGCAGCTTGTTATCTGGTAGTTTCTAGTGTAGAAAATATCAATCTGTTTTCTATCACTTAGATCTGTGTTGTAGGTGTGAAACAATATTACAAGTGACCGATGTAGTAAATTCGAATCAAAGTTACGGTTCGATTTGACTCTCAGATATGAAGTGAACACCCCAAATATACTATTTAGCACCAAAAAAATTTACTTTTTAAAACTCCAATGTAAGCAGCAGATTAGCAGCAAAACAATTAGAATGTTTACAACTGCGCAGTAAGCGCACTATTTGACGCTTCTATTTGACTCTCAGATATGAAGTGCACCGCAGGCCGCAAATGTACTAATTAGCAGATTAGCAGCATAACAATTATAATGTTTACAACTGCACAGTAAGCGCACTATTTGACGCTTCGATTTGACTCTCAGATATGAAGAGCAGGCCCCAAAATGTACTATTTAGCAGATTAGCAGCAAAACAATTAGAATTTGTACAACTGCGCTGTAAGCACACTATTAAATGCTTCAATTTGACTCTCAGATATGAAGTGCACGCCCCAAAATTTACTATTTAGCAGATTAGCACCCAGAAAATTTGAATTTTTACAACTTTGCTGTAAGCACACTATTAGACGCTTCAATTTGACTCTCATATATGAAGTGCACCGCAGGCCCCAAAATGTACTATTTAGCAGATTAGCACCCAGAAAATTAGATTTTTTACAACTGCGCTGTAAGCACACTATTAGACGCTTCAATTTGACTCTCAGACATGAAGTGCACCCCACTTAAATACTATTTAGCAGTTTAGCACCCAAATAATTTTATGTTTTAAAACTGCAATGTGACAGCAGTATTTGATGCTTCTATTTGACTCTCAGATATGAAGTGCACCCCACTAACGTACTTTTTAGCACCCCAAAAAATGTAAGTTTTAAAACTGCAATGTGACAGCAGTATTTGACGATTCTATTTGACTCTCAGATATGAAGTGTACCGCACTAATATACTATCCCACTAATGTACTATTTAGCACCAAAATAAAATTGACTTTTTCAAACTCCGATGTAACCGCGTTATTTGAAGCTTCTATTTGACTCTCAGATATGAAGTGTGCCCCACCCAACTAATGTACTAGTTTGAATTCTTTCCTAAGCTGTCCCTATCAGTGGCAGCATCCTCTCCCTACACTAATAAGACCGCATGTGCGTGCGGCGCTATGTGACTCCAGCTTATATATAGAGGATGGGTCACATGCTGCACTGGCTAATCACAGCTATGCCATTAGTAGGCATGGCTGTAATGGCTTCTAAGGGCACACGAGTCAAACGCTTGTTGATTGGCTGCCCTGCAGCCTTTGAAAACGCGCCATTAAATTGGCGAACACCAAACTCCAACCCAAACATACAGGTATATGTCTGTGTTCGGGTCCGGTGTCCAAAAAACCTAATGTTCAGTAGGAAAATTAACTTTACAGTCCAGATTCAATCATCTCTACTGATTTGTAACTTCATAAAGTAGGTTGCTGGTTGGAATTACTCAACCTACTTATTTTTCTGCCATGCTATTTTGGTAAGAATTGTATGGTATATTTGTTACAAGTTTGATGTTCTGTCTAGTGCTTTTCATTTTGTACCCACAAATACTTCCTAATTGTCTGTACAAATGATTGACACATTATATTTGAATTTGTTACCAGTGAATGCTAAAAATATGAGTTTCCCCAAATCCTCATTTTTATGCTTCATGAGATATGATTCAGCATGGTCATCAATAAGCATTACCTTCACCACGATGGTAGAGTAATTATCAATGAACATTACCGAATATCGATTCCAATTAGGAAAGGATTGATCTACACCATTGATCTATACATATCATTATGTAATTCTCTTTAAGTTCCATGAGATTTTTAGTCTCACTATGACTTTTTATTGGCATTACTCTGAACCAAAAGCCAAAAGGAAAGGGACAGTTTGTGACTAGTAGGTAATAATACAAATGGCATAATATAATAAAATTCTAAACTAAATGTTGGACAATTGTAATATCAAGAGTCTTAATAAATAACAATGCACATATGGATAGTTATTACTTTCAGAGAAGTCTTTGAATATGTCAAAAGTTCTTAATTGTAGCATATGATTTTGAGCCATAATTTAATTTTGTTTCTCCATATTCACCATGATGTATATGGAATGACAATAAAGCACACAAAGAAACCAAATGGTGTAATATTGTATAGAACAAGTGTATATTATTGAGTAAGAAAGACATACAATAACAGGGATAGAGCTACCAGTTAGCTCACTTGAAACAACATCTGACAATACAAACCTTGTCTGGGATATATGTCGGATGGTAGTTAATATGTCCCAGCACAGATGGTAACTTGGTGCAGATATTAGTAGTGATAATATAAATATAAGCAAAAACAGTTGGAAAAAAACAGTGGTATAAAAAGTATGTAAATAACACACTTCCAATTGTCTCTTAGGTACAAGTCAAAATATATAGTTGTTAGCTTTTCTTATGGATCCCCATGGTAGTATATATAATACGGAAAATAGAGAAATAGTGCTCTCTGTATGCAACAGTATATAATACAGTGTATTAAAAAATTCAGTTACATTTTTTGGAGCAGCAGTTTGCTCTCTGGACTGGTGGTATAATCCTCATCAGGGATATATGTAGGTAACAAAATGCTGCAGTACTAACAGGAGTCCTCATTATTAATAGGATATCCAAAGACAAAAATAAATCAATAAAAAGCTTGTCTAATAGTTAATGGTAAAAAATAGATTTATTACCAAACTATAAAATAAATATAAAGATAAAGCAGTAGTACAATCAGAATGCATTTCTCAATATATCATTTTCAAGTGACAATAAAAAACAGTACAGACCTGCAACTAGTCCTTTTATAGGGTATTTCAATATAAACATTTAAAAAACTGTGGTAAATTACGTCATTCACATGACCACCATGTAACGGCACCCCCAGGCATAAAAAGGAGTTAAAAGCCGTTAAGTAGATCTTCCCTTCCAGAGACACAGGCACAGCTACTGTAGACACCAATACACCGAACAGGAGAAGCATATGAATGTTATCAAATATACGAATGCTGTAAACAGCCGAATAGGAAAAAACATACGATTAGGTTTACACTCCTAGCAGTCAAACTGGAACAGCATACAATAAATCCCCCCAAGAATGAGACAAGGCTCCGTTTTGAGGGTCAAGCAGGAACAATTGTAACGGCACCCCCAGGCATAAAAAGGGGTTAAAAGCCATTTAGTAGATCTTCCCTTCCAGAGACACAGGCACAGCTACTGTAGACACCAATACACCGAACAGGAGAAGCATATGAATGCTATCAAACATACGAATGCTGTAAACAGCCAAATAGGAAAAAAACATACGAATAGGTTTACAATCCTAGCAGTCGAACTGGAACAGCATACAATAAATCCCCCCCAAGAACGAGACAAGGCTCTGTTTTGTGGGTCAAGCAGGAACAGACAGTGCTGTGGGTTTATTGTTCTTATATACACATTCTTACACATTAGTACCACCCACAGGGTTTTGGAAAACAACCAATAACCACGTACAATACACTCAGACACTCCCACACAAAATCCTCCCCTCTGCCTGTGATACAATTACCTTACACAATGGGTAATGTAATTATCACACGCAGAGAAATACAGTTTTTCCACATTATTCATAACTTTAAAAGTATGCATCACATTCACATAAACTTACATTTTCAGAATCAGCATACTCCAAATACAAACATATGTCAAAATCATCCAAATTGGTCCATTGGTTCAAAAGATAGATCAAAGTCCTTTGTGACCAAATGAAGCATGGCTTTTCTGCCCAAAACCAGTTCCACGGAGTCTTCTATCCTGGAGATAATTGAGAAGTAATCCAATTATCTCCAAGGACAGAGGCAAAACTCCATTAGCCACATATTAGCAAAATACAGTAAAATACAATAAAATACACAAAATACAAGGTTACATTTATTACATAAAATACAGACATGCAACATATCCCCAGATAGCTTAGGTCTGAGCGCACATTATTACCGAATGGCGCTCAGACCACACACATACAGTTCAATTACCATGGAGCCAAAGTCTTTTATTACACGAATAGGCTCCATGGCATAGCTATCTGGGTAAACTAGTTCATTCAGTAAATCTGAGAATCTACCGAACGCCAGGGCAGAAATACATGAATAGACCTTTCTGCATAGGAAAATAAAGTATTTAAATGCCGGTCCATAGTCAAAAGGCAGCAGGCAGGCAACCAGGCTCCTCCAATGCACAGTGGCAAGATTGGTCGCGTCACACACCAAAACACACATGCAAACCTTTATTTAAATCTTTAAAAACATAAAAAATTAAAAAGTAAAACATTTTTACAATAAATATGGATCAATATGTACCATGTTGGTTCTATATAGATTGTGTACATTATTAATGCTTAAAAAAAGATTCAGTGGAATAATCTGTAGATAACAGATAACAATCACATGTAATATTAAACAGGGAAAATATATGTCTCAGCATGCAATCACAAAGAAAATACCACATCTGAGTGTGCTAAAATGATGACAATACTAGTAGCCTAATAGGTATGAATCTCATACAAAAATCTACTTTTTATCCACCAAGTTTTAAATCTAGGCCTCTACAAATCTTTGAAAAAGTGGTTACAAAAAACATGGATAATGGGGATGGGGGCCTGAGCTCTATGGCAGCTGGACATTCTTTGTGTGAGCTCCTGGCTTGATCGCTCACATTTTTGCCACAACTGACTACCAGCCAGCTCAAAAGATATGCTTTGCAACTTACCTGCACCCGGAGCCAGCCGACTTACCCTGGATCACTCCTGTGGTTGGCATTCTTCCTCCTAGATGACGGACCCAGCAAGGCCTTGCAGATTCATCAGACAGACGAGGCGGCCGCTCTCCCGTCCTGTAAGCTGCTGTGCTTCTCCAGACATACCTCTCAGCCCCGTTCCCCCCACACTCTATGCCAGCAGGGGTTATCCTGGTCTCCACAGGCTTGTGACAAATAACAGCCTGTATTAATAACAGCCTGGATCACTACAGCCATCTTTCCCAACACTCTGACACAGCTCATACCCATAAGATGGTGGCGGCAAGTATTCCATGCGCCCTCTTCCGAAATAGTGGCACCATCTTTGAAGTGGCTCAACAAAATATTTCACCGCTTTTGGACTTCTCTGGATCATACACAGGGACTTACTCCTACTCCTACTGGCCGAGACACGGCTCCTAAGAACTGACTTGCAAGACAGATCCACCTGACTAGGCATCCACCACAGGTTGCCAGAGAAGCAATGCGGCGGAGACACCACACTAGGCCCCTACAATGGAGGGCCGCACCACACTGCACTGGCCCTTGTGCTCACTCCCACTTGGCCAAACTCCAAGCCGACAAGCATGCTCCATCCATACGTGGCTCACCGGCCAAGGAGGCCCTTGACTCGAGGTTGCAGTGTGGCACAAACTGGCAGATACAAGCGCGGGCGGAGTGCAAAGATGACATCCAGGGGACCAATCTGCTATACTTGGACACTCTGGCTTACTCTACTGGCCTGCCGACTTCTGAAGTTGGGTGAAGGGGGACTCTGGCACCATATAAAACTTACAAAACTGCATGATGACAGTGAATATAAGCCTGCTCTATATTTTTGATTAATTTTGACCTGTTGGCATTCTAGTTTATTTTCATACACATGAGGCCTACCATGCTGTAGTATTACCATGATGACAAAGTGGTTTTATTCCGACGAAGCATCTCAACACTATAGTTATTGTCATATCCATATGATAATGTTTATTCATGCTTCAGCTGCTCTGTCACACACGCAAAATTAATCTTGTCTCACTTATTTTACTTAAACAAAATGTGCCCATGATATGCATGCCATGCTAATGTCCTACTATGTCTGAATGTATGTGTTTGACAATGCTGTTGTGGCATTGTTGGCCTTGTCTTGCGCACAACAAAATAAAGAAAAATTAAAAAAAACATGGATAATATAAAACCTAATAAATATGACAGTCAGAATGTAAAAAGAAAAGAGAGAGAAGCCATCAAGGAACTGCAACAAGATCCTGATATTACCATTAGACCAGCGGACAAAGGAGGTGGCATAGTGGTCCTGATGTAGAATTATTAAAAATCTTTATTGAACTTGTATTGAATTATTGTACTAACTCCATTTTAACCTCACACTGTGACAGACCCTCCATTTTGTCCTCATTACCTGACAGATTCTCCATTTTAAACTACATTACATGACAGAATTTCCCAGCAACATTTAATACAATGAACAGAGACTGTATTTTCTATAAAGACATGACTAACTCAGGAATTGCTGAATCTCCTGTAATTTGCAACATAGTATAATTTGAAGGCCATGAGAACACTGTACTAATGAAATGTTCTATTCATAAGAGAATCTTGCACCTGACCACAAGACTGACATCACTAACTGTGTAAAATGACGCTCAAGCCCCCCTTTCCACCGAGTAAACCTCATGCTGGGAAAGATGGCGCTTGAGCCCTCTGTCCACACCCGTGTCCAGAACAATACCACCTCTCGGTGGGTGGACACTTAGCTAACCACTTAGTTTTTGAGCCAATTAATCATATTGATGGGTGGTCACTGACACAAACGCTTAACAATTAATCCAATTAACGATGTTTATTTACTGATATCTCGATAATCAATGATGATGCAAAGTTCCCCTTAAAAGGGCCTGCGAGCCCGCTCTTGCTTCACTTGCCAATAAATTTCCTCGAAGTTATTTTAACCTGAACTCCGTGTGTCAGTCTGAATTACTTCAGCGTATATACGCAATTCAATCTTTTATAATTTGGACAGGAACAGATAGACATTTAAACATCTTTGTTTATTTCTAAACTACACTATAACAATTTGGCGCCCAACGTGGGGCATCGGGCTATGGCCTCTGGCCGGTAAGCCGTCCTAAGGAAGACGCTGTTGGACGGAGGAATCCAGGGGGAAGGAAGGGGAGACTGATCACCTCCAATTACACGGTAGAGACTTCTGCAGAGCCACCGGTATGTTCCGGCCCCTTTGATTGACCCGTCCACGTGTCTGTGACTGCTTCCCGGGAGGACATCAAAGACAGGTAATATCTTGCCCGGTGTCTTGTTACTCACTTGTTTACCTGCATTTAGTCTATCTGTTGCCTGGGTGTGTTTGAATTGGCCTGTTTCAGTTAAGTGCCCGGGTAGAGTGTTTGTCTGTTTACCCCTTTTGGGATAAAGGGGGGGTGGACCTGCGGGGGTTTTGCTTGGGGTCCTCTGTTTGCTTGTTTGCCTGTTTACCCCTTTTGGGATAAAGGTGGGTGGACCCAGGGGATTTGCCTGGAGTCCTGTTGCCTGTTTACTCCTTTTAGGAGCCACGTGGCTGTGGCTGTAAGGAAAAAGGGGGGTGGACCTGTGGATGCTTTCCTGGGGGTCTTCTTTGCCTGTTTACCTCTTTTAGGAGCCTCGTGGCTGTGGCTGTAAGGAAAAAGAGGAGGGGGGAATCTGTGGAGGGGTGTAGACTCATTGCTTCCTGGGGATTCCCCATGGTGTCACTTTGATAGCCTAGCTAGCCTCATTGTGCACATAACTCTGCTTGCAGAGAGGTGGTAACCCCCAGCTTCGAGCGCTGAGGCTGGTGGAATTCCAATTTTTTTATTTGTGGCGGGCGGATTCAAGCAGGCATTGCTTGTCTCCAGCACCACGTGGTAGTGAGACTTATGAGTGGGTTCATAGGGGCGCTACGGGAGTGAGGATAGAGGTGGCCACACTTAGTGGACTGCTGTAACGAGGGAGGCTAGACAGGATTCGGGTCGGAGAGGATTGCTGTTTCCTGTGGCCGCTGGTAGTGAGACTTACGAAAGTCGTTCTCCGAGCGGGGACACTACGAGGTTGAGGGAGGTGACTTCGGTCACACGAGTAAAGGAAAGGAATTACTGTTGATTTTATTTGAACTGTGATGCATGCACTGTATTTCAATTGTATTGTTGTGTTTTTGTTTAATTAGGAGTAATTTAAACTCCTGTGTCTGTCTCTAAAATTTAACCTTACTTTGTACCTTTTCTACACTTCCTGTATTATTACTCTATCCACTCCTATTTCTCTTGATAGAGAAGTGATTGGTCACACACTTCTCACCCCGCTCCAATCCATGTCTACCATCTCGGGTAGGCGGATTCAGTGACTAGTCTACGTTTTGGGAAGACGCACTTGAGGGGGACCCACCCTTCTTGAGTGGCAGTCGAGCATTGTAGACGTTCTGTTTCATTTTTCTTTCCCTATATCTGGGACGCCTGTATAGGGGGAGGGTACTATGGGACAGGAATTGAGTAAGCCCAGTAAGGGCTGGCTCGCATGTGATTTAGTTGAAGACAGAGAGGGTGAGGAGATGGTTAAAGGTGTTGAAAGGATTGCTAAAGTGTGTAAAATTGCTGTGCCTTCATGTGGTAGATTGCAGCCAGAAAGCTGGCGTAGATTACTGACAGAGAAGAAAGGCAAGCTTACAGATAACGATCTATTGAAGACTGCTGAAGCATGGTACAGAGTAGCGAAGGCTATTCAGCAGGAAGGTTGGGTTGAGGAAGAAATAAATCACAAAGGTGTGAAATTGTTTGTATATCATAATAATTGTGTTGCTGGGGTATTCCCTCAGCCAGCGCCCCAAAATGGCGCCCAGGGGATGTCTATCCCCAAGGTTCAGTCAGCAATAGGTGATAGCCAGCTGACTATGTTCCCCACTCCCAATCCTCCCAACACCCATCCTGTCACCTCCCCTGTTTGCCCGGTCCTGAATTCTGATGGATCTTTCTTTTCCCCTTCGCCATCCCTAACATTCCCATCATCCTCATCCATCCCTACACTACCTTCTGTGTCTAATCCAAACATTTCATCTGCCATGCCTTCCCTACACTCTCTCTCCGTTGATAATCCTACTCTCCCATCTGCATCCGCCCAACTAACTAACCCCTCCTCCCTTGCTACCGCCAATCCTACTGCACCCGCTCCGGCTCCTCCTTCTACACCCACCTCTACTAATCCCTCTTCGTCTTCTCCCTTACTCACTTCTCCCACGACCCAAGTTCCCACCTCCTTCCCTAACCCCTATGTTACTGTCCCACCCTCCCCAGGTTCCGCCCCAATCCCCACCCAGATGGCTTGGCCATACCCCTTCCCATACCCCATGTCCCTGCCCTATCCGAATTATCCATACCCTCTTCCCCAAGCCACTCCCCAGATCCCGGTCATGCCCAGTCCGGCACAGTCTGCCCCGGAAGTGCCCACATCCAACATGGCCGCCACTTCTTCCCTTAACCCTAACGCAGCTTCCTTTCACGCCTCCAATATGGCGGCCCCCAGTCCTCCGGCGCCTCTGATGCCGGTACTTCCCGATGATTATTCACCCCAAGCTCACAACTCACTAGCCACCCCAGCATCTGGGAATCCCTCATTTCCCCCGGTTCTATCACCTCAGGTGGTTCCCTTACGTAGAAGGGCCCAGATCATAGATGAGGATGAGGATGACGGGGTATCCCAGGACTCATTGGAGGCTGCGGGGGCCTCGGCCCACCGTTCCATCGATGATCCTTTTGGACATAAAGGTCGGGGAGAACGGGCCCCTCCCAAATATGTTGCTTTTAATCCCACTCAAGCTAGTGCTTTAATGAAATCACTCCCTGACCCAGAAAAGCAGCCTATGCCTTTTTACCGAGGGATAGTCCAGATTCAAAAGACTTATTCCGCAGCATGGCGTGATTTACTGAGCATTTGTGCTATTAAAGCCGGGGATGCATATTGGCCCAGCATGGCCCGCCACCTCAGTACAGATTTACTTGTAAGTGATGTTGATTATCCCTCCGGAGTAACTTTTTGCAACCAACTAAGAGAATGGGCTAAGGACAAACTTGCAGATCAGGCTGCTGGCCTTACTGATATTATACAAGATAAAGGAGAATCAGTGGAAAGGTTTCATGCAAGACTGTATCAAATGTTCACAGATTTGGGGTTTGATCTTACTGACAAGATTCATTCACAAATGCTGTCAGGTGCGTTTGTCCAAGGTGTTAAGGACTCCATACGCAAGGGAATCATTGCCGCACGCCCTGAATATAAGGTTGTTCCTCTGGATACTTTACTCTTAGTTGCTAGAGGTCTGGAATCTGCCCAGACTCCAAGAAGGCCCAGTTCAGCTCCTCTCATGGTGTCCCGCTCCACTCCTGTCCCAAAAGGCACCAAACCTGAGGATGGACATTGCTTTAATTGTGGGGCTAAGGGACATTTCAGAAGTGACTGCCCTGAACCCAAGAAAGAACCCAAGAGGCTGCCTAAGCCTGCCCCTGCCCCCAAGGCCACGAAAACAGTTCCAATAGTTGAAGAACCAGATGATTAGGAAATTGGCAAGCCTGTGTCATTAACCCCTGTCATGGCAGTGTCTACAGGGGATAAGGGGGGGCCACTTGCCACAGTGTCTTTACCCATTGAGGGTCAACCTACCACATTTCTTGTTGACACAGGTGCAGCCCGAAGTGTTCTACGAGAACAAGACCTGCCAGACCCATCTTTTCTGTCAAATATTGATGTCTCTTGTGTTGGAGTGGATGGCCAGCCAAGACACAGTCCTTTAACAACTCCATTACGAGTTGGCAACTACCCTAGCCTGCTTGCTCATTTCGTGGTATCCTCCACATGCCCAATTAACCTGTTAGGCGCTGATGTCCTCTCACGCCTGCAGGCATCTATCACCTTCACTCCAGATGGACAGGTAGAAATGTCTACACCTCTATCTGAATCAGACACCTCAGCCTTGTGCTCCCTGCCTCTGATGCTGCATTTAGAAGAACCCCGTGGGGAAGCAGCGGAACAGAGGTCCAACTTTCCAGATGTGTTAAAAACAAAGGTGCCTGCTAAATTATGGTCCTCAGGCCCAGAGGACATAGGTCACCTAAATGTCCCACCTGTGGTGGTAAAGCTCATTCCAGGAGCAAAGTTACCAAGAAAACCACAATATCCTTTAAAACCAGCTCAGGCTGCAGCTATTTCAATTCAAATCAAAGCACTCTTGGAGAAGGGCGCTCTAGTGAAATGTAAATCAGAGTGTAACACCCCATTATTTCCTGTGAAGAAGAAAACTCCAAAAGGTGAGCCAGAGAAGTACAGAATGGTTCAGGATCTCCGTGCTGTCAATGAAGCAACTGTCCTGGACACCCCTCTTGTACCAAACCCTCACACTCTGCTCTCTGGAGTCCCACCATCTGCAAAATACTTCACAGTCATTGATCTGGCTAATGCCTTCTTCAGTGTCCCACTGGATCCAACCTGTCAATACCTGTTTGCTTTCACCCATGAGATGCAACAGTATACCTGGACTGTCATGCCCCAAGGGGCACAAAATTCTCCAAGCCAATTTGCAAGAGCCATGTGCTCCATCCTTGACCCATGGCAAGCAGACCACCCAGAAGTTGTTTTGCTTCAGTATGTGGATGATTTACTGCTCTGTGGAGATGATATACCCACAACTGAAGACTGTTCAATTAGTCTCCTTTGCTATCTGGCAGAACAAGGGTGCAAAGCATCACTTCTCAAGCTGCAATTCTGCCAACCTTCAGTAATTTTCCTTGGTCATTGCCTATCTCAAGGTACCAGACATCTCACTCGGGACCGAGTCAGAGCAGTACTGGATATTCCACCTCCAAGGACTTCAAAATCTCTTCATGCCTTCTTAGGCCTCATTTCCTACTGCAGAGCATGGATCCCAGAAGCCTCTCTGCTTATGCAACCTCTCTATGATGCACTCAAGTCAGACCCATTCTGCCTGACCAATGAAGCTCTGAATAATTTCCGCACTCTAAAACGTGCCATTGCATCTGCTCCTGCTTTGGGCCTACCAGACTATACCAAACCCTTCAAATTGTTTGTCTCTGAAAGACAAGGCAATGCTACAGGAGTCCTTACTCAAACAAATGACTTAAGAGGCCGACAGAGGCCTATTGGATATTTCTCCTGCCAGCTGGATATTGTGGCCAGGGGGGCCCCTTCCTGCCTTAGGGCTGTTTTTGCTGCAAGAGAACTGATTGAAAGAACCGCAGACCTGGTCCTCGGCCACCCTCTGGTTGTTCTGGCCCCTCATGACATTTCTGCCATTATCAACCAAGTCCAGCTCAAGCATGTGTCACCTGCCAGACACCTGCGCCTACAGTGTCATCTTCTTCTCCCTGACAACATTTCCATACAAAGATGTCAAGTTCTTAATCCATCCACTCTTCTTCCACTCCCTGAGGGGGGTATCTACTATGGGTTTATCATAGATGAAACCTACATCTACCTTCTCTGTGGGTGCATCAAGAGAATGCATCCTGATTTAACATTTTATGAAGAAAAGACACCTCTCTGTGAAGGCCCTGACTATGCCTTCTGTACCATGTGGTACAAGCCAAACATCACTCCTGAGCCTTGCTATGAAGACGAGCTTTATCATTGGATGGAAGTAAGCTCACTGCTAAAGATTTCTACTGTGACTCTGAAGGCAATAGCATGGTCCTGATCCAACTACCCCAGAACTCAATTACCTGTACCGCCATTGGGATACTGCTATTCCACATATCCCTGTCACCAAGTTGAAAACAAGATCGTGGAATGATCTTGGGCCCATGGCAAAATTATGGGTCACCATGGATGAATCACAGCTACAGGAAAATGGCATTGCCAAATACCCAGCAACTGATCTTCTTGAAGCATGGCCATGCCATTTCCTGGAAAAAGAATTTCAAGATCTAGTCATAGTAAATGATTATGACCCAGAAACACCTCATGACTGTTTTGAACAGATGAAAATGGAGACAATACACTTACCAACTGTGCATGAGAATCCATTACCAAATCCTGATTTTACCCTGTTTGTGGACGGTTCAAGGTATGCTGATGAAGAAGGAAAATACCATACAGGATACGCTGTAACCACAACAGATGAAGTTATCAAGTCATCACCTTTACCACCAGCAATGTCTGCAAAATTTCCGAAGGAAAACGTGCCAACATCTACACAGATTCAAGATATGCTCTGGGTGTGGCACATGACTACGGCCTCATTTGGAAGACAAGAGGATTTCTTACCACTGCCGGTACACCAGTCAAACACAGCTCTGCAATCAAGGAACTAATGGATGCCCTCCTACTCCCTGAAGAAGTGGCCGTTTTGAAAGTCAAGGCACATGGGAAGTTGGATACAGATGAAGCGAGGGGCAACCATTTGGCTGATCAGGCTGCTAAGCAAGCAGCCAGAGAGTTGCAGGAAGTGGATGAAGAAGTGTCCGGACAAGAAGAAGAAGTTCCTATTTTTACCCTGCAGACCCTCCCTACTGACCTAAGAATTTTGCGGGAACAGCAAGCTGCAATTACCCCCGAAGAAATCCAGAAATGGAAGAAGAAAGGAGCTATCCTAAAGGACGGAATATACTACAACAACTTTAAATTCTGCCTTCCTAAAAATTTATATCCAGCAGTTGTCCAATGGGCACATGGACCTGCACATTTGTCAAAAGACCTAATGGCCGCCCTCATACAAAAGTATTATGAAGCACCTGGAATCACAACATTGATCAACAGCTTCTGTAGGGCCTGTGTCATTTGTGCAAAATGCAATCCAGGGAAACCAACCAAGGTGCCCTTGAAACACCTGGCTAAGCCCATGTACCCATTCCAGAGAATTCAAATTGACCACATACAAATGCCCAAGAGTGGGCCTCATGAATATGCACTAGTAATAGTGGACATGTTCTCAGGCTGGCCAGAAGCCTACCCAGTAGCCAATATTACCGCCAAGACAACAGCAAAACGTCTACTTGCAGATATTGTATGTAGATTTGGACTTCCAGAAGTCATTGAAAGTGACCAGGGCCCAGCTTTTACAGCAACAGTGACTAAATAAATTTGGACTGCTCTGGGGGTGACCCTAGCCTTTCACACCCCTTACCACCCACAAAGTAGTGGTAAAGTGGAGCGCATGAACGGCACTCTAAAAGCCAGAATGTTAAAAATGTCACAAGAAACAAAGATGCCCTGGCCAGAAAGCCTGCCAATAGCTTTATTCAGCGTTAGGCACACACCTAGAGGGAAGCACTCATTATCCCCATATGAGATTCTATTTGGGACAGCACCCAGACTAGGTTGTTATTTTCCGCAACAGTTGCAGCTTCAATCTGATGTTTTAGTAGACTATGTAACTGAACTTGCAAGTGCCTTAAACAAAATACATGCCCAAGTTTTCTCTTCAATTCCAGATCCCGATTTGGATACAGGTACCCACAACCTGCTTCCCGGAGATTGGGTTCTGGTCAAGAAATTTGTGCGGAAAAATACCCTGGAACCAAGATTTGACGGTCCATTCCAAGTTCTCCTGATCACCGCAACCTCCGTCAAATTGGCCGGCAGGCCACATTGGATCCACGCTTCCCACTGCAAGAAGACTCCTGCCCCAGAGGAAGCAGATACCGCACAACCATGTACCTCTGGTACGTTATCTCCTTAATTAGTCTAATTAAGGCCCAGCAAGTAGCCATCACCAAAGATGTTAGTGGGTACACCTTCTGGTATAATTCATCATGCACCCATGTGGCTACTTATACCTTTGATTACTGCGATATCGTAGAATGCCCATTTCCTACATCACAGATTCAGAATATCTATAGAGATATCCCTCATGCAAAGGACCCCTATGTTTGTGTAGTTGACAAACAATGGGGGCACAATTGTGACCATTGGGGGGCGGCGGGATGGAAATCCGGGCCTGCCTGGGGTTACAAACCAAAAAGTGCCTTATCTAAAGTAGATGATCATGGTAGATCCCTCCTCCAAAGAATGACTCTGAGAAAGCCTGGAGGAGGTACACCAATGAAATTAATTCTAAACATTGAGCAGCCAAGCCCAACAGATGCAGACCAGTATGTAATGGGAATGTATTGGAAAAAAGGTTCCTATAACAAGTTAGGGCATTTCTACCTTAAAGATATGTGTAACTCTTCTGAGTGGCAAGGGGCCACTCATATGGTCTCAAATCCATTAAAACCTCACATCCAGTCCTTTAAGGACATGATGGCCATCGCTAACCCCACTTTTGAAGATACCATGGCCGCTGAAACCGGTTTTAATGATGTTAATCTATGGTTAGAATGGATGAAATATAATGCCAACAATCATAACAAAACCGCATGCTATGTGTGTGGCGGTGCCCGGCCTCACCTGGGCACCGTGCCTTTAACCCTGCCTGTAGATATAGAAGAATGTGTTTTGAGTCTTTTTGCCTATCACTACGATTTCAACAGGTCCATATGTAAAGCATGGACAGTAGAGTATCCTCTTCTAGCCAAGGATGTGAAACCCCCAGATGGTATTACAGTATATAAAGGTAATTACACTTGTTATGCTAATTATGATGGAATTGGTGAATTCTTGGGTAACTTCTCTAAGGGGTATTGTGCTACCTACAGAAATGTCTCCATGAACTTGTTGCAGTTCCATACTAGGTCATTAGGGGATATTTACTGGCTGTGTGGGGATTTACAGCTAAGATCCAGAATGGACAAGGAATGGTGGGGGGAGTGTACTTTGGCCAAAGCCATTATGCCTATACACATTATCTCTGACACACACTCCAACACCCATGAGTCCAAACACACCTCAGCCAAGGTTAAGCGCGAAGCCCCAGTAAAAGGAAGTTTTGATCCTCACATTTATATTGATGCCATTGGGGTGCCTAGGGGGGTGCCCAATGAATTTAAAGCAAGAGATGAAGTTGCTGCAGGATTTGAATCACTTTTTACCATAGTTACCGCAAACAAGAATTTGAATTGGATAAATTACATTTATTATAACCAACAGCGCTTTGTTAATTACACCAGGGATGCTCTCCAGGGATTAGCCGAACAGTTGCAGGCAACATCCCAAATGGCCTTCCAGAATAGAATGGCCTTAGATATGATTCTAGCCGAAAAAGGAGGAGTATGTAAAATTTTGCCCGACACCATGACATGTTGTACTTACATCCCAGAAAACACAGGCCCTAATGGTAAAGTTACCTTAGCCATAGAGAAATTGAATGAACTCTCTGAAGAGTTAAAAAGGAATTCTGGGATAAAAGATCCCTGGGACAGATGGTTTGGTTGGATGACAGGATGGCAAAAAGCTTTAATGCATATTGGTATAGCAATACTAATTTTTCTTTTTATCTTTGCTCTTCTCGTTTGTTGTGTCCTCCCTTGTCTGACAAAATCCCTCATGAAGACTGTAGACCAAGCGGCACCTACTTTCACACATCTCGAAGTTGATGACCAAGATTTCCAAGATCTCAACTCACCCTGTATACCGCTGCAAACTATCCCTTTTGTTGATAAAGTGCGAGAGTTCTAGGAAGGGACCAACTTAGGGACAGCATCTGTCAGTGAATGGTAAAGACCCCGTGTGGAGAAGTGGTGGACAAGCCACCATGGGCCACCCATGGGAGTGAAGTGTTCGAGAGCCATGCTGACGATGAGTTAGCCTATTAGGGTCAGAGTTAGGGACAGAGTTGCACTTTGCATTAACATCTAGCTAGCGGCCACAGGGTTTCTGTGCCTTTGGGCTAACACGTCTTCTGGTACTAACAAATAAAGTTTATCTCTTAGAATCTAACATTTCATAGGGGGGACTGATGTAGAATTATTAAAAATCTTTATTGAACTTGTATTGAATTATTGTACTAACTCCATTTTAACCTCACACTGTGACAGACCCTCCATTTTGTCCTCATTACCTGACAGATTCTCCATTTTAAACTACATTACATGACAGAATTTCCCAGCAACATTTAATACAATGAACAGAGACTGTATTTTCTATAAAGACATGACTAACCCAGGAATTGCTGAATCTCCTGTAATTTGCAACATAGTATAATTTGAAGGCCATGAGAACACTGTACTAATGAAATGTTCTATTCATAAGAGAATCTTGCACCTGACCACAAGACTGACATCACTAACTGTGTAAAATGATGCTCAAGCCCCCCTTTCCACCGAGTAAACCTCATGCTGGGAAAGATGGCGCTTGAGCCCTCTGTCCACACCCGTGTCCAGAACAATACCACCTCTCGGTGGGTGGACACTTAGCTAACCACTTAGTTTTTGAGCCAATTAATCATATTGATGGGTGGTCACTGACACAAACGCTTAACAATTAATCCAATTAACGATGTTTATTTACTGATATCTCGATAATCAATGATGATGCAAAGTTCCCCTTAAAAGGGCCTGCGAGCCCGCTCTTGCTTCACTTGCCAATAAATTTCCTCGAAGTTATTTTAACCTGAACTCCGTGTGTCAGTCTGAATTACTTCAGCGTATATACGCAATTCAATCTTTTATAATTTGGACAGGAACAGATAGACATTTAAACATCTTTGTTTATTTCTAAACTACACTATAACAGTCCTCCCTACAGAAATCTAAAACACAGAAGCCTTGCACCAACTCAATGATGGGTCAACATATGTAAAACCAAATTCTGATCCTATCCCTATAGTTAAGAAGATCCTTAAAATTTTCCTAGACAAAGGGAAACATTTTGATATTTTAAATTATAAATACTTTACTTATTTAAATGTTTTAAACCCAATAATACCGGTAATATGTTTCCTACCAAAAATACACAAGAATGATAACCCAGGCAGGCCAATTGTGTAGGGCATTAACTCTCTGCTATCCAATTTGTCAGAATACTTAGAGATAATGTCATCAGTTAAAAAAGTGACATCTTATCTAACAGATTCAATATCCCTTTTTCAACATTTCGAAGGCCAGATTATATTTTAGCTACATGCAAGGTACAATCTCTCTAAACTGTCATTCCAGACGATCTAGGATGTGAAGCAGTTAGAAGGATTTTAACACAAGAAAAACAATTTCCTGACAGATTTTATTATTGAAGGTATATTGCAGGCTTATATTGTCTAATAATTATTTTTGGTATTTGGACTCTTTTAATCTACAAAAAAAGGGAAAGGCAATGGGACCAGGTTAATCCCTAGTTATGCGAATATGGCGGATTGGGAAACCACCACCATTTGGGGCAAACTGTAACATATTCATCCTCACTTTGCGGTATCTGCGCTCAGCGGCCATGCGTCAATGTACCTGACTCCTGCAACATGTTGATGGAAGCAGGCCGCTACGGATCCAAACATAATTATAGTCCAACGTCCACCCACGTTGATGACGATGTCATTGTTGTTCTGGGGTCATAGGCCGATTTTGGCTAATCAGATTTGCAAAGGGCTTGTTTAAACGCATTTTTACTTCTCATCATTGCCCTGTCATGTTTTCCCTTAGTGGTTGTCCAAGAGTGTGTTCCTGAGCATTTATTTCTGGTTATTGACTTTGGCTTTGTTTTGACTTCCCTGTATTCTGGTATCCTTGACTTCTTGCTTTCCCTTATTGTTGTGTCCCATTCTGTTGTCCCCAACCTCAGCAAGTATTCTGACTATACTTTCGTTTGTTGAGTCCTGCCATTCTAAGGCCTGGTAAGATGTTACCTTTTAGTCCTTGGTGTGATAGAGTTCTACGTGCTGGATCAACTAGTAATCCTGACATAACGACAGGGCAATAGATCATGTAGAATTGTGTCAACACATAGTGTAGGAAATTGGCATTCCGTGAAATCTTTGTTTGTCACATATCAGTTTTCATAACAATCGAATCAAATATCTTGCAGTTAACTTATGTTTATTCAAACATAACAATCCATCTGGTAATAACAAATGTCTTTAACATTCTTTGTCCAATACAGAGAGCAATTTTCTAGATGTTATCCATTTTTGATGTTAAAGGTATTGGCCACGAATTCTAAACTACAATCAGTTTTATGGGTTTAAAATTCAGTTACAGAGGGGAGTATACATAAGATTGCCTTACTTTAAATTAAGTGGCTATCTTAGAAAAAGGGGAGTTACTTAGCATCATTTGAAATCTATGATTAAAGTCATACGTTATATTTGGCGGCAAGCTATGTAAGACAAAGAACTTCTATATACATGATGTAATGAATAATTGCCTGTAGAAATGTGAGTCTTCAAAGGAATTCCGGCTTTCAAGGCTAGGTCAAAGGTTACTATAAACAAGCCCTTCAACATGACTCTTAAAGTGAACCAGATGTGGTCTCCATTCCTATACAATGAAAGTCTGTAATACTCTATAGGCCAAGGTATGGCTTCTC
Source organism: Pelobates fuscus (assembly GCF_036172605.1). NCBI lineage: Eukaryota > Metazoa > Chordata > Amphibia > Anura > Pelobatidae > Pelobates > Pelobates fuscus. The sequence goes on along the minus strand of NC_086317.1, from coordinate 110,789,190 downwards.
AATTTCAGTGTTCTTGAAGCAATCCGAATAAAACTTATAATATTTATATCAACACATTAAATACATTTAAAGTACATAATAATATTTTTCAAGCCCCTCTTTGATGCTTTATTTTAATGAATTTTAAAATATTGCATCATAATAACTTATACCAATTACTTATGGGATTTTAATGTTGTTCTCTGATATTGGTCTCTAAGTATCAGTTTACAAGGAAAGGCCTTTTAACACAGCCATTTCCAGTTGTCTGTATTGCTTTTTACACTCCAAGAGGGAGAAGCAAGTCATTTTAACCCTTTCATTTCTGAACTCCTAAGAACAAAATTCTTGTTACAATTACTTTTACATTTTTCACTAATTCATTAATTTACCTTGGGCATTGATTTTACCTAACATTAATAATAATGGTATCATAGTTATTATGCTGTGTAATTGTATACAGTTTATATTAACCAGAAAACACAATCGGTTTGATTTAGTCCATGAAATATTGTCCTCTCCAATCGAATCCACAAGCACAGTCTCTTTGAAAGTCCATAATGTCCTTTGAAAGTCCAAACAATTTGTCCTTTTATTTAAAATCATACAGGTTTTTGTCCATGTAAAACAGTATTGGTTCTGTAATGAAAAACAGATGGCAGTTTACTATTCTTATACATTAGTAAATTTCTTATACATTAGTAAATTTCTTATACCTTAGTACATTTCTTTTACATTGATCACTAGACACAAGAATTGATTTATTACACTTTGTACCAATGTTTGCTTTTTAAACCTGTAACACAGTTTGTTCTAATTTTTATTCTTAGACTAACATAAGGACCATAAGGACCTTCCCAACTTGTTTTTCATAGACCTGGTGTTTTAAATGATTTTTACCTTTGCCTTGTAACCTTGCTTAAACATATCTGCATTATTCCCCTGTGTTACTTCTTTATATTTATTTAATTTATTTTTATAGCGCCATCAGATTCCGTAGCGCTGTACAACTTTAACACATAGTTTACCATAAGGGACGACATTTGAAGTAGCAAACTTCAAATCTAACAATAGATGTTCCTGTAATACTTTCAACTATTCAGCTTGTTCTGCTGTAACTTTGAATGTACTTGGAACAAAAGGTTCATTAGGGAAAGTGATTACATAGTTCTACATGTCACTAACTCATGAGGTGACACTTGAGTTTGGATTTGCAGGAATAGACATTAATACTCCTGGTAAATATGTTAACCAATTACTCTTATCTTAAAGCATTTTTATTTCTATTTTATTTTATTCATTTTAATTTAGAAATTAATTTATATAGAGTACCATGGTATTTTTGCCAAAGGAACTCTCTGCAATTTTGGTTTCTAGTATTTAGGTCTTGGATTAAAGAGCACATATGAGACACTTCTGCAATATATTTATACACTTTTTGTTTTAAATTAGGATGATACAATTTATTTTGCAGGACCTTAAATAGTTGTCCTGTACCCAAATGCCCTGTGTACTATGATTGAATACAATCAGCCCTTGTAATAAGCCACTAGGTACAAATGTTTGTGTTTCATTGTGTTTAACCCTGTACATGCCAGTTTCAGTATCTAGATCCATTCTTTTTATACTGAAAGCTACATCCTTCCATTCTCTATCTGATCTTATAGAGTATTTGTTGTCTTTTACTAACAGTTGCACTCATTACATTTCTCAAGTATTACAACTCCTCATACAAAGTTTCCTTTAATTCCTGATCTACAAGTCTGTTTCACAACAACAAGTTAAACCTTTATTTTCTGCTTAATTAAACAGTTCTGCCAGAATACCTGCATGTTTTAAAGCTTTATCCTGATAATCTACCATTCCTCGTTTCTCCATATTGGGAGGTGAAGTGTTAAAGCTTTAACTACATAACTGCTGTCACTGATTACATTCACTGGGTCATATATTGTTATTTCTAGAACTTTCTTTACAGACTCTAACTCCGCTTTCTGAGCAGACATATGGCCTGGCAGTCTATCTTTGCAATTCTTTTGTTTAATCGTCATATATGTCATAACCTGTGTGATGTGATCCATCAACATAAAATCTCGTCACTCCACATACAAACTAGAAATCCCTTGTATTATTTGCTTCTCAAAAGGAGATCTGGATTATATTTCCATTTCCTTCTGACATCAAATCAGGAATAACATAGCTTTTACTGGTTTCTACCCTGGGTGGTTTATTTTGTAACTGGCTATACACTCCTAACTCAGAACAATTTTGTAACAGTTTTAGATATTTGGGGGGTTTGTAAATGTATCTGTCCAAATCCTGCCATTTGTTGTGTTGCTTCTAAAGCCCATCATACAGCCATGAGCTGTTTTACATAGGAAAACATTCCTCTTTCCACTGGATACATAATTTTAGAAAAATATCCCAGCATTCGTAAAGATTCATGCTACCTTTGCATTAAACTGCTATTAATGAAGAGACACCTGCGTAACATTGAACAATATATGGTACTGTTTCAATGGGAGCAGCTAGCACAGGCGCTTGTGTGAGAGCATCTTTTAACAGATTTAACTCTTTTCAAATTCCCCTGTCCAGATGATCTTATCTTTTATATTTTAGCATATTGCATAAGGGTTTTGCTATCCCTGTCATATCATATATAAATTCTCTGCTAACATTTATCAAGCTTAAACATTTCTGTAGATGATACACTGTCATTGGCCTTGGCAATTGCTGCAATGCTTTAACCCTTGCTGTACATGGCGTTTTACATTCTGGATCTATATTAACTCCTAGGAAAGTAAATCTTTCCTTCAAGATCTGCACTTTGAATGTGTTCAGTTTTAACCCATTATGTGCCAGTGTTTGACAATTATCACACAGTATCTGCTCACGCTCTTCCCTTGTTACTGTTTGAACTTAACAGATCATCAATATATTGCAAAATCTTATTCCCATACCCCAGGGGTTCCAATACTTGAGCCATTGCTTTATGAAAGTAAGCTGGTGAGGCGTGGAAGCCCTGTAGCAACACCTGGAACAGATATTGATGATTTTTAAAGGTAAAAGCATAGCAATACTAGCTATCTGGATTGAATGGTATAGAAAAGAACACATTGACTATATCCAATACAGAAAGTACTTAACATTAGCATCTATTTGCGCCATGATATCTGATGAGATTTACTTATTCACCACATACGTGTCTACAATTAAACCATAAGTGCCATTGGCTTGATTATTAGCCAAATGGTGACTTACATTTGGAATTACCCACTCTCAACACTCCTTGAGATACCAATGCTTTTATCACCTGATTCACACCTTCTTCTTATTCTTTGGGATCTTATATTGTTTAACTGCAGGGGGTCTAGAACTACAATTACAACTTGCAAATTCACTATCCCACACTCTTGTTTAGACTTAGAGCACACTGTGGGGTATTTAGTTTTAAGATATGGTACAACCTCATCATCTTGTTGTATAGAAGGTGACACTTCACTCTGTTTTACAGTTATATCATGACTAAACTATCTTAAATTATTAGGTTTAACCACTCAACCTGTTTTGCTCTCACCTAAAGCTTGCCATAAAACCAAATTTAATAAATCCACATACAACTTTTTTTTCATTGATAACATCCATTCCCATAATAATAGTACAGTGGGAGGAGAGGTGCAACTATAAATCACCAAAAGATTTTTCCTCCTTCAATCTCCACTTCATTATCATTGGATAGAATTCCATGTGTCTATTAAACTTAGAATGGATTTGTTGATATGCTTAAATTTTTAAAGGCAAGCGTGTTTTATTAGAGTCATTCCTGCTCCTGTTTCTAATAAAACTCTGTTATTTTTCCCTCTAGTCTTCCATAAATATATGGTCGCCCATCTTCACTTTGTTATCAGCAAGATAGATCTGATAATAGCTAGGGGTTTCACATCCCTATTTATTGGTGAGTTTAGGCAGATTTTACTTGTCGATTTGTGACACCTTTCTTTCAATGGCACTTAACATCAGTATACACTCTTCACATGAATTTGATATGTGAGGGGGGGTTGGTTGAAGATGTATGCTCTGTTTTTACAGCTGCCACTCTCTGTAGATTCTTATGGTCTGGGAAATTCAATTTTCTTTCCCTTTCACTGGGTAAGTTTTTTCTTCATATTTAGGACAATATCTCCTAGCATGACCTTATTGGTTGCAATTATAGCATACCATAGAATTACTCTAATAAAACCCTATAATATCTATCTTGGGGTGTGGCCGAATAGTTTTTAGTACCCTGGTAATTTTGTTAATTTTGTGGTCTTTCCTTAAACCTCACTCTAAAATTACCATATTCAATTAATAACCTCATTTCTCATTCTACCTTCTTCACTAGACACATTTTTAATAGGGGCCAGTCCTGCTGAAGTATCCCTAGACAAAAGTGTGTCTGTGCAACATTGTAGTTATTCCTGTGTTTTTCTTTTTTTAACAATTGCAAGGATTTCATAATTTCCATAGCAGCAAAATCTCTTAATCTAGCTCATTTGGTAACCCTGATATTCTAGAGACATATTCACTAACACTCTGCCTATGTTACTCTTTAGACATAGTAAACTGTTTTGTATCATTAATCAAATTCCATGCCTTATTCCTTAAATTAGCACAAACATGTCTATCATAATTTTCTCCATTTAAATTAATCAAAAATAGAAAATTCTAAACTATTCAAACCAGTTGCACACTGTACAACCATTAGCAATATATTTGGAAACAATTCCTGCAACTAAACTCTGGGCTTTTCACATTCTTTATCCTCCAACACATCAATGAGTTAATTTTTAACCCATTCACTTAATGAGGCTGGCAGCCAGATCAAACGACATCTGGTGGCTACCACATCACTAAATTTTTGTTTATTCATTTCACCTTCAAAAACCCTCATATTGTAAAAAGGTCCTCTCTGCTCATCATATTTAGACACATTTTTAATCAATCTGGCTAATCTGAGAGTATCCATCTGACCCTTTTTCTTGCACAATTTCCCCATTTTCCTATATCTTTTCTTCTCTTCTGCCCTTTTCACACAACTTCTACTTTAATCCAAATCTTTCAGATTTTTCCACAAAATATCTGTAACATTCCCCAGACTAACAATTTTTGCAAATTGTCAAAATTAGTAACAACGTCTAATATTGGACATGTGAGACATTGTTTTATGGGTTCTATTTAACAGATCAGTCTGATTCTTAAGCATTTCTTTCATTATATTAAAATCTTAATTTCCTTGACATTACTTAAACCTTTCAACAACTGCCGAGAGTCTGAGTTTTTGTTTCAACTAATGTTGCATCCAATGCACTCTCAAAAGAGAGCCATGGGGGGCGATTTCCTTCGTTTAACACTTTTAAGGAGATTTACAGTTTAACTAGGGGCTAGGTAAATTACTAGACCTTGCAACAACACATATATTTTTCAATTGTTTTTAACAACACATTTCTTTTTTTGTTTCGATGTATTACAAACATAACAATTACTGGTCTTTTTAAGTTGACACCATTCCTTTATAGAATCATTAGTTTCCAGAAAGCCTTTTGCCAGTAATGCAACTTTTTCTTTCCCTTTTAACCACATTGCTTTGCTCAATACCAGTTAATCTGTCTAACCATTTCAATACACAATAGCGTTTTCAGGATTAACTCTTTTACAGACAGATCCTGTTACATTTGACAGCAGTCTTTTGCTGCCAATCCATAATTAACTAAACAGTTAATACAATTTGTTTCAATATACATATGAGCAACTTCTACAGACATGTTAAAGACACATACCCTTGAAGTATTTGATTTCCACAGGTGTGCGCATCATCTGATGGAAGAATACTTTTTGGAATATGTAGTTATTTCTTGAGAATCCTCCGAAATGCCATCTTCGATCTGCAATTCGTCATAACATTTATTTCTTCATAAATAAAGTATGGATAAAAGGATCCAGATTGTCATCTCAATTATTATCGTCAAAATTATAATATATTATCAATATATTATCGTCATATTCTTCCGTCAGTACTGAGCATTTCCACGTTCGAACGATTTTTCCCCTGCGCAACTCTATTTTCGCATAGTAAAACTGAATGTTTAAATAAAGGATTTTTGGGATGCCATCCTGCTGTATCAGTCAATTGTGTTTCTCCTGTTTCAAGCCGGGTACTAAAGCTTTTTTCTTCAGGGAACAATTTCAACTTTTCTTCCGTGATTTTCTTATCTTCTTCTAGTAATCTTCTTGTAGCTTGTAGCAGTCATAATTCAGGCTTAATTCAAAAGTTTGCTGTTGTTGGTGCCCGCATTCTCCACCATTAAATGTAGGAAATTGGCATTCCGTGAAATCTTTGTTTGTCACATATCAGTTTTCATAACAATCGAATCAAATATCTTGCAGTTAACTTATGTTTATTCAAACATAACAATCCATCTGGTAATAACAAATGTCTTTAACATTCTTTGTCCAATACAGAGAGCAATTTTCTAGATGTTATCCATTTTTGATGTTAAAGGTATTGGCCACGAATTCTAAACTACAATCAGTTTTATGGGTTTAAAATTCAGTTACAGAGGGGAGTATACATAAGATTGCCTTACTTTAAATTAAGTGGCTATCTTAGAAAAAGGGGAGTTACTTAGCATCATTTGAAATCTATGATTAAAGTCATACGTTATATTTGGCGGCAAGCTATGTAAGACAAAGAACTTCTATATACATGATGTAATGAATAATTGCCTGTAGAAATGTGAGTCTTCAAAGGAATTCCGGCTTTCAAGGCTAGGTCAAAGGTTACTATAAACAAGCCCTTCAACATGACTCTTAAAGTGAACCAGATGTGGTCTCCATTCCTATACAATGAAAGTCTGTAATACTCTATAGGCCAAGGTATGGCTTCTCAATTTCAGTGTTCTTGAAGCAATCCGAATAAAACTTATAATATTTATATCAACACATTAAATACATTTAAAGTACATAATAATATTTTTCACATAGCAGCTTGCGAGAGAAAGCTAAAGGAGAATGATCACCATATGGATCAATTTGCCCAGGGTTTCAGTACAATTCTTACTCGAACAGCACATGTACAGCCTGCGGTTTCTACGAATATGTTTCTGACTAGTGTACCTCCACCTATAGTACATAAGGCACCAACTATCTCCCGATCTCCTCCCCCGCATTTTGATGGTAATATTCAAGAATGCTGGGGATTCCTGAATCAAATTAAGTATCATTTTGAGGCCTCACCGGGATCTTTTCCCTCAGATAGAGCTAAGATTGGTTACCCAATGAACCAACTTAAAGGTAAAGCCTTAGCTTGGGCCAGTCTCTTATGGGAGTGTAATAGGAGTATTGCACATAATTACCAGGAATTCCTTGTGGAATTCAAATTAACATTCAAACCATTAGGCAGGGAGGATGACGTCTCCACTGCCCTAATGCATATCAAACAAGGGAACCGGTTAGTGATGTCCCGAACAGTTCGCCGGGAACTGTTCACCAGTGAACATAGCTTGTTTGTGGCAAATGCGGCGGGCGAACATATGCGATGTTCGGTCCGCCCCGATTCATCATGGAGGTGGGAGGGTCTGGGAGGGTCTGCTGCTGATTGGCTGGAATGTGTCTGCTGACTGTGAGGTACAGGGTCAAAGTTTACTCAATGATGATGAATAGGGGGCAGACCGAACATCGCATATGTTCGCCTGCCGCGTTTGCCACGAACAAGCTATGTTCGCCAGCGAACAGTTCTCGGCGAACTATTCGGGACATCACTAGAACTGGTCTATCTCAGATTATGCCATAGAATTTTGCATCTTGTATTCTGAGGTAGACTGGACTAATAGCGGGTTAATCTCTGCATTTAAAAAAGGATTATCCAAAGCAATTCTGGACAAGATTGCTGCCAAAGATCTGCCTAAAAAATTAAATGAGTTTATCACATTTGTCATGCAAATTGATAATAGATTAAGAACCAGTGAAACTATCAGATATAAAACCAGATTATGGCTATGTCATTAGCACCTCATTTCTCCAGACCTATTGTTCCTGACCTCCCTGTACAGTCCGAACCCGAACCTATGCAGTTGTGGGTCACTAGACTGTCAGAGGCAGAAAGACAATATAGGAGAAAAGAGGTTCTATGCCTATACTGTGGTAGAAAAGGACACATGAAGAGTGCTTGTCCCATACGTCTGGAAAACATCCGCACCTAAGAACCGTAAGTGGGCAGGTCTTAGGTGTGATGGATACATACTCTGGGAATAACAAAAATAGATTCTTCCTTGATATTACGGTCAAATGTAACTTTGAAAGAAGAACTTTTCAAGCAAAGCCCTGATGAACTCAGGTGCAGCAGGAAACTTCATTGATGTGCATTTTGTAAAACAAAATGCTATACCTATCAAGGAGAGATTATCACCTCTGGCCGTTGAGGCTATTGATGGGAGACCTCTCTCTCAACCCTTAATTACCTACGAAACCTTGCCCATTAACATTTCCATTGGTGCCTTACACAAAGAAGACATAACATTCCAAGTAATTGCTTCTCCTTCTTGCCCCATCATATTAGGCTTTCCTTGGCTTATTAAGCACAATCCTCATATTGACTGGGCAAAAGGGGAAACATTGGAATGGGGGCAAGGACTGTACTGAGAGATGTATGTTGCACATTACCAAAAGAGTGGGCATCATTACATTACCCACTACTATGCCTCAGACCTCCGAAGTTCCCATACAATACTGGTAGGTTAAGGAGGTATTCAGTAAGACTCATACCAATATTCTACCTCCTCACAGATCATATGACTGTTCCATAAATCTGCTACAGCGCTATGCCATCCAAGGGAGCAGTATATGCTTTATCTCCACAGGAGAGTAGAAAAACGGAAGCGTATATCAAAGACTCCCTAAATAAGGGCCAGATACGTAAATCATCCTTGCCTGCTGGTGCATGGTTCTTTTTTGTATCTAAAAAAGATGGTGAGTTACATCCATGCATGGCATTAAACAAAATCACCATTAAAAATGCCTATCCCATTCCCCTCATTTCCGAATTGTTTGACAGATTCCAGGGTGCTAAAGTCGTTACTAAACTTGACCTCAGGAGTGCACACAATTTGGTAAGGATTAAGGAAAATCATGAGTGGAAAACAGCATTTAACAATAGAAGTGGGCACTATGAGTACCTTGTGATGCCCTTTGGGTTGTGCAACGCTCCGGCCGTGTTCCAGGACTTTATTAATGATGTACTCAGGGACTATATTTATTCATTTGTCCTAGTCAATCTGGATTTAATCCTTATTTATTCCCCTGACCATGAGACTCACCACAAACATGTCAAACAAGAATTGCAAACTTTACTTAAAAATCAACTTTATTGTAAACTGGAAAAATGCATTTTTAATCAGACGGAAGTACAGTTTTTGGGGTATAACATTTCTTCCTCTGGGTTTCAGATAGACCATCACAAACTAGAGGCTGTTCTACATTGGCCATTGTCCAATGGACTAAAAGCCATTCAAAGGTTTATTGGGTATGCCAATTATTACAGGAGATTTATAAAAGGGTTCTCTTCTGTGATAGCCCCCATCACCAATATGACACGGAAGGGAGCTAGCAGTACGATATGGTCTAAGGAGGCTAGAGAAGCTTTTGAACTTCTCAAACAAAGGTTTGCCTCTGTTGTCATATTGATACATCCCAACACCAGCAAACCCTTCACACTGGAGGTTGATGCCTCTGAAACTGGGGTAGGGTCTGTTCTCTCTCACAGGGAGAGTTAAGATTCCCGTTTGCATCCATGTGGCTACTTCTCTAGAAAGTTGTCTCCTGCTGAGTGTTATTATGATATTGGCAACAGAGAATTGTTGGCCATTATACTAGGCCTTAAAGAGTGGCAACATCTTTTAGAGGGTTCCAAGGACCCCCTTTTGATCATTACTGACCACAAGAATGTGGCTTATATAGGGGATGCTAAATGACTATCTTCTAGACAGGCTAGATGGTCTTTGTTCCTTTCTCACTTTAACTTTCAGACCTGTTCCCAAAAACGTGAAGGCAGACGCCTTATCTAGACAGTTTGATACTGAATCAGTACAGGGCCAAGAGACATCCCCTATTGTTCCACCTGAGTGTATCATCATTTCGACTGTCCTTTCCTTGTCATCTCCTCTGCTTGGCGCCATAATGGAGGCTCAGTCTCAAGGGAGATGCACGCGCACATTCTTGGGTCATAGGCCAATTTCAGCCAATCAGATTTGTAAAGGGCTTATTTAAATGCATTTTTATTTCTCCTCATTGCCTTGTTGTGTGTTCCTGACCGTTTATTTCTGGTTATTGACTTTGGCTTTGTTTTGGCTTCTCTGTATTTTGGTATCCCTGACTGGTGGTGTCCCATTCTGTTGTCCCCGACCTTGGCAAGTATTCTGACTATTCTTTGGTACGTTAAGTCCTGCCATTCTAAGGCCCGGTAAGAAGTTACCTTTTAGTCCTAGGTGTGATACAGTTCTACGTGCTGGATCAACTAGTAATCCTGGCACAAACTTTGATGAAATAAAAACCTGTTACAGAATAAAAAATGCAAACTTAGACCTTCTTTAAGAAAGTACACCAACCCAGTCAAACAGTCAATTCCTACATATACAGTGAAAATGTTCCACAATGGTAGATTTTAAAGAACATGCAACAAGCCTAAAATAATATTTGTAGAAAAAAATTACAGCTTAGAATTATTAGATAAAGGCATTAGATATGCTGAAAATCAAGATAGAGATAATCTTCTCACATACAAAAACAAAACAGTTACCAAGAACCCATGCTACCCTATCAGCCTAGATAAAATAACTAAAAAAAAATACCTAAATAAAATTATAAATAAACACTGGCATATAGTCAAAGAAGGCGATTTACTTAAAGGTGTCCTGCCAGGCAAACCATCAATTATTTCTAGGGGGACCCTAACCTAAAGGTTCACTTAACCAGATATTATACAAATGCAAGTTTAGCAAAATACAGGTACATTCTAGGGAAAACAGATGCATTGGGTTTACAATTTAAAGATTTAAGGAACTTACTGTTTTTCCTCAGCTTTTCAAATTAAACTGTAACCATTTCTAAACAATATTATGAATAGTCTTTGATGGTGGCATCTATGCAGTTAGGTAGCTGTTATTGTAACTTCACAAAGTACTTGTTGTGCAGGTTGGTATCAGTCAACCTACTTAATTTTTTTGCGGCATAAAAACTATGTGCAGCCAAATCAATTCACCAGATTTTTTTTTTCGTTGACTGAATTTTGTTGACATGGCAGTTCGGCTCATCTGCATTTTAGGACCATGCAAAATATTTGATAATGTTTAAGACAAGCAAAATAGTTTTTGTTTTCTGTTTTTAGACTAATCTTGGTAATATATTTATATGCATATCTTACTAGTCCCCATGCAATTATAGGTAACTTTTTATACCTTTGTCCCACCTAGTGTCTGGCTGTTAGAGATGTCCTTTTTCCCACCCACTCATAGGTATACCTTTTGAGTCTATAGCTTACACTTTAAGGAAATCCCCTCCCCTCCCCCTTTCATGATCATGTAAGACAAACCCCCTTTCATGGCCATTTCAATGTCCATTCTGTTGTTATGCCACTGTCATCAAGAGCCTGAAAACCCACTACATTATTCAGTGGCAACACATCACTATACAAATCATAGGTACAGTTTATAATTAGATTTTGTAGTGAGCAGGATGGGTTATTATCATGTTTGCCTTTAGATTTTGTCTTTTTTTTTTTACCTTAGTATTTGTCTTAGCTAATCATAAAATTACAATGCAGCAATAAAGAAGAATAGTTCTTTCCCAAGTCAGCAGTTTACGTCTTCTCAATACCAGCTTTATAAAAGCCTGCCCAGTGCCCAAATGTTTTTTACCAGGCTCCAAAGAAATCTGTAATATTACACATCTAGTAATCTGGTTTTGTATCTCCTGGGCTCCCGTTCTATTGCCTTGTGACACAATCTTGGTCATAATTTACATAAATGATTCTCAACAGTTATCAGCATACTTTTATTTTGCATTCCTTATTCATGCACTTGATTAATGTTCACTTTGTTTAAAAACCCTTCTCTTAATATATAAAGAAGTCTCATCGATATTAGTTAATCTGGCTTACATTGTATTCTATTTAACTGTCCTTGTTTATTGGCCTAGCACAATATTAACTACTTGTACTAAGGGGCTGACACAATTCACACAACTTATTATAGTGATAGGTATCTATTATTCACAGTTTTTATGCTTTATCTCTACTAAAAAAAAGGCTACCTGTCCTGGCCTGGTAGTCTTTTATAGTTGAGATAATATGCACTGTCCTTGCCAGGGGAAAAAAATATGCACTGTCCTGGCCAGGAAAAAAAACAAAAACAAACATCTTTATCTGCACAAGGTCTTTTTCCTAGATCATAGTTGATTAGAAACCATTCCATATGTCATTGGTCTTCCCAGATAATGTTTTACTTTGCTTTCACATTCAAGACACACAGTGCCAGTTGGATGATGAACGATCAATGGAGGCTAGCCCCATTTTCCTCCTTCCTGCCATCTAGATAACAGGTGCCCCATATCATCACTTGCCCCACATCATCACTTACACTTGTAAGATGTTTTTCTCTAGTAGTCATTAATTCAACCAACTTAATTTATTAATGGGTGTAGCTGTACGAATTTGGATGTTTACAGAATATGATCACATGGCACAGGTTTCTAGCAGAAGATCGTTAAAATAATAAAATATATCCTTAGATTTGCATATTTACAACATATAATTATTAGAGATGTTGCAAACATAAAATTTGCCGTTTGCGAATGGCGAACGAGAATTTCCGCAAATGTTCGCGAACGGGCGAACCGGGCGAACCGGGCGAACCGCCATAGACTTCAATAGGCAGGCGAATTTTAAAACCCTCAGGGACTCTTTCTGGCCACAATAGTGATGGAAAAGTTGTTTCAAGGGGACTAACACCTGGACTGTGGCATGCCGGAGGGGGATCCATGGCAAAACTCCCATGGAAAATTACATAGTTGATGCAGAGTCTGGTTTTAATCCATAAAGGGCATAAATCAACTAACATTCCTAAATTGTTTGGAATAACGTGCTTTAAAAAATCCGGTATGATGTTGTATCAATCAGGTAGTGTAAGGGTTACGCCCGCTTCACAGTGACAGACCAAACTCCACGTTTAACGCAACGCAAACAACCGCAAACAGTCCATTTGCACAAGGTTGGATACCAAGCTAGCCATGTCCCGTTCCTTGTCCTCACTGATGTCATTGAAGGTCTCTTCCTCCACCCAGCCACATACAACACAGGGTCCCCGAAAGGTGACAACAAGCCCCCTGGGACGCCTGCTGTGTTTGGTCTTCCACCTCCTCAAAGCCACCTTCCTCCTCTGACTCCTCTTCTTCAGACTCCTCTCTCTGCGTTATTATAAGGTGTGTTAAGTAGTACTATTCCTATCAGTTTAATCCCTGTTACGTCCCCTATCAGGGGACGTGTATATGGCATCGATTTTAGGAACCGGGAGATGGAAAAAGATGCTTGGTCGGTCCTAATACTTCAAATTTGGGGCACTGCGCGTGTAATCTAATGTGCCACCAGATAGGAGTGGTGTGTTAAGTAGTACTATTCTTATCAGTTTAATCCCTGTTACGTCCCCTATCAGGGGACGTGTATATGGCATCGATTTTAGGAACCGGGAGATGGAAAAAGATGCTTGGTCGGTCCTAATACTTCAAATTTGGGGCACTGCGCGTGTAATCTAATGTGCCACCAGGTAGGAGTGGTGTGTAAAGTAGTACTATTCTTATCAAGTTTAATCCCTGTTACATCCCCTATCAGGGGACGTGTATATGGCATCGATTTTAGGAACCGGGAGATGGAAAAAGATGCTTGGTCGGTCCTAATACTTCAAATTTGGGGCACTGCGCGTGTAATCTAATGTGCCACCAGATAGGAGTGGTGTGTTAAGTAGTACTATTCTTATCAAGTTTAATCCCTGTTACGTCCCCCTCATCAGGCCTTTTTTAGTCGAATGTATCGCCCACTGTCAGTCCCTTCGGGATCCATCCCTCATTCATCTTAATAAAGGTGAGGTAATCTAGACTTTTTTGACCTAGGCGACTTCTCTTCTCTCCTGCTGCACTGAAGGTCCTTTCTGACAGGACACTTGAGCGGGGCAAGCCAGAAGTTCTATCGCAAATTGGGATAGCTCAGGCCACAGGTCAAGCCTGCACACCCAGTAGTCAAGGGGTTCATCGCTCCTCAGAGTGTCGATATCTGCAGTTAAGGCGAGTTAGTCTGCTACCTGTCGGTCGAGTCGTTCTCTGAGGGTGGACCCCGAAGGGCTGTGGCGATGCGTAGGACTTAAAAAGCTCTGCATTTCCTCCATCAACAACACGTCTTTAAAGCGTCCTGTCCTTGCCGGTGTGGTCGTGGGAGGAGGAGGATTACTTTCACCTCTTCCCCTGTTAGATTCCCGTTGTGCTGTGACATCACCCTTATACGCTGTGTAAAGCATACTTTTAAATTTATTTTGGAACTGCTACATCCTTTCCGACTTGCGGTAATTCAGTAACATTTCAGGCACTTTCTGCTTATACCGGGGGTCTAGTAGCATTAACACAGGTCGTTCTCCTTCAGCCTTTTTATACGAGGGTATAAAGCATGAAAGACCCCATTTGCACAAGGTTGGATGCCGAGCTACTCATGTAATGTATGTTCTTCCCCCCAGCCACGTACAACACAACGGGTACCAGATAGGTGACAACGAGCACCCTGGGATGCCTGTTGTGGTTGGTCTTCCTCCTCCTCCTCAAAGCCACATTCCTCCTCTCAATCCTCTTCCTCCCAATCCTCTTCCAGCATTGCCGCAGGTCCAGCAAGTGATGCTGATAAGGCTGTTTCTGGTGGTGATGGTGACCACAACTCTTCCTCTTCCTCTTCACGCTCATCTACGGCCTAATCCAGCACTCTTCGCAGGGCACGTTCCAGGAAGAAAACAAATGGTATGATGTCGCTAATGGTGCCTTCGGTGCGATTGACTAGTTTTGTCACCTCCTCAAAAGGTCGCATGAGCCTACAGGCATTGCGCATGAGCGTCCAGTAACGTGGCAAAAAATTCCCAGCTCCGCAGAGGCTGTCCTAGCACCCCGGTCATACAAATACTCGTTAACGGCTTTTTCTTGTTGGAGCAGGCGGTCGAACATTAGGAGTGTTGAATTCCAACGTGTCGGGCTGTCGCAAATCAAGCGCCTTACTGGCATGTTGTTTCGCCACTGGATATCGGAAAAGTGCGCCATGGCCGTGTAGGAACGCCTAAAATGGCCACACACCTTCCTGGCCTGCTTCAGGATGTCCTGTAAGCCTGGGTACTTATGCACAAAGCGTTGTACAATCAGATTACACACATGTGCCATGCACGGCACATGTGTCAACTTGCCCAAATGCAATGCCGTCAACAAATTTCTTCCGTTGTCACAAACCACTTTGCCAATCTCCAGTTGGTGCGGAGTCAGCCACTGATCCACCTGTGCGTTCAGGGCGGACAGGATTGCTGGTCCGGTGTGACTCTCTGCTTTCAGGCAAGTCAACCCCTGGGGAGCTGGGGGGGTGCCGTTGATGTGGAGCAAGATGCAGCAGCAAAAGAGGACTCAGCCGAGGAGGTTATGGAAGAGGATGGAGTAGGAGGAGTAGAGGAGGTGGCAGCAGGCCTGCCTGCAAGTCATGGCGGTGTCACCAACTCCTCTGCAGAGCCACGCATTCCATGCTTGGCAGCCGTCAGTAGGTTTACCCAATGCGCAGTGTAGGTGATATACCTGCCCTGACCATGCTTTGCAGACCAGGTGGTCAGATGGACCGTTGCCACAACACTGTGTGCCAGACATGCCATTACTTCCTTTTGCACAATCGAGTACAGGTTGGGGATTGCCTTTTGTGCAAAGAAATTTCTGCCGGGTACCTTCCTCTGCGGTGTCCCAATAGCTACAAATTTTTGAAAAGCCTCAGACTCCACCAGCTTTTATGGTAAAAGCTGGCGGGCTAAGAGTTCAGACAAGCCAGCTGTCAGATGCCGGGCAAGGGGGTGACTTTGTGACATTGGCTTCTTACGCTCAAACATGTCCTTGACAGACACCTGACTGTGGGCAGATGAGCAGGAACTGCTCAAGGCAAGAGACGGAGTGGCAGATGGTTGAGAGGGGGTGTAACGGATCACCTGGCACCCCGACTGGGTACCTCCGTTAAAGGATGCTCCTAGCGCTCCTGAGGACTTCAAGCACTCTAGCCGACACCACAATCACCGAATCAGAGAAGCATATGAATCCTCTCAAGCCTCTGAATGCTGTAGACAGTTGACTAGGAACCATACGAATAGGCTTACACTCCTAGCAGTCAACTGGAACAGCATGCAATAAATCCTTCCCCCAATAATGAGACGACACTTCACTTTGAGGGTAAAACAGGAACTCTAGACTGGCTCATCCAGCCTGGCTTTTATTTCCATCTCACACATACAGGCCACACCCAGGGGGAGGCATAAAATGACCAATAGTATCACGGGTGCAACCCACACATCCCCTCCCCTTAGTGTGACACATAATCCCATTATGCATACAGTTTAAAATATACTTTTTACACAACTTTCATAACTTTAAAACCATACATCACATTCACATAAAAATCACATATCCACAATCAATCCATTCAGGGGAACAACATATTAAATGGCATGAATCAGACCAGGGGTTCAAAAGTTTTTAATAGTATCTTTTAAAACCCCTGTCAGCATGACTTTCCAGCTCAGACGGGTTACCTCCCACAATGCCTCACAATCCCTCCCCTCTGGCCTGGAGATAATTGGGGAAGGAATCTAATTATCTCCAAGGACTGAGGCAAAACTCCATTACCCACATGGCAGACAAAAAGACAGTAAAATACATAAAATTACATACTGATACATTTAACACATAAAACACACATTTCTACATATCCCCAGTTTAACCGAACACATAAATACCTACATAATATTTAAGACAGTATTACTGTGATATGTTACAAAGTCTTAAAGGGACATTATTCCCAAACGTCCCAATATGTCCACGGATGATTCTAAAAGGGCCAGCAGCAGCAATATAAACTAAAACATGCCCAAATATAGTTCAAACGTACCAATTTTCCAGGGGCCATAGTCAGCAGGTAGGAGGCAGGCAGCCAGGCCCCTCCAATGTCCCGTGGCAAGGCGGTTTCCGCCACAGGGGGCAAGGAGGACAGCAGTGGTTGACGTGGCTGAAGATGCTGGACCAAGAGGAGGATGGCGGCTTTGAGTTTGTGTGCTGCTTGTACTCATGTGTTGATCCCATAGGTGTTTGTGATGTGCGAACATGTGCCTTCGCAAAGCATTTGTACCTAGGTGGGTGTTGGACTTCCCACGACTCAGTTTCTTTTGGCACAGGTTGCAAATGGCATAGCTGTTATCAGAGGCAGACACACCAAAAAAATGCCACACTACTGAGCTCTGCAATGACGGCATTCTGGTGGTGACCCTGGGTGCTGATGCTGACTGTCTGACTGTGCCACTAGCTCCTTGCGATGACCTCCCCCTGCTTCAAACTTGTCTCCTCCTCCCCCTCTGTCTCCCAATATGAACTTTCCCCCTGTTCTTCTTCTCTTCTAGCGGGCATCCATGTGACATTCACGGACGCATTGTCATCATCAACCGCTTCAGTTGTATCTGACAACTCAGCAAAGGAAGCAGCAGCGGGTACAAGATCATCATCATCACACCATACGTCCATGTGTGTAATGCTGCCTGACTGAGACATATCCCTGTTATCTACATCCTCTGGCAATAATGGTTGCGCATCACTCATTTCTTCCAACTGATGTGTAAATAACTCCTCTGACAGATGAAGTGAAGTGGCTGTGGTGTTAGTGTTGGTGGTGGCGGCAGGTGGGCGAGTGGTAACTTGAGAGGTGCCCGAAGCTAAGCTGGAGGAGGATGGTGCGTCGAGGTACGTGGCCTCTGAACACTGGGCATTATTCTAGGGCCAAAGGGAATCACAGCACCACGACCACGACAGCCCCTGCGGGGTGGCCTGCCTCTGCCTGTCATTTTTTTTTTCAATTAGTGGTACTATGCGTGCAAGCTACTGTGACAACAGATATGAGTGGCACTGTGCACTGGCAGAAGTTGACAGAGTAGACGCTGTAGGCCTGACACACACACTTGCAGACAATTATTTATTTATTTATTTATAAAATATTTTACCAGGAAAGATACATTGAGATTTCTCTCGTTTTCAAGTATGTCCTGGGTCCACAAATCATTGCATTGTTACAGTTAGTGTACAATAAAATAAAAGCATGTCCCACTATAGCCGATCCTCCACACCATTCCTTTGATTACATGAACTGCTCTCTGCACATTAACTAATTGTAAAGTAGCAAGCGTTTAAACATGTCATTATTTTACCTCTTAAAGAGTTTATTGTCGTAGTTCCTTACATGCCTTTACCTTAACCGTTCATGTATTATGTTATTCACTAGTCTCATCTCATGGGGCGACTCACACTTGATTTATAACTAGTGGTGGAGCTGCTGATATAAATACACAGTTGATAACGTGCAAGCTACACCTTAAACATGACATCCATCTTTCACAACAATGTACTGCTATATACTCACACCCTCAGTGCAACTAGCCATGATATACGCACGTTCAGCCTAGCATGCTCAAATATAACAAACTTCTGTCTAAAAATAAAAAAAATAAAAGAATGCAGCTTCCGAATTAATCTAAAATGGATGCTGTCCACGAGGTGGGAGGGTCTGGGAGGGAGGGTCTGCTGCTGATTGGCTGGAATGTGTCTGCTGACTGTGAGGTACAGGGTCAAAGTTTACTCAATGATGACCAATAGGGGGCGGACCGAACATCGCATATGTTCGCCGTCCGTGGCGAACGCGAACAAGCTATGTTCGCCAGGAACTATTCGCCAGCGAACTATTCGGGACATCTCTAATAATTATTAAAATGGACTGGCTTACTTCACTTTGAAATGGATTAATTTACTCTATAGTGTGGACAGGTGAAATCTTTTTTAGAGTTTTTACTGCTACCAATAACTCACAATACAATGCCTTATTGTTTGCAAGTTAAAGTTGTCTCTCTAGCATTTAGCTAGCTTTTCACAATTAATGCCGTACCAAATGAATGGTTTATCACACTTTACTCCATGTGACAGTCAGTTCACAAACAGAAAATAGAGCAGTGTGATCTTTGACAAAATATTGTTAAACACATTCTAAAAATAAAATGTTTGCAAATATAACTTTTAATTTATTGTGTGCTTTGCATATTCTGAAGTCGCAATGTGACAATTATCTTAAAGCAAGCTTTAGTAACATATTGTTTAAGACTAAATATTTAGAATCAGCAATGCTTGATAAATCTCTTTGTCTTATACTTGTTAACATTTATAATTACCAAAAACAGATGCAATCAATGTGAAGCAGAATCCATTAACAAATGTCCAGAATAATTTAAAGAAAGCATGCCTTCAATCCAAAAATGGTGTGTTCTATCATTTAATGCTAAGTACTAAAATTATATTTGCAAGTGTCTTTTAAATCTGATAAGGTAACAAATAAATGCAAACAGAAATAATAGAAGTATTCCAAAAACATTAATTCCATGCATTAATTAATTTGTGTAATTTTATAGATATAAATGGATCATAGACTACATAGTAATTATTATTGTGCTGTAAGCGATTATCAGACTTATTTGCTAAAGTGAAATTTGTTAGGACAGAACAAAAATAAACCCTAGAATTTGAACTATATGTTTTTTTCAATCATAATTTACCTTTTTTCATATTATATTATTATAATTATTATTATTATAATTTTAAGTGCACCCACACTGATTATATATTTGTTTAGGAGAAATAGGGCATTTATGTCATATAAAATATGTGTATGTGAAACATAATTTAATGTGCATAAAATCTATAGTATGAGAAATATTTTTTTCTCCATGTTCTGAATGGCATTGTAACTATGAATTTCAGAATACTGTAAGCTTTTTTTTTTACATCTCTTTTCTTTATTTTCAATTATTTAGACATTGACCAAGAAATATAAATATGGGTATGGGTGGGACCAGTCTGATATGTTTCAGAGATGTTCTCTCTGTAATGGCACAAGATGAGCTAAAACCAACTTCTGATCTGAGCCCACTGAAGGGCATGCTATTTCAGATGCTGCCCGTTCTCAGTATACTCTTGCGCCCCGTTTTTTTTGCTCTCCACGAGTATGTAACTGACACTAAATATATATTTATAGTGTCATGAAGGAGGTGACTAAACACTTATTACATACAAATACTGTGCAAGATTGAAGCAGCCCAATATGAGAAGTAAGGAGAAAATTTATAGGAAGAGTAAAGTTGGAGAATAGGCACTGAGAGGAAGGATAAATAATGATATATGGAATGAAGAAATGAAGGATATGTGTATCATAGTATTGGAGTTGTGTAATACCTGTGTAAGGTCAGGTCTATAGGAATGGTAGGAAGATCAGTTAGGCTAGAAGTGTAATAGATATAGTAATTAGTGTAGTCCATCTAATGTCAAAGCCAAAGGACACTCTTCAGTGTCACCAACACCGAAGAGTATGTAGTGTCCTGATGTAGGTGACTTTATACATAATACTTGTTATTACTGTGCAATAATAAAGTGACACAATGCTTAGAATAGGGGATTAATTTACTAGTCAGTGTCGCCGGCCGAGATAGGGCCATATAGGCTGGTTGATTTAGGCCTAGCGAGACTAAGTGATGTAATGAAATGTTGTTAGAAGGATTAGTATATATATACCACCGGCAGCCATGAAGGGTGGGTATGTCATAATGTCGCCCACAGAGGGTCATATGATGGGATTGTAATGAAGGTCTAGTAAAGCCACGTGTGAAGGCTTAGGACTTGAAACAAGACCAGTATAATCATATTTACTTACAACTATAAAGGAGATAATGAAAGCACCCAAATAGGTTCAGGTGGACCGAAGTTCTTAATGTGAGCTAACGATAATGTATGTGATGATGGGATTACAGTTACTCAAGGAGAATGCCTAATGAGGGCCTGGAGGCGCATTCTTGATAACATGTAGCATAATGGGGTAGCATGCAACCCCTGTAAGACAGATGTAATGGAAAATATGCTGGAATAGGACAAGGTTGGTTGCCCACTGCCAGGCATAAGAGCAAACTTGATAATTCCTAGTGAGGACTAAGTGTAGGAAATATATATATATATATATATATATATATATATATATATATATATATATATATATATATATATATATATATATATATATATAAATGTGTACAGTACCTTGCACTCAGGCTGCCAGTGATTTCCAAAAGAATCCAAAAAACCGGGTGCAATACCAGGGCTGTTTATCCATATATACAAAAAGATGTGGCTGCACTCACGGATGTTCCTTAAAACTTAACTTTTATTCAGTCCATAAAACAGATCGACGTTTCAGTCCAACATGTGGACTTTCATCAGGATCATATGAACATTAACACAGATATCACATATATATGAATGCATTAATTATAATGTAAAGTGTTTAACTCACCCCAGGTGCTGTGGATGTGTGCAACCAGCGTCCTCCCCGGCCATGTGCGCATGTGCAGCGGTCTCCCTGCCCCCTGATGTGACGTAATTGCGCTCGTCGTTGCTATGGAGACACGGCTACACTGAAGTGTAACCCTGACATTGCCGAGCGCTCAGCAACCACCCGTGTGAATAGAAATTATTAAACTAGCTGCTGCTAATGCAGTAGTTATAATTGTCATCTGTGTGTACACTAGTAATTTATGCTACACTAAGTTTTTCACTTTTTGATCTAGTCCAGATGACAATTATAACTACTGCATTAGCAGCAGCTAGTTTAATAATTTCTATTCACATGGGTGGTTGCTGAGCGCTCGGCAATGTCAGGGTTACACTTCAGTTTTACTAAACAGTGTATGCCCAATAAGTGTTGGAATACCAAGAGGGCAACCATAAAGAAACATTAAAGTGTAGGGTGACTAATTGAAATGCATATGATACATTTTATGAGTTTGATGTTGTTTTAGTAGGAAGATTTTTAGATATTTAGACGATATTCCCCTTTAAAGAGGATAAGGATTTTTTGCAATTGTGTACATAGAATGTATATACAAGTTTATATTTCTATTTCCTCAACCACATGTATAGGCCCAAGTTTGGGCCTGACATGAATTTAGACAGTCAGTTGCAAAACCTAGCCAAATAATTACTAAAGAATGTAGGCCCAATGAGTGCTGGAATACCAAGAGGGCAGACAACGAACATATTAAAATGTAGGTTGACTAACTGAAATGCATGAATGTATATGATATATATTTTATTGAGTTAATGAATTTGAGGTTGTTTTGTAATTTTTTTTAATTGTGTACAGAGAATGCATGCCTGAATACCAAGAGGGCAGCCATAAAGAAAACATTAAAAAGCCGGGTGACGAACTGAAATGCATATGATAAAAGTCGACATGGCCTAGTGAGGGTCAAATACAGTAAGCAGAATGCATGCGATGAATTTAGGGAGCTCTGTGAGGCTATGTATGATTGAAATCAGCTGAATTTGTGTTAGTAGTTAATGAGGTAAAATGAATACTTACTTGGGCCACACTAGGCCAAGGCCAGCTTATTTGGAGTTTAGGCAGTTTGTGTTGATGACCTTTGAACTAGAAGTATATCTGAACCAGGCAGCAACAGCACAGAGGAAGGGGAAGCCAGTATATTTATAGGCAAACTAACCCCTCCCACAATTCCAGGCTTCACCCACAGGCCCAGCCTTCTATTTATAATCACAGTAGACATATATGAAATATATTACCAGAATTTTAAAGACTGCAGTGTCCGGGGCCTGACCCCTCCAATGGGGGAATATTTACATAAGATAGAATTTTATGCCATTAGGGAAGATTTTCTTTATTTTTATATTTAGTCCAAGGGCTCCATAAATCTTATTGTAAAATACATTTCCCAGATGAAACTATGAAATTACTTTCTGTTATATGTTGATAGTCAAGTTGATAGATTATCTCTTGCCATAATGGAGGTTGACTTGATTTTCATTTACGAGCTATTGATATCTTGAATGCATATAAAATATGCGTAATTAGATTTTTTTTTTTCATTATAGGAAAATCTAGGTTAAATAGAAAGAGATGAGGTGTAATAGTTATGGTATCTGAAACCAGATCTGAGATCAAAGAGAATATACGTTCTTTGATATCTGTAAGTAAAACACAACTATACCATATATGGAGCATAGTTCCATTTTCTTTTTCACATCTCCAACATATGGGTAAATACGCTTCATATAATTTATGAATCTTAGTAGGAACCAAGTACCATCTGTATATAATTCTTAAATGCAGTTCTGTTAGAGATACACAGTGGATGTTTTTTTTTTTTTTTTAATGGAAGTTTGATACCATCAAAAAGGGGTGTAGGTGATACTAAGGTCTTTTTCCCATTTGACAATACAAGGAATTATTTGGAGGTTTACCTCTCATTCTAAAAGTTTAACAGATCTAGTGAGCAGGCTTTTAGATCCTATTTTTTCTAGATAGTCATATATAGAATTGTCAAATACTATGGTTTTCATATTTAAATAGTGCTTGATGCTTAAATGATGAAAAGTATCTCTATATTGTAAATTGTATTTGTTTGGTAGACTGGGGTAACTTAGCATAATTTTATTTTCAAAGATATCGGTTATTTTTATAATACCTATATCTTCCAATTATACATATCCATATTTTCCATATTATATTGAAGAATTTCTATAGTGGCATTTGCAAGTATGGATTCTGAAAGATTGAGTTTGATTTTCCATATTTTTAGAGTAATAAACATATCAGCAATCAATTGGTTTGAAACAACTTTTAGTTTAATTTGATATAAAGTGTCTGTCCAACATATTGTTTTTAGATTACTTTGAGAACGTTTCTTGTTCAATCAGAAACCATTAGTTGTTTGGAATTTTGGGCTTGTTCTATAACATTAGATTAGTAACTAATCAGGCTTTATGTAACTTAGCAATATCAGGAAATGATATGCCGCCTTTTCTATAGTTATTTTGGAGAAGCTTTTGGGATATTCTTGGATGTTTATTTACCCATATAAAATTTGAGAATAATCTTTTGTATTGGAAGATCATATCGTTACTTAATCTAAAAGGTAATGATCTAAATAGATAAAGCAAGTTTGCTATAGAATATGCAATAATTGTATTTAAATGTCCCAGCCAAGATTTTGCTCCATATATTCAATTATTTTTGGGTTGAATTATATAGATCGTCATAGTTGTGCTAGGTTAGATTTGAAATAAAGAAAGAGATTTTAATACCTAAATATTCAATGTAGTCTTGATTCTAATCTAAGTGAAATTTTGATTAAAGAAGAAGTAATTCATTGTCTATGTTTGACACCAAAATTGGAGTTTTCTCAATTGAAATTTGAATACTGTTAGTTTTTACTGCAGCAAAACACATATATTTGTATGCTATGGGGATATGACGCTGGGCACGTGCACTCATCTTCTTTGGTCAACCATGGCGAGGCCTGTTCTGAGTGGAACCTGTCCTGTGAAACCGCTGTATGGTCTTGCCCATTGTGCTGATGCTCAGTTTCAGGGTCTTGGCAATCTTCTTATAGCCTAGGCCATCTTTATGTAGAGCAATAATTATTTTTTTCAGATCCTCAGAGAGTTCTTTGCCATGAGGTGGCATGTTGAACTTCCAGTGACCCGTAAGAGAGAGTGTGAGAGCGATAACACCAAATTTAACACACCTGCTCCCCATTCATACCTGAAACCTTGTAACACTAACAAGTCACATGACACCGGGGAGGGAAAATGGTTAATTGGGCCCAATTTGGACATTTCCACTTAGGGGTGTACTCACTTTTGTTGCCAACAGTTTAGACATTAATGGCTGTGTGTGGAGTTATTTTGAGGGGACAGCACATTTACACTGTTATACAGGCTGTACACTTACTACTTTACATTGTAGCAGAGTGTTTTTTCTTCAGTGTTGTCACGTGAAAAGATATAATAAAATATTTACAAAAATGTGAGGCGTGTACTCACTTTTGTGAGATACTGTATGTATACCTACTACAATTGGATTGCTGTGGGAGTATGGCCCTCCCTATTTGGAAAACTCTGGTGAGAGTATTCCATTTAAAAATGTGTGTGCATTAACCTCTCTCTTTGTGAAGTAAGCCAGTTCACCAGTTATCCTTCCTTATATCTCTTTTGGCAGGTACTAACCATATGAGGAACACCCCTCAAGAATAAATATTACCCAATATGGTCAACCTTCCCTTTTTTTGGATACTACATGTATATTTTATACCTCTATTTTTAGGATATTTAATTTTTTTTGTTTTTATTTGTTACTGCCCCCTAATATTAACATGGGTTACTATATTTTGTATAAAATATTTTTTTATAATTATAGGGGATGCAGTAATACGGTATACGTTTTATTTGCCAATATGACTGCTGCTGTGCCTTAATATGTTTATTTTTTTATGCTTGGCTTTTGTTTTTTTTTGTTATTTGCAAATTTGCATGGGACTGCACCTTTAACCCCTTAAGGACAGAGCTTCAGAAGCTTGTCTTTCACTTAATGACAACGGCATTTTTTGCATTTTTTGCTATTTGCGTTCAACTGCAATTTGCATTTTACTAATTTATTGCACCGACACATATTATATACCGTTTTTTAAAGGACAGAAAGGGCTTTAATTTGATGTAACACATGTATATATAAATGCTTATTTATTATAAAAAAAATACAGAAATATGCAAAAAAATGCATTTTTGTGTGTTTTTTTTACAGTTTTTGCAATAATAATGTGTACATAATTAGTGCAGGTTAAGGAAAGTAATTAAAAATAAATTCATTTAGTTGTTCTGAATTACAGAATATATAATGTGTCTGGGATTTTCAGTTTTTTTTGGTAGTTACAGGTCACAAAGCACAAGGAGTAAAATAAACTTTTTATGTGGAGCGATTTTAGAATTTGGTATGTTTGTCTTGTAAGCCTAATAGCCATAAAAGAAAACAAAATTGCCACACAAAAGTATATATTTATATAAAGTAGACACCACAGGCTATTTACCTAAGGTTTTTTTGACACTTTCTACGTAGCCATTTTACCGCCAACCTCTGCTAAATATTGGAGTAAAATTGTGTTTTTTGGGGGTTTTCGCACACAAACTTATAACAAAGAACTTCTCATGTGTATTTTGTAAATTTGGTGTGTGCTATTCCTGTACAAAGTTTTATTATGTGTTCAGTTACTTCTGCTGAGTACAACGGTACCCCCATTGTATGTCTTTGGCACTATTTCGTGAAGCTACAGTGCCATATAGGAGACCTGTCCTTTTCAGTATTCACAGTAGAATTTTGAGAGACGGATTTAATGAGCCTATGCTTCCATTTGGGGTATTATAGTAGTTTGACTGTTCAAAAAAAACCCACAAAGGCCTACCATTTGTAAAAGTAGACACTCCAGGGTATCTCGTAAGGTGCATATTGTGCCTTAACATGCCCCCATTTTTTTACCATTACATGCCAAAGTATGTGGTAAAAAATAATTTTGTGCATATTTTACATACGGATTGCATTTTTGCTGGGCATTTTTGTATATTTCATGTGTGCCACTAAGTTCAAACCCCCCAAATTATGCTCAGCTAAGTCTTCTGAGTAAAAGGACACCCCCATTGTATGTCTATGGCACTATTTCGTGAAGCTACAGTGCCATACAGGAGACCTGTCCTTTTCAGTATTCACAGTAGAATTTTGAGAGACGGATTTAATGAGCCTATGCTTCCATTTGGGGTATTATAACAGTTTTACTGTTCAAAACACCCCACAAAGGCCTACCATTTGTAAAAGAAGACACTCCAGGGTATCTCATAAGGTGCATATTGTGCCTTAACATGCCCCCATTTTTTTACCATTACATGCCAAAGTATGTGGTAAAAAATAATTTTGTGCATTTTTTACATACGGATTGCATTTTTGCTGGGCATTTTGTATATTTCATGTGTGCCACTAAGTTCAAACCCCCCAAATTATGCTCAGCTAAGTCTTCTGAGTAAAAAGACACCCCCATTGTATGTCTATGGCACTATTTTGTGAAGCTACAGTGCCATATAGGAGACCAAGCCATATCAGTTTTGACCGAACTTTGAATTTTGACGCCGGGCCTATGTGCAATTTCCAAGCATCTTTGCAGGTTTTAAATTCAAACTACCCCACAAAGGCCTACCATTTCTTAAAGTAGACACCCCAGGGTATTTCAAAAGGCATATTTTGAACCTTAGCGTGGGATCATTTTTCCGCTAGCTTGTACCAGGTGTAGTGGTAATAAGCGTTTTTTCTGCCTTTTTGACACACAAAGTGAGTTTGCACAGTATATTTTGCAAACCTTATGTGTACTACCACTGTATAATACTTCATATGTTGCTCAGCTATGTCTGCTGAGTGCAAAAATACCCCCGTATGTACCTTTGCCAGGTATATGTGGACATCGGAGGGGCACATTTGGGACAGAGCCATTCCATTTTTTTTCAAATTTTGAATTTTTACGCTGTGCCCATGTCCCATTTTAGAGTATTTTACCAGGCTATATAATCCAAATACCCCATAAAGCCATACCATTTCTTAAAGAAGACATCCCAGGGTATTTCAAAAGGCATATTTTGAACCTTAGCGTGGGATCATTTTTCCGCTAGCTTGTACCAGGTGTAGTGGTAATAAGCGTTTTTTCTGCCTTTTTGACACGCAAAGTGAGTTTGCACAGTATATTTTGCAAACCTTATGTGTACTACCACTGTATAATACTTCATATGTTGCTCAGCTATGTCTGCTGAGTACAAAAATACCCCCGTATGTACCTTTGCCAGGTATATGTGGACATCGGAGGGGCACATTTGGGACAGAGCCATTCCATTTTTTTTCAAATTTTGAATTTTTACGCTGTGCCCATGTCCCATTTTAGAGTATTTTACCAGGCTATATAATCCAAATACCCCATAAAGCCATACCATTTCTTAAAGAAGACATCCCAGAGTATTTCAAAAGGCATATTTTGAACCTTAGCGTGGGATCATTTTTCCGCTAGCTTGTACCAGGTGTAGTGGTAATAAGCGTTTTTTCTGCCTTTTTGACACACAAAGTGAGTTTGCACAGTATATTTTGCAAACCTTATGTGTACTACCACTGTATAATACTTCATATGTTGCTCAGCTATGTCTGCTGAGTACAAAAATACCCCCGTATGTACCTTTGCCAGGTATATGTGGACATCGGAGGGGCACATTTGGGACACAGCCATTCCATTTTTTTTCAAACTTTCAATTTTTACGCTGTGCCCATGTCCCATTTTAGAGTATTTTACCAGGCTATATAAACCAAATACCCCATAAAGCCATACCATTTCTTAAAGAAGACATCCCAGGGTATTTCAAAAGGCATATTTTGAACCTTAGCGTGGGATCATTTTTCCGCTAGCTTGTACCAGGTGTAGTGGTAATGAGCGTTATTAAATGTATTTTTTTACTTTTTAAAACTTTTTTACTTTTTAAAACTATTTTTTTAACTTTTGTTTTGATTATTCATTTTTTTAAAGTTTCCTAAACTTTCGTAAAACTTTTTTTTACAGATTTAACATTTTTCTAAGCTTTTTTTTTTACGTTAACCCCTAACTAGCAGTAAGCAGCACTAACAGTAAATTCCCCATTTTCCCATAACTCCCACCCACCCCAGCTAGCAAAATATTTAATTATACAATATTTAAATTAGTTAATTAAATAAATTTAACCCCTGAGGGTTAAAAAATAAATAAAAGTTAATCGTCAGGGGTTAAAAAAAAAAATTAGAACAGTATAATACTGTGATCTGTATTTTGATCACTGTAGGCAGTGATCGACTGGCAGGGAAGGGGTTAATTTTTATTTGGACTGGGTAAAGGGTTTATTTTTTAAAATTTTTTACTTAAATGTTATTAAAACTTTTTTTTTAACAATTTTTTAACTTTTTAAAGCGTATTTTTAAACTTTTTTTAACGTTAACCCCTAGTTAGCGTAATACTAAATCCCCCAATTCCCCACTAACTTCCACCCTCCCCAGCTAGCTAAATTTATCATTTTAAAATATTTAAATTAATTAATAAAATAAATTGAACCCCTGAGGGTTAAAAAAAAAAGAATTAACCCTCAGGGGTTAAAAAAAAATCAGATCTTAGTAAAATGTAATCCCTGCCAATTGATCACTGTAGTCAGTGATCAATTGGCAGGGAAGGGGTTAATTTTTTATTAAAATGGGTAAAGGGGGGGTAAAGGGGGGTGGGATTTTAATTTTACTATATTTTCTTTCCACCAGGGGGCAGGATCACTGAAGATCCGTCTCCCTGCACTTCACACAGAACCAGGAAGTGCAGGGAGGCGGAGGTGAGTATACAGAGCACATGTGCCCGCTCTGGCATGCTGTCAGAGCGGGCACATGTACTCTGACAGCCCGATCCGGTGCTCCCGGTCTGCCTCTAATGCAGAGGCAGACCGGAGCACCATTAACCCCGCGATCGCCGCGATTGCGGCGATCTGGGGTTAATTTTAACGGGTGACGGACGAGGTCCATCACTCGTCATTAACGCATTCCCCTGAGTGACGGACCTCGTCCGTCACTCGTCGTTAAGGGGTTAACAACTCGCTTAGCTCTTAATGAGGATCGCAATACCACAGGACGGTATATAAAACAGACTGAAGTGGGAAGATACATTACTTGTTTGAAAAAGCCCCTGGAGGAGGGGCGAAACGAGTCACAAGCAAGGAAAGAGCACACACCATAGCAAACAGTCACGTCGAAGGAGCTGGACTTTGGGGGACTTTGTGGGATATTAGAAGTACCCCTTAGCAACTTGGGACTGTGGCTTAGAGTGGTGAGCTTACCGGGATATCTGCTTTTCCTGCTACAAAGCTTGTTTTTAGTTGCTTATTTGGAATAAAGTTTGTGAAATTAAAAAGTTATGGCTGCAAGTGTGTCCATAGGCTCCCACGAACACAAGGGGCTGATCCTCCCTGAGATTTATGTTATGAGTGGTACTTTAACCACTCTCATCTTGTGAGCTGTTTACCTTCAGAATTTTATTTTTATTTTTTATTGCTATTACAATATTGCACTAGATTTCTTTTTTTTTTTGCTTTTGTTTCCTTTTAGATTTTTCCAAGTGTGGATTTCATACTGTGCAAGTATATAAGTGAGCTATATCACTATTGGAAATCACAATAATAGTGCTTTATCCTTGTTCTTGCATGCAACTTCCACACTATTTGAATTGAGCACATAGTCACTTAATGTGTTTTTACTAGTCACTTGTATGGCATATATTTTT
The DNA here is from genome assembly GCF_036172605.1 of Pelobates fuscus. NCBI lineage: Eukaryota > Metazoa > Chordata > Amphibia > Anura > Pelobatidae > Pelobates > Pelobates fuscus. Next base: position 110,758,627 of record NC_086317.1, on the reverse strand, counting down.
ATGAGTGGTTTTAATATTCGCGCACTAACTATATCTTCTGTACACTAATGGGATTATGGTTGTCATGGGGAAAAAATATTTTTTTTTAAATATATTCCTTTGTATATTCCTGAAAAGAGTGAAGTGATTTCAGACTAAAAGGTAAAGGAAAAGTTCTACATCAAGATCACAGTTTCATACTTCTTATGTATTTCATAAATCACATAAGTGATTAACTGAATAAAAGAGCAAAACCCATCCACTGATTAACTTGATTAACAACACACTTTTCCAAGGCTACACTGCTAACTATCCATCATGTACTAAACAGCAATTAGTGTAAATAGTCAGGTAAAAGCATGAGAGTACACTTGAGAAATGATAACCCTCTCACACATTATTGCTTGTGGCATTTGGCATGGCATTTTTATGAAAATGCGTTCCATTATTCCTTATATACACAGGTAAAACTGGTCCTTCGCCTGCATATTAATGCACATATCATGTAAGTAGAGAATAATGTCTAGTAATATTATTTCTGTCTCTCAGGAGACACTAAAAACAGATGAATGGGTAAGAAACAAATTATATTCCTATACATGTCATTATAAACAGAATTAATTGGGTCCACTTCCCCATTCTCAATAGGCTTTTATTTATATCAACAAGTATTCATCTCTAGGTTTAGTTAATTCCTAGACTTGTGCATTCAGTTTCAAACTAATAGTGATTCATCCAATTTTTAGTGCTTCGTCTAAACTCTGAAATACCACAGTCACCATATGACCAAATTACAAAACAAACAAAACACACAATGAGCAAGCTGTTTGTTTTAAGTCATGATTAATAGATTGATGGAAAAAAGGGTGATTGATGATTAGGTGACAGACACTAAATGCTGTTTTTATTCATATAAGTCATGAATAAAGGAAAAAAAGGAGTAGCAGTAAAAAAAAATTATATAAAAAAAAACTATATTATTTATTATATATTTTATAAATATACAATGAATAAATGCAGATTTTTCAACTGCTCCTTTTTTCCCACTGATTACTTTTATTCAATTGATCTGTGACCCAAATAGAGAGAAAATGCACTGAAAAACAAAGGGAAAAAGGAAAATTATATATTTTGTCACAGTGCCTGGTGGGCACCTCAGTGTGGCCGCACCTCAGTGTGGCCGCACCTAATTGGCGCGGTCGCACTAAAGGAGGGAGAGGTTACTCACCTCAATGCCAGAGCCTCTCCCTCCATGCAGATTGTGCATCGCCCACACTAGTGATGTGAACGTGCGTGCAGCATCACATTTTCACCATGCATGCACGTTCTGGGGTCATGGGATCCAAATTAGCCAATAGCAGGATTTACTGGGTTATTGAGTTGTTCAGTGCCCTGTCGTGGTTTCCATCCTGTTGGTTATCCAAGAGTGCATTCCTGATATTGATTACTGGTTTTTGATCTTGGCTTGACTTGACTGCATGTATTTCTGGTATCCCTGACCCTTTGGCTTTGTTCTTTCCGTATTTGTTCCTATCTGTATTCCTGACCTCGGCTTGTTACTGTTTATTCTATTACGTTAATTCCGACCATTCTAAGGCCCAGTAATACGTTGTTACTGTTTGTATTTGTTGCTTTTTTAACTTAATTCTGCGTGTTGGGCCACTGGCCGTCCTGACAGGTTTAAAATCTCACAGATTGGAATGGTTTTATTTAAAAACATCTCACATGGGTAAAAAATTATTGGACTTTAGTTACATTATATGATCATATATTGCATAAGAAAAATACTAAAAACACAATAGTATATAATAATAATAAGAACAATAAAAATTGCACATAATATAAAAAGAGTCCACAATAAAACTTGAAAGAATAAAAAATACCAAATGGTACAGCACAGTCTCAAAGGTGGCAATAAATCTTCTAGTACCGGCATGGGACATTCTGAGGTAGCTTCATCTAATAGCAGTATATGAAAAGGAAGCAAAAACAGAGGCAAACCAATAGTGCAATATGATACTATATAGTAGGACAAACGAGACTTAGATAAGATGTCAACTCACATAGTAGAGCTATAACCAGCTCTAGATAAAACAGCATGCAGTGGTATACAATCCCCACTTGCAGGATATCCCTCTGGTTTTGGTACACAGTAGAGTGATAGTAAATCACAAAATAGAGTGAGCAGACTAACCGCTCTATGTATCCAGCCTGGGTGGTATAATCCCCACCAAGGATTTCTTTGGTTCGTTGTCTGCAGTAGGTAATGGGTCCAGGTGTCAGGTAAAATTATAAAAATAAATAATATGTTCTAAAAATATATGGCTAAAAGGCAGGTAGTGAGGTAGCCAAAATACTTTATTTAACAACAGCATAAAATTAGCAACAAGCATAAAAACCAAAACGCATTTCTCCACTTAGGGCTTTCTCAAGTGGTAAAATCATATACCTGACATAACTGGGTTTATATAGGCTTTAAAACACTAAATGTTGGTGCCAAAATTACACCATTAATCATGTGACTGCAATTGCATGGCTATGGCTAGTAAAATATACACATATATTTTTTAAATAGTAACGTTATTAGGTGTGTGGCATTGTAGCCTGTATATTTAGATTTAAATTCGAGGTTTTAGGAATGAGTAATATGACATAGAAATCTCAACATAGGCGTTATGCATTATGTGACATGTTGTTTAAAATCTGTCCGATCGCGATATCGTGAGATTTCAGGATTTTAGCTTGCATGGACTGTAAGAGAATGATGCTCAAATCAGTTACAGAGAGAGGGAGAAGGCTGGACTTGTTGCAAGGGGCTTGGCCTGTAAGGAAGAAAGATAGCATGGCATAATAATCGCATATGGCATATTGGAAGGGGAAAACATAAGTAGCAAGTTTAACAGCCATATTGGGGGGGGGGGGAGTATCTGTCATATCTTAATAGATAACATGAGCATTTTTAGACAAGAGATATAATGATTGATAGAAAAAGAGATATAACAATTAATAGAAAATTAATAAGCAGAAACACAGCCTCTAGGCATATCTGCTAAACAGTGACATAAATACATACATATTAAAAACAGATTCTACAGAAAATTAAAAAGATCAAAATCAGCATGTAAATCTTCTGGTACCAAAGTTTTCAAGTTAAAAACCCACTGCATTTCCTTCTTTTTTTCATACCACATGGGCACTCCAATTGATAAATAATTTAACAAGAATTACATGTAATAAATTATTTATCTTATAGGTTTTTTAGCGATGTTCAAAGGGAAGTTCTTGTTTTTATTTTGCACTAGTTCCTGGGTAGTTTGACATTTGATAACAAAGTGGACCTAAATGTATAATTCTTAGTAAAAATCTTTGTGAGAATATTTTTAAAATTGGGGCACCTCTAGATATAATATTTAGTTTGGTGGGAAGATGTTTTTTTTTAAATTTCATCTTGTTGTAAAATGCACCAGTGCTTATTAATTATTCTTTAACTTCTTTATTTTTGTCATTAAAATCAAATAATATAATAATATTGAATTTTTCTTCTGAATAATTGTTTTATAAAAATTAATTTTTTAAGGTTTTTAACTGTAAAAATTGGCTTTTGGGAGTGCTTTCAAAGCCAATGGGCATATTAGCAGCTAGTTTGATCTATCACTGTGTTTGTAGACACTTTTTTTAAAAAAAGGTTCTAATATTAATATTACCATCTTTAATACAAATTTGGAGATCTAATAAGTGTATAATTTCTTTACTGTATTCATGAGTTAAAATTATGCCTCTGTCATTTGAATTTAAATTATCTAAAAATAAATCAAGAGAATCTTCTCATCAATGCCATATACAAAATAGGTTGTCTATGTAACGGAATCATGAGACCAGGTTCGCCCTCCAGTCATGGCAACCCCAAGCGGCCTCTGATTCCCAGTCAGCCATGAAGAGGTTGGCATAACTGGGGGCAAACCTAGTTCTGATAGCCGTACCCTTTCTTTGAAGGTAGAGTCTAAAACACAGAAAAAAAATATATTTTTTAAACTCATCTCTATCCTATCAGTAATAAAAAGAATTTGCTGTTCAGGAAGTCTTTTTTTATGAGATATCCTGATGACTGCTTCAGATCCCCTATCATGGAGAATTATACATCACAAGTCACCAGGATATAATCTTTTTCCCAAGTAAAACTGTTTAGAAAAAGGAGAAGAGACATAAAATCTTTGAGGTAGGATTGCATTTATTTTCACTGATGGTTGTAATAAGATATCTATGTATTCAGATAAATTATATAAGAGGGAATATATCTCTGAAACTATAGGTCTGCCAGGAGACTGTGAGATTGTCACCTTTGAGACTGTGCTGTATTATTTGGTATTTTTTTATTCTTTAAAGTTTTTTTATGTGGACTCTTTTTATATCTTGTGTGTTTATTGCTTTTATTGCTCTTATTATTATATACTAATATATATATATATATATATATATATATGTATATATGTATATATATATATGTATATATATATGTATATATGTATATATATATATATATATATATATTTTCTTGGCATACATAGACACATACATGTTATCATTTTTATATTTGTAGCATCTCTCCTGTTGGCATAACTTTTGTGTCCAGGAGGATGGCTTCCTTGGGGTCTTGGTGATGCTGGCTGAGGCTGATGGGAGTAAGCATGAGTGTCTGCAGAAGCTCACTCCGGTCTCTCTGCCCCATGCTGCCTGTGTGTGCTGTCGCCTCCTCTCTCTAGCTGGCCAATACTACAGGGGCCTGGTTGCGCTCTTAAAGGACCACGGTGCCCGACCAGACCCCTGTTCAGCACTACCCATTGGTTGACCCTAAATACGTGGCCCATCTGATGGACCCCTCCAAATTGTTGCGGGCAGCAGGCCCTTGGGGCAGCTGTTTTGGACCCCCAAGAGTAACTGGGCCTAGGGCAGCTGCTTCATTTGACCTGCATTCAAGATGGCCCTCTAAATCCCTATACACTTTAGTCCTTTTCTCCCAGACTAAAGCCCTTATATCCCTCTCACACACACACTACAGACCCTATCAAACCAACAAAACCAGACACACACTACAGCATCTATATCCCAAATATACAAGCATCCTACACACACATAGATGCACAGACAAATAATACCAAAGGCAGCTTACCTGCATATCTGCAACACTACAAGTAGTCTGCCCCCACAAATGCAGCCTTACAGAATCCCTACAAACATGCAACATTAAAACATCCAAACAAATGTGCAATACCACAAGCATCCTCCTCCATGCAACACCACAACCCCACTCCAACACACGTCCTGAGAAACCTGCAACACCATAATCAGCATCCATACAAAGCACTGTACTACAAGCAGCCTCCATATACTAGCACCCTACATATCAAATCAGGGACACATATGAGAAATTTTTTTTTCTTAGTTGTTTAGTAGTTCTTAGTTGTTTTGTGTCTAGTTGATAGCAAATTAGGGGGCTATATGCTAAACAGCTGAAAGAGCAAAAATAAGAGAAATAGCCCTTTGCGTATTTTGCTGTTTCTCTAATTTGGTACCCTTAACTATGGCAATCTCAAAAAGGACACTATTTACTAAACAGCTGAAAGGTTTAAAAATTAAGAAAAAAAAAGCATTTTTATAAATGATCTTGCATGCAGCTGTTTAGTAGATAACTCCACAATGTGATATTACTATTTTGAAACAAATACCACAGACGACTCCTCTATAGACAGGATTTGGCAAGCCCATAAAGCCATGCTTAGAGGTTTGTTTATCAAACATGCCAGTCACACTAAGAAACAGAGGACGGCCACTTATAATGACCTTATCCAACAGATAACGACCCTTACTCATGCCAACAAAACAAGTCCTTCCCCAGTACAATATGACAAGCTCATTGCCTTACAAGCTCAGTTACATGAGATTGAATTGGACAAAACTAACTATATTCTGCAAAGATACAGACACAAATTTTTCGCGCAAGGGAACAAATCAGGATCATTACGGGCATCCAAGCTGAAATCACGCATGACTAATTCTCGCGTAGCATATGTCCTATCCTCGGATAAACAAAAACGTATAAATCCACAAGAAATTGTGGAAGAGTTCGCTCATTATTACAGATTATTATATAATCTCAAGGACGATGTCACCACACCTACACCATCTACAGCTCTAGACACAGTAGACCTCCCCACACTGAATAGGACAGAAATAGAACTGATTACCCAACCATTCACTAAAACTGAATTGCGCTGTACTATCACTAAATTACCTCCTCACAAATCCTGCAATGGAAGCAATATTCTCCTCCACAAGATGTAGGTTGTGGGCAATAGTGTGCATCCACATTGTCTGTTAAAACCAAAGAAAAAGTTACCTGCACTCTCTCCTAAATACCTATGTATATTTAAACAAATGGAGGTCATTAAGTTACTCCAATGGTCATTGGAGGGAATGCCCGCCTGTAGTGATGTCCCGAACTGTTCGCTGGCGAATAGTTCCTGGCGAACATCGCTTGTTCGCGTTTGCCACGGACGGCGAACACATGCGCTTTTCTGTCCGCCCCCTACTCATCATCATTGAGTAAACTTTGACCCTGTACCTCACAGTCAGCAGACACATTCCAGCCAATCAACAGCAGACCCTCCCTCCCAGATCCTCCTACCTCCTGGACAGCATCCATTTTACATTCATTGTGAAGCTGCATTCTTAGTGAGAGTAGGGACAGTGTAGCTGCTGCTGATTTGATAGGGAAATTGATAGCTAGGCTAGTGTATTCAGTGTCCACTACAGTCCTGAAGGACTCATCTGATCTCTGCTGTAAAGACAGCACCCCAAAAAGCCCCTTTTAGGGCTAGAACATCAGTCTGCTTTTTTTCTTTTTTCTGTGTAATGTAATTGCAGTTGCAGTCAGGCTCACAGCATATACTGTGCCCACTTGCCCAGTGCCACCATTTACTCACTGTCACACCAGTGCAACTCATATCTGTTGTCACAGTAGCTTGCACGCATAGTACCACTAATCGAAAAAAAAATGACAGGCAGAGGCAGGCCACCCCGCAGGGGCCGTCGTGGTTGTGGTGCTGTGATTCCCTTTGGCCCTAGAATAATGCCCAGTGTTCAGAGGCCACATACCCTGAACTTGAAAAGTTCTGAGGACATATTTGACTGGCTAACACAGGACACCCAATCTTCTACAACTTCCGCTCGGAACCTTGACGCACCATCCTCCTCCAGCTTAGCTTCGGGCACCTCTCAAGTTACCACTCGCCCACCTGCCGCCACCACCAACACTAGCACCACAGCCGCTTCACTTGGTGTGTCAGAGGAGTTATTTACACATCAGTTGGAAGAAATGAGTGATGCGAAACCATTATTGCCAGAGGATGTAGATAACAGGGATATGTCTCAGTCAGGCAGCATTACACACGTACGGTGTGATGATGATGATGTTGTACTCGCTGCTGCTTCCTTTGCCGAGTTGTCAGATACAAGTGAAGCAGTTGATGATGAAGATGCGTCCGTGGATGTCACGTGGGTGCCCGCTAGAAGAGAAGAAGAACAGAGGGAAAGTTCAGATGGGGAGACATAGAGGAGGAGACGAGTTGGAATCAGGGGGAGGTCATCGCAAGGAGCTAGTGGCACAGTCAGACAGCATGCATCGGCACCCAATCATTGCAGAGCTCAGCAGTGTGGCATTTTTTTGTGTGTCTGCCTCTAACAACAGCGATGCCATTTGCAACCTGTGCCAAAAGAAACTGAGTCGTGGGAAGTCCAACACCCACCTAGGTACAACTGCTTTGCGAAGGCACATCACAAACGCCTATGGGATCAACACATGAGTACAAGCAGCACACAAACTCAAAGCCGCCATCCTCCTCCTGGTCCAGCATCTTCAGCCACATTAACCACTGCTGTCCTCCTTGCCCCCTCTCAACCATCCGCCCCTCCATCTCTCGCTTTGAGCAGTTCCTGCTCGTCTACCCACAGTCAGGTGTCTGTCAAGGACATGTTTGAGCGTAAGAAGCCAACGTCACAAAGTCACCCACTTGCCAGGCGTCTGACAGCTGGCTTGACTGAACTCTTAGCCCGCCAGCATTTACCATACAAGCTGGTGGAGTCTGAGGCGTTAAAAAAATTTGTAGCTATTGGGACACCGCAGTGGAAGGTACCCGGCCGAAATTTCTTTGCACAAAAGGCAATCCCCAACCTGTAGTCGATTGTGCAAAAGAAAGTAATGGCATGTCTGGCACACAGTGTTGGGGCAAGGGTCCATCTGACCACTGATACCTGGTCTGCAAAGCATGGTCAGGGCAGGTATATCACCTACACTGCGCATTGGGTAAACCTGCTAACGGCTGACAAGCATGGAATGCGTGGCTCTGCAAAGGAGTTGGTGAAACCGCCACGACTTGCAGGCAGGCCTGCTGCCACCTCCTCTACTCCTCCTACTCCATCCTCTTCCATAACGTCCTCGGCTGAGTCCTCTTCTGCTGCTGCATCTTGCTCCACATCAACGGCACCCCCCCAGCTCCCCAGGTACTGTTCCACATCCCGGATACGGCAGTGTCACGCCGTCTTGGGGTTGACACCGGACCAGCAATCCTGTCTGCCCTGAACGCACAGGTGGATCAGTGGCTGACTCCGCACCAACTAGAGATCGGCAAAGTGGTTTGTGACAACGGAAGAAATTTGTTGGCGGCATTGCATTTGGGCAAGTTGACACATGTGCCGTGCATAAACAGAGAAAGGATAGGGGGCACTCCCGAGACCTGAATTTTGCATGAAAGGTGCTGCCGCTGTGACCAAAATTTCATAAATGAGAAAATAAATAGTGCGGCGCACTCAGACTACAAAATACAAAAAGCAAAGAAGGCTACTAAAATGCCTAACTGAGTATAAATATGGGGATTTGGTTCCACCATATGGCCATATGTTGTTAAGCCCACCACTACTTTCAAAGTACCCCATTATTGGTGGGTCCTACACTACAATGTGGGAGACAAATAAATAGTAATAGTGTTATAAATAAAACAGTGTTAAATACTAGTAAGAGCATAGTGAGTATACAAACATAAGTGATGAAAGCAATTAAAAACAGTGTTAAAACTAAATAATTAATGTGTTAGTGCTGAAAATGAGTATACTCACTAATGCAGATGATCCACTAATCCTTTCTCTGTTTATACTATATTTGGAGTCCAGACCAGATTCCTTAGGGGTTAAGCACCCCGCCCAGGCCCCCCCCCCAGCTTCAGAGTCTCCTTTAGAGGTGGCCACAGGTGTGTATATTAAGGAGGAGTTTGTCATTAGTCAAGTCACTTATTATTTTTTCCAGTGAACACTGTCATCTGCATTAGTGAGTATACTCATTTTCAGCACTAATACATTAATTATTTAGTTTTAACACTGTTTTTTTGTAATATTTAAGATTTTTATTTTTTTTGAAAATGAAATATAGAACAGTAAAATGTGTCACAGAATGCATTACCAAATATTGCATACATTACAGTAGAATACACAAAAATTGAGTTTCACAATAAAGACTTTCATGGAATGTATACAATACAGTAGATGACACAATAATTAAGCTTCAAAACAGAGTAAGTGAGTAAGCTAACTGATAAACTGTCATGGCAAGGTAGTTACTCAACATTTATTCAAGTTGGTCAACTAAAAACCAATAAATAAAACAATATTTAAAATTCAACCAGGTAGAATTAATAGGAAATAGCCTGACAGAGAGGGTAGGTGCAGTTGTTGCAGTGTTGCTAGTTATGGCAGGGAATAATTAAGTAATTCAATGAGACCGTTTGTACGAAATCACAGGTTAGATTCGAGCATTGCATTAAATGTGTGTGTAGTCTAACTGAGATAGTAGATTGACGTGAGATTGTATTTAAGGTGGGTATTCGAATGTTGAACGACATGAGTTACGTGGTGGGGAGGGTGGTAGGGGGGGGAGAGGGTTGGGAGGTGAAAGATTCTAGCGGAATTAGGCTTAGAGTATTCGATGCCTTTAGTTGCCAGGAAGTGCAGCCAAGGCTTCCAGATTTTGGTAAAGGTTTGAAATTTTTTTGTTTGTGCATAGGTTATTTCTTCCATTTGTCTGACCTCGTCTACTTTACTAATCCACTCTCTGATAGAAGGGATTTGCACTTGCTTCCAGTATATAGGAATGAGTTGTGACGCCACCATTACTAAGTAATTGAACAGTGAGGCTTTGTTTTTTCCGATATCTGGAGGGGCTAAGGAGAATAAGTAATGTTGCGGTGTAAGCGGAATGGTAGCAGCAAGTATCAGCTGTGTTATGACCTGAATCCTCTTCCAGAATGTTGCTATCTTTAACACTGTTTTTAATTGCTTTCATCACTTATGTTTGTATACTCACTATGCTCTTACTAGTATTTAACACTGTTTTATTTATAACACTATTACTATTTATTTGTCTCCCACATTGTAGTGTAGGACCCACCAATAATGGGGTACTTTGAAAGTAGTGGTGGGCTTAACAACATATGGCCATATGGTGGAACCAAATCCCCATATTTATACTCAGTTAGGCATTTTAGTAGCCTTCTTTGCTTTTTGTATTTTGTAGTCTGAGTGCGCCGCACTATTTATTTTCTCACATGTGCCGTGCATGGCACATGTGTGTAATCTGATCGTACAACGCTTTGTGCATAAGTACCCAGGCTTACAGGACATCCTGAAGCAGGCCAGGAAGGTGTGTGGCCATTTTAGGCGTTCCTACACGGCCATGGCGCACTTTTCTGATATCCAGTGGCGAAACAACATGCCAGTAAGGCGCTTGATTTGCGACAGCCCGACACGTTGGAATTCAACACTCCTAATGTTCGACCGCCTGCTCCAACAAGAAAAAGACGTTAACGAGTATTTGTATGACCGGGGTGCTAGGACAGCCTCTGCGGAGCTGGAAATTTTTTGCCATGTTACTGGACGCTCATGCGCAATGCCTGTAGGCTCATGCGTCCTTTTGAGGAGGTGACAAACCTAGTCAGTCGCACCGAAGGCACCATCAGCGACATCATACCATTTGTTTTCTTTCTGGAGCGTGCCCTGCGAAGAGTGCTGGATCAGGCCGTAGATGAGCATGAAGAGGAAGAGTTGTGGTCACCATCACCACCAGAAACAGCCTTATCAGCATCGCTTGCTGGACCTGCGGCAACGCTGGAAGAGGATTGTGAGGAAGAGGAGTCAGAGGAGGAATGTGGCTTTGATGAGGAGGAGGAAGACCAACCACAACAGGCATCCCAGGGTGCTTGTTGTCACCTATCTGATAGTGAGACATCACTGAGGATGAGGAACAGGACATGAGTAGCTTGGCATCCAGCCTTGTGCAAATGAGGTCTTTCATGCTGTTGTGCCTGTTGAGGGACCCTCGTATAAAAAGGCTGAAGGAGAACGACCTGTACTGGGTGTCCATGCTACTAGACACCCGGTATAAGCAGAAAGTGCCTGAAATGTTACCGAATTACGGCAAGTCGGAAAGGATGCAGCAGTTCCAAAATCAATTAAAAAGTATGCTTTTCACAGCGTATAAGGGTGATGTCACTGCACAACGGGAATCTAACAGGGGAAGAGGTGAAATTAATTCTTCTCCTCCCACAACCACGCCGGCAAGGACAGGACGCTTTACAGACGTGTTGTTGATGGAGGACAAGCAGGAGGTATTGTCATTGAGTAGAGAAGTCGCTTAGGTCAAAAAAGTCTAGATTACCTCATCTTTATTAAGATGAATGAGGAATGGATCCCGAAGGGACTGAGAGTGGGCGATACATTCGACTAAAAAAGGCCTGATAAGGGGGACTACTTAACACACCACTCCTATCTGGTGGCACATTAGATTGCACGCGCAGTGCCCCAAAATTGAATTAGGAGGACCGACCAAGCATCTTTTTCCATCTCCCGCTTCCTAAAATCGATGCCTTATATACACGTCCCCTGATAGGGGACGTAACAGAGATTAAACTGATAAGAATAGTACTACTTATCAACTAAACAGCTACTTTGATGCTGACAGATTTGACTAGGGCTAAGGCTTAAATAGGGTCGTGAGATGAGACACCTATGACAGGGGGCGGTTCAAAACCAAGGAGCTGGCTAGACTCCTAAATATATATATATATGGGAAAACATGGGGCTGGCTGTACTCACCTAAACATGCTTAAATGGGATGCTGCTGGGGGCCAATAAATACAGTAAAAATAGAAATCCAGCGAACTCACTTATCAACTAAACAGCTACTTTGATGCTGACAGATTTGACTAGTTTTATTAAAAACACCTAATCTAGGCAAAAAATAATGGGGGTTTAGTTACACTATATGATCATACATTGCATAAGCCTGCCACAAACGTCAATGTACCCCATCTTTGGCAGGTCCTACTCTCACTACCAACTGTCTACTAAATGAGCTACTCACTTGGGGAAATCCTTCCATCTCGAGTTCTCTGCAGTACAAGGCTTAAATAGGGTCCTGAGATGAGACACCTGTGACAGGGGGTGGTTCAAAACCAAGAAGCTGGCTAGACTCCTAAATATATATATATATATATGGGAAAACATGGGGCTGGCTGCACTCACCTAAACATGCTTAAATGGGGTGCTGCTGGGGGCCAATAAATACAGTAAAAATAGAAATCCAGCGCACTCACTTATCAACTAAACAGCTACTTTGATGCTGACAGATTTGACTATTTTTATTAAAAACACCTAATCTAGGCAAAAAATAATGGGGGTTTAGTTACACTATATGATCATACATTGCATAAGCCTGCCACAAACGTCAATGTACCCCATCTTTGGCAGGTCCTACTCTCACTACCAACTGTCTACTAAATGAGCTACTCACTTGGGGAAATCCTTCCATCTCGAGTTCTCTGCAGTACAAGGCTTAAATAGGGTCCTGAGATGAGACACATGTGACAGGGGGTGGTTCAAAACCAAGGAGCTGGCTAGACTCCTAAATATATATATATATATATATGGGAAAACATGGGGCTGGCTGCACTCACCTAAACATGCTTAAATGGGGTGCATTTATTGGGTGCATTTTATTTATTTATTGGCCCCCAGCAGCACCCCATTTAAGCATGTTTAGGTGAGTGCAGCCAGCCCCTTGTTTTCCCAAGAATAGTACTACTTAACACACTACTCCTATCTGGTGGCACATTAGATTGCATGCGCAGTGCCCCAAATTTGAAGTAGAAGGACCGACCAAGCATCTTTTTCCATCTCCCGCTTCCTGGGTGGAGGAAGAGAGACCTTCAATGACATCAGTGAGGACAAGGAACAGGACATGGCTAGCTTGGTATCCAACCTTGTGCAAATGGGGAGTTTGTGGTTGTGCAAATGGACTGTTTGCGGTTGTTTGTGGTGCGTTAAATGGGGAGTTTGGTCTGTCACTGTGAAGCGGGTGTAACCCTTACACTACCTGATCGATACAACATCTTACCTGATGTTTTAAAGCACGTTATTCCAAACAATTTAGGAATGTTAGGTGATTTATGCCCTTTATGGATTAAAACCAGACTCTGCATCAACTATGTAATTTTCCGTGGGAGTTTTGCCATGGATCCCCCTCTGGCATGCCACAGTCCAGGTGTTAGTCCCCTTGAAACAACTTTTCCATCACTATTGTGGCCAGAAAGAGTCCCTGTGGGTTTTAAAATTTGCCTGCCCATTGAAGTCTATGTCGGTTCGCCCGGTTCGCCCGTTCGCGAACATTTGCGGAAGTTCGCGTTCGCCGTTCGCAAACCGAAAATGTTATGTTCGCGACATCACTACCTGCCTGCCAACGTCAAGGCAGACCCCCCCCCTAGGCGGGTCCTACACTGACCTTTCACCCTGCTTTCTAGAGCTTCTTGCAAATATATCTCTAATTAGACACAGAGGGGTATTTTTTATATACACCTCTATGTACCTTTTAACCCTTAATAGGGAACACATGGGATGGGCGTCAGCATTGTAGCATAGCTGTGTGATAGTAAAAGTGAATACAAATACAAAAAGATAAGTCCTGTGCTCACTCCCATCATTCCTGGGCGGCAGCAACGACCACAGTACACATCAGCCACAATACATACAGTAAAAATCAAAGAAAAAGTTACCTGCGCTCTCTTCCTAAATCCTTATGTATATTTAAACAAATGGAGGTAATTTAGTTAATTTAGGGAATGCCCGTCTGCCAACGTCAAGGCACACCCCCCCTAGATGGGTCCTACACTGACCTCTCACCCTGCTTCCTTAAGCTGTCTGTTACTATTCTCACTATAAGGGAGTCAGCTTCCCCACCTATTTTCATAGCATGTCCTATGCCATCTGTGAGGGAGTTTATCCTGCTGTTAAGTCCAATGGTATTTGCTGAATTCCCTATTCCCAATCCAGTTCTGACTCCTCCCAGAAGGGCTGCAAATGTATCCTGTTTTTCCCGACTCCCTGCTTTGCCTAAACCACTGCCGCTGTGGTTCCGGACACCTTGGAGGAATAAAACATTATTAAAATGTCTTTTTAAACTGTCTCCCTTATTTGCAGTATCTTCTGGTCGTATTGCTTGCCCCCCAATGCCAATTGTGATACAGCTTATACTTAGCCATCCTGTAACAAGGATCCACCACGATCTTCTGTTGACTCACATCATCATCCTAATACAGCTTTGCCTTGCTCTGTGGGGACACTAGATCTTATAATTAGAAATGTAAAGATATATGGGAGACTGTAACTCTGAGAAAAAGAACAAAACCTCCTATCAGCCTCCTCCAACTGACAGGAAAGAAAAACCAAACAAAAATATATATGTATACATATAATAAATAAACAATAGAAACAAACGAAAAACAAACATACATACAGATGTAGAGAACAACAAAACATTCATAGGAGCTTTTGATTGCTAAGGGCCCTCAATTGATCAGTCTTTCCCTCCTCTCTCATCTGTTTCCTAAGCGCTTTCACGTCTGTCTCCAATCTCTGTCTGTCTTTTTAGGTCCCAGTATTCTCTGTTCCCTTCTTTATTCCTCCAATTATCCCAATTTCATTTATTGGTATGTTGCTCATCCCATCTGTGGTTCCTTCTCCAATTATTCTCCCAAAAACTGTTCCTGTTTCTCTGTTTTTCTCCCCAACTGTGATTTTCCAGTTATTATCTCTCCTTTTTAACCTCTCCCAGTTATTCTTATTTCAATTCTTTTTGATTACCTGAGGCTCTTCCCATCTATTTCTCCAATTATCTCTCATTACATTGCTCCCTATAGCACTATACCTATTCCTATGGTCCCTCTGTGGATCTCTCCATCTTTTGTCAAAGTCCAGTTTTGGTCACCAGTTCTCATTATCCCTCTTGTTCTGGTATACATCCCACCTCTGGTTTATCCATTTACCATCTATGTCTCTACCAGACTTGAATGTTCTTATGGCTGAAACAAAGCAGGCCTGTTCTGTAAGAGGATGCTTGATCCACCACTTATAAGCTCTAGTTAGTACCATTTCTAAGTCTGTTGGTGTTGGATCGAAAAGCCTGACAAATTCTTGGCACTCCCAGGGAAGGGCTTCCATTAATTTAGTTATGTGTTCTGGTGAACCCACCATCATTGGGTGCTGTGGCCAGCGCAATGTAGACCAGAACAATAACCGTTGGGCTACCTCTCTAGAACCATCTGTTGGCCTCATGGTAATATTCACTTTTTCTTTCTCTATGCTGAGAAGATAGAAATAAGATGCAGCATTTCTTCCTGCCTGATCAGGCACACTGTTATTAAATCCCAATAGTCTGCTAGCCAATGTGTCAGGGACCAGGAACCAGACAGAGACAGAACTAGATGCAAAAACACCTTTATTAATAAATAACAAATAAATAACCAAAAGCAAAGTCCAGGAATCAAGCAGTGGTCAGTCACCAGAGCGGGTAGTCAGACAAGCCAGGATCAGGAGAACGGAGAGCAGCGGAGTCAGGAACCAGGAACAAACAGGAAACACAGGAACAAGGAGACTTCTGGGGAACAGGAAACCACACAAGGGCAAGGAGGTTCTGGGATATGCTGCTTAACCCCTTCAGGACGGAGTCAATAGTGCACGTTCTGATCAAAACAAAACATAAACAAAAACTGTAATTTGCGCTATATATCTGTTCACCCGTAGTTCCCCTCTTTCAAATTATATGCACCCACACTTATTATATATCATTTTGTTCAGGAGAAACAGGGCTTTAATCTATCATT